>NW_004567134.1:19005728-19007578 GCF_000260355.1 Condylura cristata | reverse complement strand
CAGCCCAGCTCGGCCAGCTCCGGTCTGCTCATGCAGGCCCACCGCGCACACCATGGCTACACACGCCACGGCCACACACGCCACGGCCACACACGCCGGGGCCACACACGCCGGGGCCACACACGCCGGGGCCACACACGCCGAGGCCACACACGCCGGGGCCACACACACCACGGCCACACACGCCGGGGCCACACACGCACCACCACACACATGCGCCCCCGTCCCAGGCACCGGCCCTGCCACACACCAGCCCCCGCCAGGCAGGACCCACATGCGCCGGGCCCCGCCACCCACGGGCCTCGCCACTCCTGGAAGGTCGCCGGCACAGTGGCCCGCAGCCTCTGTCCTGTGACCTGTGCGGTCTCAGCTCCTGAGCTGACCACAGCCTCTTCGAGGAGCCACTGATCTCCCTGCAGCACCGAGAGACCACAGATGACCAGCAGACAGGTAACAGCAGGCCACGTGGCTGGGTCTCGGCTACACCGGGCACCTCGCAGCGTGGCGGGGTGGGGCTGCGTGCCCTGTGTGGGGGGCCAGGCCGCGGGGCAGATACCGGACCGGGATGGGGCACAGGGGGCTGATGGGGCGCAGGGGGCGGGGCCCGGGGGGCTGATGGGGCACAGAGGGCGGGGCCCGGGGGGCTGAGGGTTGATGGGGCGCAGACCCGGCCAGGACCAGCGGGTCTGGAGGAGGCGGCCAGCGGGCCCACAGCGGGAGCGCTGTGCGCGTGCGCGCTGGGCGGGGCCTTCCCAGCCCCATCTGACCTGACCGGAGCCCCCACTGCGGCCTGCGGCGCCCTGGGCCTCAGTCAGAGGCTCTGCTGCGGCCGCTGGACCTTGCAGCCGCGGCTTTTCGGGCAGGGGCTGTTCCCGGCTGTGGCCACGAGAGGGCAGCCGCGGGCGCTGGGCGCCGCCCTGGGGTCAGCGCGGCAGAGCCCGGAAAGGCTCCAGTGGGACCTGGACTGAGTCCGTGGCGCTCCCCAGTGGGACCTGGACTGAGTCCGTGGCGCTCCCCAGGGCCCAGCATCCCGCAGGGGCCGAGGGCCACTGGCAGGGCCTGGCCAGCAGCCAGCAGGGAAGGGACCGCGGGCAGAGAGCCCTTGGCAGCGCCCTCCCTGGGCAGGAGGGCGCCCTGGGGGAGGCGGGCCCACCAGCAGGGGCCGCGCGGGCCGCTGGCCCACGGCGCGCCCCGGGTTAACGGCCCGCAGGGTGAGCCAGCAGCGAGGGCTGCGGAGGGCAGGAGCTGGGCCCCAGGGTTCGCCGACAGCCCCCACCTCGCCCACTGCAGCCGTCCACCAGCTCTTTAAGGGACTGGGGGCGTCCACGTCCCTGGTCACCGCGGCGGGGCGAGTCCGAGCGGTGCCGGTTCGTGTGCGTGCTGTGCTGCGCCGGCGAGCGGTCTGCCGGGCCCGCCCCGCGGCCCGGGTATCCTGGCCCGCACCCGTGAGCTGCCCAGAGCAGGTCCTGGCGTGGGTTGCCCCTGCGGCAGGGGCAGGCGCCCCGAGCCCCGGCTGAGCATCCTCCCGGCCTCCAGCCCAAGCGCCGAGGGCGGGCCGAGGCTTCCTGTGTCCTGAGTGTCCACACACGCTGGACGTCCATGCTCCGGAGGCAGAGTGGCGTCTGGCACATGAATGCCCGCGGCGATTCTCGCTGGACCCCCAGTGGAGAAGGGCGGTGCCCCGCGGTGGCGCCTCCGGCGGCTCAGTGTGGGGTCGCGGCTCTGCCTGGACTGGGCGCCAGCGAGGTCTAAACTGCCCTAGCTGTTTTAGGGGCGCGAAGTGAGGACTCTGGAGGCCAGAGCCAGGGCCATCCCTTGGCGCGTCTGGCCCGTGCTGGCCCCCACTTTGC
>NW_004567134.1:19002409-19003591 GCF_000260355.1 Condylura cristata | reverse complement strand
GGCCGGCGGGCGGGGTCAGCGTCCTGAGCCCTCTCTGCGCGCGCTGGGGCCTCCCCTTCCAGCGCCCCACGCCAGGGCTGCAGTGGTTGTGGTGACCCCGTCCCGCCCAGCTGGGGGTCAGCACCGTGCTGCTGCCGGGGCCTGGAGCGGACGCTGCCCACAGGTCCGTCCCCCACGTCCGAGCATCGTCGAGCCTCGCGCGCCCCGGCGCCTGGCGGGCATCTGGCCTGGCTGAACGTGGCCTGCAGGGCCGCAGTATCTGGGGGCCTTCAGCTCTCCCCATCACGGTCCTGGGAGGGGGCGCCGCGGTGGGCACCTCGGGGGCTTGTTCAGACGTTGGGCAGCGGTCGGCGCCGGCCCGTGGCTGCAGTGAGCGCAGCGGCCCCTGAGCAGCCTGAGGTCAGGGCCGGCGCCCTGGGGCTCCTGGTGCGAGCCCTCGGGGTGTCACATGTGCGCAGGGCACCCACGAGCCTGCACAGAGGCCCGGGCGCGGGGCAGGGTCCGCAAGGGAGGCCGCGAGCCGTCCCAGCCCAGCAGAGGGCCCGCGGCCCCGGGAGTTCAGGGGGGCTGCAGCTGCCCCTGCTCCATGCTTCAGGGGCTCAGCTGAGCGGTTTGGCCTGGAGGCCGCTGCCTCTTGCTGCCCTGGAGATCCTGAGGGCGGGTAGGCCCCGTGCGGACTCCCACCCACTCAGAGGAGCTCTGTCCACTCGGGGAGGGGCTTTGTCCATCAGGGAGGGGCTCTGTCCACTCAGAGGGCCCCTGTCCACTCAGAGGGCCTCTGTCCACTTGGAGGGACTCTATCCACTCAGAGGGCCTCTGGCAGCAGCTCGGGTGCAGGCAGGAGCCCCGCCCCTCCCGGCGTGGACGCGGGGTCAGCTCGGCCTGTCAGGCAGCTGGAGACAGACGGGGTCCCTGGGTGGCGGAAGCTGCGGGCACTGCTGGTTCTCGGAAGGGGCCGCGCTGACGGCAGACAAAGGGCCCTTGTTGGCTCCGATGCGGGGTCAGGACAGTGACCGCCGCATAATCGTGTCTTTCATAGCCCGCGCGGCGCTGGGCCCCCCATCCCGGCCGGCGGAAGGGGGCGTGGAGCCGTCTGGGGTGCGCCCCGCCGGCTGGCCCACAGCCGCCCTGAGGCGGGCAGAGCGGGATCCTGGCCCGCACCCGTGAGCTGCCCAGAGCAGG
>NW_004567134.1:18998664-19001209 GCF_000260355.1 Condylura cristata | reverse complement strand
GTCCCGAAGGAGCAGAAATCAGAACTTCTGGGGCCGGGAGAGGCCTGCCCCGGCGCCCGCCTGCTGCTGTCCGCCTCTGGCCTCGCAGGGCAGGGCGTGCGTGTGGGCCTCTGCCCGGGCTCCCGGCCCGGGCTCCACCAGAGGGGCAGGCAGGCGGCGAAGCAGAGCGCCAGCCTGCCGCCTCTGGCCTCGCAGGGCCGCGGCGCCCCAACCCGGCCCGCGGCAGTCAGAAGCCCTGTGCTCGGGCTGGGGTCCCTGGCGGGTGCGAGGCACAGTGGGCCCCCTCGAGCCCCCTCGGCAAAGTCCCCATGTCAGGCCGCTCGCGTCAGGGCAGAGTCGCGGCCCGCGGATTACTGGCGAGGCCCCGCGGTTGGCCGGGGGTCGCCAGTGTCCTCCAGGACTTGCCAAGGCCGGCGCTCCCCCGGGGGCCTGGCCCCGCCCCTGCGGGCAGCCGCTGCGCTGGCCTCTGGGCCACGCCCAGGGCGGGTCCTTCCGGTGCCGCCTCACCTCTTTGCACTGGGCACGTCCAGCCGCGGCGTCGGGCCTGCAGGGCTCTGAGGAGCCCCAGGGAAGGCCGCGCTTGCGGTGAGCACGCAGTCAGGCCCTCTGGGGTCCACCCAGCGTTACTTCGTGAAGAAGAGCGTTTGGGGGGCCCAGTGGGGCCACGCCCGGGGGTGCCGGCCCCTGCTCAGGCCCTGGCCACCCAGCTCAGGCTCGGCCACCAGACCGGCGCCCCAGGGCTTTCCGGCGGAGAGGGCAGCAGCGGGGGGCAGACCCGAGACCGCGGCGTGGCCGGCCCTGCCCAGCAGGCCGCCCAGGAGGGCGCGGGTCGCTCCCCAGACAACCAGGTGGCACGGCAGGACTCAGACCGGGGCTGCACGAGTGACCCCGCGTCCCGGGTGGGAGCAGAGGCCTGTGCCGGCCACGCCCACAGCAGGCCACGCCCACAGCAGGCCACGCTCACAACAGGCCACGCCCACAGCAGGGCGGGGCAGCCGCGTGGGTGGACGCCAGGTGGGCGCCGCCCGCCCTCTCCAGCCAGTCCCGAGAGCCGAGGTGTGTCACGGAGCTGACGGCCAGGCCGCGGGAGGGGCGGGACACGGTCACTGCCCACTGACCTCTGGGGCCCCACCCCGCCTCAGAGAACGGCCTCCCGCTCTCCCACGGCGCTGCGGACTGGGCGCCTCCCTCCTCTGTCCCCCATTTCTCCCTCCAGCCGGGGCGGGGGGCAGAGCGGGCAGACGCCCAGCTGGTGGGCGGGGGCCGCCGGCCGAGAGCCCAGAGTGCGGGTCCCGTCCCAGGACGCCCGCGGTGGGGGTGCTGGGGCGACTCTAGAACAGCTGGCCCAGGTGGCCGCGTGTCCACGGCCCTGAGCCCCGAGGGTGCTGGGAGTGCGTGTGGCAACCCCGGGCGCTCACACCCAGCCTTCTTATTTTACGTGGTGACCACGTCCAGCCGTGGGCGCGAGGGGCCCTTGCCGTGCGGTGGCTCCCTGCGGGCCTGACCGCTCCCCGGGCGGTGTTCTCCTTGCTGGAACCTCACGCACAGGTCCAGCTCTGTGCCCCCAGAAGACAGCCCGGAACGGCTGGCCGGGGCAGCGGCTCAGCAGCGGCCAGGGCCAAGTCCTGCCTCGCTGGCTGCAGCTTCCCGGGGCCCGCCCAGCCGCCCACGGCGGGAGCCGGGTGGACAGTCAGTGACCTCAGCTCTCTGCCCGGCCAGTTTCCTGTCGCCCTGTGCTGCCGGGCGCCGGCGGGGGGCTCTGAATGCCGTCCTTGTTCCCGCGGCCTGAGGGTCGGCCGCCGTCTGGGCAGAAGTTAGCGATGTGACTCACCGTCACAGGGGCTCAAGTCAGGGCCCGCGTGCAGGCCGGGAGGGGGTTCGCCCGAGCAGAGGCGGGGCCCCGCGCCCATTTTGGAGCCCCAAATAAACGCCTGCCGTTTCCGGGGGCATTTAGGAGCCGTGAGAATCAGCCTCTGGCACCTCGAAGACTGCGGCCTGGCAGGGCAGGAGGTCCAGCCTGGCAGCAGAGGGGCATGTGGCATCTCTGCAAGCCCCACGCCCCTCCGCCCACCGCCCCTCCCCGCCCCCACCCCCAACCCTGGGGAGTCTGGTCTGACCACTTTGGGGAGGCCCTGCCACCTCCCTGCAGACCAAAGGCGGGACCCCTCCTCCCGGCCAGCTCCTCCCTGGCCTCCCCCTTGGAGTCTTCTCTGTCCTCAGGGGCCTGGAATGCCCAGCGCAGGGCCCAGCGGCAGGGAGCTGTCCCAGACCTGAGGAGGCCCTCCCCCCCCAGCCTGTCCTGCCCCTGCCCAGGGCTCCAGCAAGATGGATGAGTGCAGGACCCTAAGCAGCACCTAGGGTGGCCAGAGAGGGGTCAGGCTCCTCCTCGCCTTGAGGCAGCTGTCCCGGGTCCCCCAACCCCGCAGACACCCCCTCCCTGCCCCAACGGCCTGCCCACCCTCATGCCCTAGGCAGGGGCATCGAGCTGCCCCGTGGGTCTGGGGTCCCGGGGCTCCCCCCCTCTGGCGCTCCCCGCGCTGGCTTC
>NW_004567134.1:18996789-18997680 GCF_000260355.1 Condylura cristata | reverse complement strand
GGGGCAGGAGGGCAGCGGGGGCAGCTTGGCCTGGGCCTGGGGAGGGA
This sequence comes from Condylura cristata, assembly GCF_000260355.1. Taxonomy (NCBI): domain Eukaryota; kingdom Metazoa; phylum Chordata; class Mammalia; order Eulipotyphla; family Talpidae; genus Condylura; species Condylura cristata. The sequence goes on along the minus strand of NW_004567134.1, from coordinate 18,997,633 downwards.
GGAGGCCACGGCGCGACCCAACCCGGGAGCGCGAGGAGCTGGCGCGGAGGGGCAGGGTGGGTGCTGGGAGGTGGAGCCCCGGCCTGGCACCTGGCGCCCCGCCCCCTCCCACTGGCCTGGCTCTCCTGCCGGCCTGGCTGGCCCCTGCGGTCGCCGGCTAGCGAGCGCTGGCTGCCCACCTCTTCCTCGCTGAAGGGTGAGCGAGCAGGGCCGGTGGGCGGACCGATAGCCGGGAGGCTGCCGTGGCCACGCCTCACAGCTGGCCCTGCCCGAGGAGAGGCCCGTGGCCCCCAGCCTGGGTCTTTAACAGGCAGAGGGTCCCTTTCCGATGATGGTGGGTGCGGAGTCCCAGTATCGCCTGTCCAGCCTGGGCACCTGGGGGGGGGGGCAGGTGGGAGCCGGGAGCTGCCCCCTGCTGGCCGGCTGCTGCGTCTGCTCCAGGAGCACAGCTGGGCAGCAGGTCAGGGCTGTGGTTGCTTCCTGTCCACCTGTGGGGCCGGTCAGCTCAGCCTCACGGCGGCTCGCTATTGGGCTCAGTGCAGAGACTGGTGTGAGCGGGCTTTCGGGACCTTGGGGCCATGTGGCCGGTCCCTGGGAGCTGAGCTGGCGCCGCCTCTGGGGGTGCTGAGGGCATGCGGTGGCTGCGGGTGCGAGCAGGTGCGGGCTGTGGCCCCGCCCCCCAGGCAGCGAGCGGGCACTGCCTGCGCAGAGCTTTCCCAGCGCCGCCCTGCCGGACGCCTGTGGCCCTGGCCGGGGGCAAAGGGGCTGCGGCTGTTCATGGCGACATGCAGGTGGGGTGCTCAGCCCACCCGGAAGGAGCCACCGCCGGCGCCCGCAGGCCCAG
>NW_004567134.1:18993318-18995993 GCF_000260355.1 Condylura cristata | reverse complement strand
CTGGCCGACTTGCGGTGGGCTCCGCCCTCTCGTCTCCAGCGGGGACAGACGCGTGTCCTCTCCCCGAGGCTGGTCAATACGAGGCTGGTCAATATGGTAACTCGCTCGTGGCCGCAGCTTATTTTCTGGGCGGGACTGTGGTGGGCTGATTGCGGCTCCTGCGGGCACCACGAGGGAGGGAGGAACCGCCCCGACCAGGACAGCGGCGCGGGCTCGCGCCCGAGTGGGCGCCTCGGCGTTCGGAGCCGCTCTGGTGTCCGCGAGGCCGCGCGGCCGCTTGATGAATGGCGGCGGCGGAGGAAGCCGAGTTGCCTGGCAACGGGCGTTGTCGGGAGTCCGCGGCGGAAGATTCTGCTAGCGATGTGCTGCCGTGCGCAAGCCGGCCCTCAGGCGGGGCCTTGGGGTGTCTACGGGGGCCTTGTGGGGTGTCGGGGGGCCTTGGGGTGTCTATGGGGGGCCTTGTGGGATGTCTATGGGGGGCCTTGTGGGGTGTCTGAGAGGCCTTGTGCGGTGTCGACTGGGGGGCGTCTTCCCGTGCGTTCCCATGACAAGACTCAGGGGAAAGCTCCTTCATGTTCAGTTTCTGGTAAAAAATGTTATTTCACTGTCACCCCATTTGCTGCCATCAGAAGACTCCGGCTGGTTTGCCTCTGGCCCTCGCCGAGGGCCCACACAGATTTGGGGGGTGAGCACGGGTGGCACCGAGAGGGGCAGGACCCCGCGGGAGTCGCTCTCCTGGCTCCTCCGCAGCAGGGCCACCGCCGCCCCGCCCACCCCGCAGCCTGTGACCCCCCCCTTGCAGGCACCCCCGGAGTGGCGTCCCGGGCGGCCGCCGCGGGTCCCTGACTGAGGGGTCCAGCTCCGCATGGTGCCCGGAAGCGAGGCCGGGCCCCCCCTGGCCCGGGCCCCCCTGGGCAGCCTCCAGCCCTCCCTGCAGTGGGGTCTTTGTTCCCACAATCGGGCTCTTCCTGTCGGCGCCAGGAGGACAGAGGGGAGAGTGTGGGGGGGGGCGGGGTGTGCCGCAGCCAGGAGTGCTGCGCCCCCCGCGGGCACCCCGCCAGCAGCCTCAACGGGGTGGCTGGCTGGCAGACACCCCCCGCCAGCACCCCAGTGGGCGGGCTGGCTGGCAGATATACCCCTGCCGGCACCCCCAACGGGCTGGCAGGCAAGCACCCCCCTGCCATCACTCCCGGGCTGGCTGGCAGGCAGACACCCCCCTGCTGGCACCCCCGGGCTGGCTGGCAGGCCTCCCCTCCTGGCCACTGGCACCTCCCGGGCTGGCTGGCTGGCTGGCACCCCCTCAAAATGGCTGGCAGCCCCCCCAGCTGTACCTCCACTAGGCTGGCACCCCTGCTGGGGTGTCTGGCAGGCCGCCCCCCGCTGGGCACCCCCACGGGGCCGGCTGGCAGGCCTGGGCAGGGCCACTCTCAGGTGTGGCTTCTGCGCTCTTCCCTGGGGCTCCAGCTGGGGGGGTGTGCCGCTCCCCGAGAATCCCTGGGTGGGCCCAGGTCAGGCTGCCGCACCCAGGGCGGGGCCCCCAGTCCGGTGACTCACCTGCCTCTGGAGCAGAGTCCTGCGGGCCTCAGGCCCAGCCCCGCCCCCGCCCCGTCCCGGGGGCCCTTGGCCTCCCTCTGCGGCAGAGCGGGGAGCCCCTGGGGAGGCCCCCCACCCGCGAGGCTGCTCTGTGCCGGGAGCTGATGAGGGCCGCCAGCAGCAGGCAGCTGGGCCGGGCGGGCGGCAGCGTCCACTTGGCGTCCTCTGTGCCCGGGCTCAGCCCGCCGGCAGGGCTCGGGCTGGAGGCCGTGCGGGAGCCCTGCGGCTGACCTCGTCCAGCTCCGTTTCCAGGGCTCATGCTGCAGGGCCGTTTGGCCGAGGGCACCGCTGATGCCCTGGACACGGCGGCCGGGCCTAGGCAGGCCGCACCCCGACATCTGGGGGAGGCCGCGCAGGGGCTGTGTGACAGGCCGGGCTGCGCCCACCTGGAGTCCGGGGGCCGGGGGAGCCCCTCCCGAGCGGGGGGCCGCGAGCTGTGCGGTGCGGTCGAGCTCCCGGTCACTCCCTGCTGCCCTGGGGGCTGGACCCAGAGGGCGAGGAGGGTGTGTGCACCCTGCGTCCCCTGCAGAGTGCGCCGGCGGCCCACGGCCAGGTTGCTGGGGCTGGGGGTTGGGGCGCGGGTGCCTGGCCCTTCCGCTGTCCAGCTCTGCAGGCTGAGCGTGGCATTGGCAGAGGACACGGAGGGCGTCCAGCTGCCACGGTCACTGGCCAGTCTGTCAGCCACGAGTCCAGCAGCCCTCTGACCGCCCAAGCTCAGCCCGGCCCCTTCTAGGCGTTGAGCCTGGGCCTTGGGGCGTATGTGGGGACCGAGGGTGAGGCCCGGTCAGTGCAGGCCATTTGCCCCGACCATAGCTGGGGACCCGCAGCCCCTTGGCACCACGTGCACAGATGTCTCTTGTTCTCAACGCCCCAAATTGGGGCCACCCCGAGAGGAGGTCATCGGCTACCCTCTGCGGTCAGTGAGGCGCAGGCCCAGGGCTCTGCGCTAGCCGCTGGGGGGTGGGGGGGGCTGGTCCTGCCGCTCTGGCTGCCGCCCGGGTCAGGCCAGACACGAGGCCCCAAGCAGGAGCAGCTGACCGTGGCCGCGGGGACTGCCCCAGCCCCACCGGCCTGCTCCGGGC
>NW_004567134.1:18992319-18992785 GCF_000260355.1 Condylura cristata | reverse complement strand
CGCAGCTGGCCAGGAGGAGGGCAGGGCCTGGCCTGGCCACAGCAGCCAGTGCTGGGTGGTGACCGGCCCTCGCTCTCAACTGGCTTTGACTGACAGGAAGGGGCTCAGCTGGCCACTACTGGCCACTACTGGCGTTTTCCAGTTTGGCCTTGACTCCCTAGGGAGGTCAGCAGGCGGAGCCCTGCGACAGACAGTGGCCGCGCATCACGGGAAGGTCCACACGGTCACCAGACCGCAGCCAGCAAAACTCAGGGGCCGTTCTTGGGTCTGAACGGTCTCAGCAAGTGGACACTCTGGGGCTGACGTCCGTGTTTGTGGGTGCACGGCTGCAGCGTGCGTGGACACTGCCCCTTGTTGGGAGACCAAGGGCCACTCCCGCACAGCCAGTGGGAGTCCACCAGGGCTGCCTCCCAGGCCCAGCCACGGGAGTGGGCGGGGGTGCTGCCGTGGCCTGCTGCGAGCGCTG
>NW_004567134.1:18989175-18990691 GCF_000260355.1 Condylura cristata | reverse complement strand
GCGAGGGGCCGCCACCGCGAGTCCCGGCCCGGCTGTGTGCGCTGAGGTTGCAGGCCGGTGCGAGGGCGATGGGGACTGTGGTGGAGGTCGGAGGTCAGCGGTCAGCGGCCCCTGCTGCCCGCCCACCCTGCTCCAAGCGACGACATGGCCCTGCGCGGCTGCCGGGCTCCGGGGCTCAGGCTCAACCTCCCACCGAGACGCGGAGACGCCGAGACGTCGCGATGCCGCGCAGACGCGGAGACCGAGCCGGCGCGGGGCCTGCAGCCGCCCCAGGGGCCTGGCGGCCCTGCCGTCCCCCAGAGCTGGGGAGCGCAGGGGCAGCATCCTCTTGGCTGGCGGCCGGGGCTTCCCAAGGACCCTCCCTGTGGCTGGACGTTCTCGGCCCCTGAGCGGGCTGTCAGCTCCGTGGAGGGTGCGGAGAGGAGACACCCTCTGCGGGTGGGCTGGAGGCGCCCTCAGGGCCACCTTCCCGCAGCTGCGGGCGCCGCCGGCCCCTCGGCCAGGGCCGGCACCCGTGAGCCCGCAGTGGCCTGACTCAAGCTTTACCCGGCTCTCGGCCAGCGCGGTCGAGCTGCACCGTCCTCCACGGCGACTGGGGGCCCAACGGTGGTGAGTCGGGCTGCGCCAGGCAGGTGCTGAGGAGCCGGTCAGGGGCCACGGTGCCTGCTTGGCCTGACTGCCACGGCGGCGCCGACGGCGCAGGGCGCCCGGGCAGTAAAGACCCGCAGGTCATCAGCTCTGACTCGGGTCAGGGCGGAGGCCTCTCACCTCTGCGGATCTGGGGAGAACAATGTGCTCGAGGCAGCTGGGTCCCGGGCACTGGTGGCCGCTGCACGGCCACGCCTGGGCTGCGCCCCCTGCGGCAGGTGGGACTAGGAACAGGAGCCTGAGTCAGCCGAGAGCTCCCTGGCAGCTGCGGACTCGGGGCCGCGGGGCCCAGAGCGGCGACCTGCTTCCGAGGCGTCTGTCGCGTCCAGTGCTGAAGACAGTGGCCGCTGACCCCGGCCGTGGGCCTCGTGCTGAGAGGGGCCTTGGAAGCGGAAGGCAGCTGTGTCCTCCTCCCGCTGCCCTCTGGCTCCAAGTGCCTCCTGAGCGCGTGAGGGGGCTGGTCACGCGCTGCTGGCCCAGCTGTTCCTGGCTGCTGGGCGGCCCCCCCGAAGGCGGCCACCCCCCCCCAAGGTGCCCCCGGGAAGGCGGGGCTGGACATCCACTCTGTCTGAGGGGACAGCAGGTGCAGCCGGAGGAGGTCACGGGTCGGAAGTCGAGGCCGAGTGTCTCCGGTTTCAACCCAGGACGTCGTTCTGAGCGACGTGAAGTTCGTGCAGGCAGCGTGCCGGCCGGCGGCCCGCAGTGGACACGGCCAGGGGCCAGGCTGCCCCCGCCGGCCCTCACAGCGCGCTTCTCAGTCCCGCAGGTGCCCACGATCACCCGGCAGTCCGGCGAACAGGTCGCCCTCCCCTTCGACGAGCACTTCTTGATGGAGTGCGAGGCCACCGGGAACCCGCAGCCGCAGTGA
>NW_004567134.1:18986813-18988931 GCF_000260355.1 Condylura cristata | reverse complement strand
CGGGGAAGAGCCCGGCTGCCCTCCCCCAGTTGTCGCGTCCCTGCCCAGTGGCCGGCGTGGCCTGGCCTGGCGAGGCCCTGGGCATGTCAGCTCACCCTGACCCCGTGTCCTCGAGGGGACGGTGCATCTGCCAGTGAAAGGTGAAGGTGACGCTTCCATGGCCACGGCGCTGAGACCCCAGTACCGCCCTGCCCGACCTCCGCCTTGCCTGACCCGCCGCCCCGCCGCGCCGTGCAGGCCTGGTTGTCCCCTTTGCGGGGTCCTGGGCACCTGCTCTAGGATGCCCACACACGGGCAGTGTGGCCTCAGGACTGTCTGCTTGCGACGTGCAGGTTCTCGTGGACAAAGGACGGGAAGCCCTTCGACCTGTCTGACCCCCGGATCGTGGTGTCCAGCGGCTCGGGCACGTTCACGATCCCCAACGACGGCCACGTGGCCGCCTTCCAGGGCAAGTACCGGTGCTTCGCGGCCAACCGGCTGGGCGTGGCCATGTCGGAGGAGATCAGCTTCGTGGTGCCAAGTAGGTGCCGGCGGGCTGGTCCGTCCAGGGCTCGCGGGCTGGGGGCTCCTGCGGGCCAGCTCCCCGCGAGCTGCGGCCTTCGCCATCGGCTTGCGAGTGAGGGCGCCCCGCAGCCGGGCAGTGAGGGGGCGTGGCCTGAGCGCCAGACCGCGCTGCGGTGGCCTCGTGGCGGGGGGCTGTGTCTGTGGCGCCTTGTGAACCAGGCCGGGTAAACAGGTCCGGCCCGCCCGCGCCCCTCCCCACAGTCCACCCCCCTCCGCCCCACCCCCGCCCCGCCCCGCCCAGGAGAGCAGGTGCCGCCTCCGCGCGGCCCGCTACTGGCGAGGGCGCGTCCCCCGCGACCGTGCAGCTCGCGGAGCTGGACCCTGGCGTTTCGGTGTGCGCGGGTGCGCGGTGAGGGAGGAGAGGTGCGTGCGCAGGGGAGGAAACGGAGGGTCGGGAGGCAGGAGTCAGAGAAAGAGGTGAACCCAAACCCCTAAAATGCAAATCAGAGCACACGGTGCCCCCAGACGCGAGACTCCGGGGACAGCCGGCAGAGGATGGGGTTGGGGGGCCCTCAAAGGCAGGCGGGGGGCTGAGGCCCTTCCACACTCAGCCGCAGCCACACTTTATTCTGAAAAGGTCTGGGGGATCCAGTTGCCAGGCCTGTGTGAAGGGACAGTCCAGTGTGGGCTGGCGGAGCAGTGACCCTCGCTTGGAGGCCATCTGGGGGTGGCGCTCGCTGGCTCGCCAGCCCCAGGCCAGCGGGTGTCGGGGCAATGGGCCAGGGCCTGCCTGCCTGGGGGGCTGCGCCGGGCGGAGCCGCAGGTCCTGTGCACCGTGGCCTCACTGGAGACACGAGGCCACGGCACCCACATCCGTGGCCTAATGGGGCCAGGAGAGAGCAGGAGGGCCGCGCCCGAGGGTGGCTCCCGGTGGTGGCCACGCCGCTGCAAAGAAGCCGCCAGCACCGTGGGCAGAGGATTCTGCAGCCAGGGGCGTTTTCAGGGCTTCTTCTGCTCTACGGCTGCTCACCAGAGCTGGGCGCAGGCCAGAGGTGGGATGAGAGGCCCCCAGAGACAGCGGGCGCACGGCAGGCGCGTCCCCTGCACCCTCCGCTGAGGGCAGGGGGCACAGGAGTGGTCTGCTGCCGGGTGGCTGGCTGGCCGGGCCGGACCCTGGCCGCAGCAGTGGGCGAGCAGGTGGCTGGTTCCCTGGCCAACTCTGCTGCGGCCACACGACACGCGGAGGAGGCGGCCCCTGCCCCAGGCGAGTCCGCTGGCCTGCGCGTCGCCCCCGCCCAGCCTGCCCGGGCCCTGGCGGGGCTGCGGGTGTCCAGTGCAGGCCCAGGAGCCGCCGCCCCCGCGGCCCCTCGGCGCCCGGCCAGCTCGCGCTCACCTAGAAGTGTCTGCTGCCTGCAAGGTGCCGAGGCCGCTCGTGGCTGATGCGCCGTTCTCCCTCGCGCCAGATATCCCGAAGTTCCCGAAGGAGAACATCGAGCCCCTGGAGGTGGAGGAGGGGGACCCCGTCGTGCTCCCCTGCAGCCCGCCCCGGGGCCTGCCCCCGCTGCACATCTACTGGATGAACATCGGTGAGTCCGGCCTGGCGTCTGCCCGCCG
>NW_004567134.1:18984455-18985371 GCF_000260355.1 Condylura cristata | reverse complement strand
CGCCTGGCCTCTGCACACCTGCGGCCTTGAGGGGCCCTGGACGGGCCGGCGCCTGCGGGCGGGGTCTCCGCAGACCGGCGGGGGGCTGCACTCAGGGCCGTCTGTCCTGCTCTGCCGCAGCCAACTCCATCAAGCAGAGGAAGCCCCGGCTGCTCCTGCCGCCCGCCGAGAGCGGCCCCGAGACCTCCGTCACCGTGCTCAAGGGCCACACGCTGCTGCTCGAGTGCTTCGCCGAGGGGCTGTGAGTGCCGCCGGGCGGGCGGGGGTGGGGGTGTCCTCCCACTCAGCCCAGGCACTGGCCTGCAGCAGCCGGGCACCCCGGGCCTCTGCGTCTGGGCCTCCTCTGAACTCCTGCTGCTTCCCCACGCTGGGTCCACCGGGAGCGGAGTCCTCCCCGTGGCCGGTCCTCCCTGTGGCCGGTCCTCCCGGTGGCCAAATCCTCCCCGTGGCCAGATCCTCCCTGTGGCCAGATCCTCCCCATGGCCAGATCCTCCCGGTGGCCAGGCCCTCCCGGTGGCCGCTCTCGGACAGCCCACGGCAGCCCGGCCCCCGTAGGGCCCCCACCGAGCACCCCACAGCCGGTCCTGCGTGGCCCCAGGGAGCCTGGCCTCCTGGGGAGACCCCGGGCCGAGCCGCCCGGAGCCCCGCGGGGCTGCGTGCTCACTGGCGCCGTCTTGCAGCCCCACCCCGCGGGTGGAGTGGAGGAAGACGGGGGCCGACCTGCCGCAGGGGAGAGAGGCGCAGGGGAGCTTCGGCAGCTCGCTGCGGATCGAGGCGGTGACCGGCCGGGACGGGGGCACCTACCGCTGCACGGCCAGCAACGCCCTGGGCGCCGCCACCCACGACTTCCGCGTCGCCGTGGAAGGTACCACGGCCCCCCGCGCGGCGCTCGACACAGGGCCTCAGGCGCGGGCAC
>NW_004567134.1:18983795-18984301 GCF_000260355.1 Condylura cristata | reverse complement strand
CGTGTCCCCCGCTCAGACGGGGTCGCTGTGCCGCTCCGGGGGCGACGCGCCCTCGGCCAGCCGTGTGTGGACTCCGGCGTGTGTGGGCAGCGACTGCGCCGCAGGGGAGGTCACACGTGCTGTCTTGCTGACCTTTGGGCCTGTGGGCGCTGGCCAGCTGGCCCGGGGATCTGTTGGGGCAGGCTGGCCTCTGGGCCTGGCCCTGTTGGGCTCCTGTGCCGCCCCGTGACCACCACCCAGGACACCACTCAGTGACCGCCACACAGCGCCACCCACGTGACCGCCGCACAGGGACCCTGTCCAGGGACCATCACCCAGGACACCACGCAGTGACCGCCACACAGTGACCACCGCCCATGACCCCCCACAGTGACCGCCACACAGTGCACCACCCAGGACCACTCCACAGTGACCGCCGCACAGGGACCCCGTCCAGGGGCCGCCCACAGCCTCCCTTGGGGGCCGGTCATGGCTCCGGGGTGTCGTCGGGAGCGAGCGGCCCGGCC
>NW_004567134.1:18982114-18983064 GCF_000260355.1 Condylura cristata | reverse complement strand
GAGACGTCGGGGCGGCGCGGCGAGGGCCGGCGGGCTTCCCGCACCAGCGTCTCCGTCGTCCACAGCTGCCCTGAGCGTGTCCACACGCGAGGCCGTGTCTCTCACCCAGCGCCGTCTGCTGTGGTCACTCGCAAACACAACAGACCCCGGGGCCGGGCCGGTCTCAGCACCACGGACTGTCGCAGCCATGGCGGCCAGGTCCGCCCGGCCAGGCAGTGACCCCAGGGTGGCAGACCCCGGCCCCCCGCAGCGCCTCCGCGGGGGTCTCCGTGGAGCCGCCCGCTCTGCTCCCCGCTCTGCTCCCCGCTCTGTCCCTGGGGATCCTCGCCCCTCTCTGGCCTGCACCCAGCTCTGGAGCAGAAATAGGTAAATAAAGACGAGGTGAGGCGGCGGCTCATGCCCAGGCCCACCTGTGAGCGCCCAGCAGGTGCTGCGCCGAGGCCCAGGGCTGGGCAGGGAGCGGCGCACACGCCACACACACGCAGAGACACACACCACACACACAGACACCACACATGCACACGTCACATGCAGACACACACCCGCACACACACAGACACACACCACAAGCGCACACGTCACACACACGCAGAGACAACGCAGCCACGCACATGCACTGCAGACACGCACACGCCACATGCGTGCACACACAGACACAGCACACACGCACACGTCACACACATACGTCACACACATGCAGACACACCCTGCATGCACACATGCAGAGACACACACCACACACACAGACACACACCACACACACATGTCACATGCAGACACACACCCGCGCGCACACACCACAAGCGCACATATCACACACATGCAGACACACACCCGCACACACACAGACACACACCACACGCGCACACGTCACACACATGCAGACACACCCTGCACGCACACACGCAGACACACACCACACACACGCAGAGACACGCGAGCGCACACAG
>NW_004567134.1:18979432-18980607 GCF_000260355.1 Condylura cristata | reverse complement strand
GGCCCCGCGCTCCAGCGCCCCCTCAGCGCCCTGACGCCGCGTGCCCGCGGTGTCCACGCAGACATGCCCCCCCTGATCCAGACGGCGGACGAGGAGCGCTACGCGGCGGTGGTGGGTCGCGGCGCCACGCTGCACTGCCAGTTCTTTGCGTCGCCCCAGGCGGTGGTGACCTGGTAAGGCCGCGGCTGTGCGCAGCCACCCGCTTGCCCCGCCCGCCCTCAGGCGCCTTCCCCGCTGAGTCCCGGGGGGCGGGGTCTGGGCGTGGCTGTGGGGGGCCGGGCGTGGCTGCCCTCTGGCATCCTCTGCAGGAGCCCGCGCCCCCACATGGGCGCCCCACTGCAGTGGCCCCTGGCCCCGAGAGCCAGGCCCCCTGGACCTCAAGTCCATCACGGAGGGTTTTCTACTCATTTGTTTTTTTCAAAGCGCCGCCCACTGTGGTCCCCTCCGGGCTGCCGGCTGCAGCCCCCCAAGGCAGCACCGCCTGCTCCCGCGGGCTCCCCAGGGCAGCAGCTGCTCTCCATCCCGCTGCCTGTCGTGCCCAGGGCGTGCCTGGGCCAGCGCGGGGCCATGGACGAGCAAGCAGCGGCCCCAGAGGGCCACACCTGCGGCTCGTGCGGGGCCGCCGCGCTCCCGGACGGCAGGGGCCCCCCATTATCCCCTCAGGGGCGCGTCCCCACTGGCCCCGCGTGGTCTTAGCGAAGTGCCCCTCGGCGCGGGTGCGAATGGCCCGAGGGAGCGTGGGCGCGTGGGCGCCAGGAGACGGCGTCCCCGCCCAGCGATGGCCCGTCCGCAGGCAGAAGGTGGAGGCGGCGCGCGCCCTGGCAGGCAGCCACTACGTGGTGCACGAGAACGGCTCCCTGCACATCCCCAGCGCCTCGGCGGACGACGCGGGCGCCTACTCCTGCTGGGTGGAGAACGCGCTCGGGAAGACGGCGGTCACCGCCTCCCTGGACGTCCGCAGTGAGTGCCGGGTCTCCCGCGCCCGCTGCTCTCCGCGTCCCCGCTGACCGGCCTGCTGGCGCTGCGCTCCCCTGTGTTCCCCGGGCTGGTCTAGAGCCGTGGACTTGCAGGCCGGATGCAGGGGAGACAGTGGGGTGCTGCGGGCTGGGGCGGGCTCGTTCCCGGCGGGGCCCTGTGGGGGATCAGCTGGGACTCGGGGCCAAGTCTGGGCGCCT
>NW_004567134.1:18977289-18978812 GCF_000260355.1 Condylura cristata | reverse complement strand
CTCAGGCGCTATGAGCTGACCGTAACTTATGGGGCGCCAACCACGAACTGGGCACGTGTGTGAGCAACACAGCGATAGCGAAAGTCATGCTCTGCAGCTGATTTAGGGGTGAGCGCAATTGCCAGGGCTGGGGCACAGGAGGGCCCCACCACGGGTGCAGGGCACTGGCTGGCCACCCCCAGGACCGGCCAGGGCAGCGGGGCAGCTTGAGACGACCGTCCTCACCCAGTGCCGTCCTGCAGGATCCTCATCGACGGGGCGACCCTGACACTGTCCAACATCACCCTGCAGGACCAGGGCGCCTACTCCTGCTCAGCCCACACGGCGCTGGACAGCGCTGTGGACGTGACCCAAGTGACTGTCACGGGTAGGTGCCGCCAGAGCCCCGGCTCCTGCTGTCTGGCCCAGTCGTCTCTTGCGGTGACGGTGCCCTCCGAGGTGCAGGCCTCCTGCAGCTGCCCACAAGCGCGCCCCCAGCCACATGCTGTCCGCTCCTCTGGCCTTGCATGGTGGGTGGACCATGTGGGCCAGTGCAAGGGGCCGGTGCTGGTGCTTCCCGCCGGGTCCCCAGGACCCCCAACCCCCACCAGGCTGCAGAGCTGTGGCCCAGGAGTGGGGGCAGCAGCGGTGGGGGCGGGGCGGGCTGGCGGGCTGGAGAGGCAGCAGGGCTCCTGTGGGGGTGCCAATCGGGGGCAGTGTGGTCTTGCCTGCCAGGGCAACTAGAATAGGGTGGGGCCTGCTGGCGCCCTCTGGACATCACTGAGCCCAGGGCTTTGCCGCCCTCTGCTGGAGCCTCCCGGCGTCCGTGGCCACGACGCTCTGGTGAAAGCTGAGCCCCTGGACCACCCAGCGCCAGCCCTGGGCTCCTGGCCCACGGGTGGGGGCGGGCGGCAGGAGGAGGGAGGGGCACCGGCACAGCCCAACCGTCTGAGCCCAGAAGGACACGGCTGCGGCCAGCGCCAGAGGGTGCCTGCCCATCATCAGCCAGCCGGACGCGCCACTCGCGCAGCCGGTCTCTGTGGCCAGCGGGCCACGGGCGGCTGCCGGCGTCAGAGGCGGCCGCATGAAGCCGCAGCCTCGGACCCGGCCTCCCCAGAGTGGACTGAGGTGGAGGGCTGACCCCGCCTTCGACGAGGTCCCTGTCCACACGGACCCGGTGCCTCCCGCCTTTTCCGGGCTCCTCACTGGCGCCCTCCCGCCCCCTGCGGGCAGGCGCAGCCCTGCTCGGACGCCGCCTCTGTGCCCGCCCTGCCCGCGGCCCAGCGCTGCCCCGACTCTGTGCAATTGAGCACTGTCCAGTGCGCGCTCAGGCACGGGTGTCTTTGGGCGCCACGGGCGACGCAGAGGCCCGGCTGGGCTGCAGCTCCCCGGGCCGGGAGCCGTGGCCCCAGCCGGACGTCAGTGAGGCCGACAGGCCGCGTGGACGCCGCCAGGGAGCCGAGCGGAAATGCAGACGCCGGCCGGTGGCGGCAGAGGACGGCCCGGAGCTTCCGCCAGCACCCACTGCGGAGAAGAGCGCAGCC
>NW_004567134.1:18975083-18975640 GCF_000260355.1 Condylura cristata | reverse complement strand
GGTGGGGCGGGAAAGGGGGGCAGGGGGGCGAGGTGAGCCCCTGCAGAGCTTCGGCTTTCTGAAGCGGACTGCAGCTCCTGCCGCCCTGGCCTCCTGCTGACGTCAGTCCCCATGGCACAGGGAAGGGCACAGGGAAGGGCACCCCTTCCCTCCCGGCTGGCGGGCTGGGCCCTGGGGGCAGTCGTGTTGGGGCGCCCAGCTCGTGCCCGCAGGCTATCCTTGGACTGGGGAAGCAGTCGGGAGCCCACCGGGACTCTGAGGTTCAGGGTGCTGAGCTCCAGCAGCCACCCCAGACCCTCACAGGGCGGCGCCCAGAGCTGCCCGCGGGGCCCCCCAAACTCCTCAAAGTCTGATGTCCGGCCGGTGCCCCGTTTAGCCGGCAGAGGTAATATCCGCTGGCTAGTTTGTGACCAGAAAGCGCAGGCCTCCGGAGCGGCCTTGGCCTGGGCTTTCAGAGCCGGCTCAGGCCTGGACCGCGGGACTGAGACGCAAGCCGGCCCGGCGGCTCCCCTTTGTGGTGGGGCCACCGCGGTCACTGGCGCGGGCACTCACGCCGT
>NW_004567134.1:18973837-18974429 GCF_000260355.1 Condylura cristata | reverse complement strand
GCGCTCGGGGCAGGTGTGGGACCAGCACCCGGGGTGCCCGGCCTGCGGGTGGCCGGCCGGGGCCCCCTTCGCCCAGTCCTGAGCGGCTGGTACTCGATTCATGGGGTGCTGCCCCGTGGCCTGGGGGCTCCTTTGCCGCGTCGAGTGGGGCTCCCGGGACGGGGCTCATGTTCCCTGTCGGGGTGACGTGGACGCTGCCCGCTGCCCAGTGGGATGAGGCCTGTGGCGTGGGCCTGGCTAGGGGCCAGTCCTGACCCCACCTGTCCAGAGAGCTCTGGACACAGCAGCATCCTTGGGAGTTGGACTGACAAGGTCCGGGGCTTCTTGGGTGCCTGATGCCGCCCAGCCGCAGCCCCCCTCCCACGAGACCCCTGCGGGCAGCTGCTCGAGGGGCGCTGGCCGCGAGAGCCGGGGAGGCCCTTTGTCCAGTGCCGGAAGCCACTGCTGTTTGTCCAGGAGCCCAGCCCCGGGCCCGACCCCCAGCAATTCCCGCGGCGGCAGCTTCGCCCTCGCCCTCGCAGCCGGGCAGTGAGCAGGCAGACAGAGCCGGCGGGGCTACAGGGCGTGCGGCGTCCCTGGGCCTGGGGACGGT
>NW_004567134.1:18970983-18972279 GCF_000260355.1 Condylura cristata | reverse complement strand
CCTCCGCTCTGCAGAGCGCGGCGGCCTGGACGGCGCCTTCGCCACGCAGGGCTGGTTCATCGGGCTGCTGTGCGCCGGGGCGCTGCTCACGCTGGCGCTGCTGACCGTCTGCTTCGTGAGGCGGAACAAGGGCGGCAAGTACTCCGGTGAGCGCGGGCTGGCCGCCCGCCCGCCCAGGGCCGCCCCAGGGACACCCCCAAGGCCGACCCCTGTAGGGCAGCCGCGCAGGCCGTGGGCCCCGCCCAGAGGCCGCCCCACTCAGAGGCCCCCAAAGCCCCTCCCCACTCCCCGCAGGTCCTGCCCCGCCCCTTCCGGCCCCCCAGGGGTAACTGCCGACCTGCAGTGCGCCTGCTCTGTTCACAGTGAAGGAAAAGGAGGACCAGCACCCCGACCCCGAGGGCCAGTCAGGGAAGGAGGAGACGTTTGGTGACTACAGGTAGCCCCTCCGCCCCCTTCGATGGCACCCCCGAAGCAGTTCGGCGGCGGGCGCGTGGGGGGGGCGGCCAGCAGGGTCGCTGACCCGGGGAGAGGCAGGGGGCCGGGCGCCTCTGCATGGGGGTCTCCCTCGGCACAGGCCCCATCTCTGCGTGCAGCGACCGCAGGGCAGAGGCGCCGGCCTGCAGGTGGCCGGGGACTGCCCAGGACTAAGGTCCCTGCTCCAGCTAAGTCTGTCCGGGAGGCGCCGCCCCTGCAGCCGCCGGCGGTCTCCGGCACTGGGCCTCGCGCCCGGGGCGGCCCTCCCGTCCTGGGGCTTCCTGCCCTGCGCACTGCCCAGCTGGCGTGAGCGCAAGGTGGTGCGCAGGTCTGCGCGTGCGCCCGCGGGGCCTGCAGGGAGGCTGGCGCTCCCCGCCGGGCCTGGGCCGCGTCTCAGCTGGGCAGTGCTCCCACCAGGAGCCCCCTCCCGACGCTGACCGCCGAGCCGGCCGCCTCCGCGCCCCCCAGCGGCCTAACGTCCTACTAACACGCTGCTTCTCGGTCCAGCCTGGCGGCGGCCTCGCGCTCCTGTTCGGGTCTCAGCGCCACCTGCGCTCGGGGAGGTGCCGGCCGGCCCCCTGGGAGCGGCGGCCCTGGCGCCCCGCCTGTCTGGAGTGTGGCGCCACCCGGCCGCTGCAGCGGCTGGCACCGGGGATCCACGCGGGCAAACCCACGATCCCGGTTTCCACGGCCCGCCGATGGGCTGTGAGGAGCCGGCCTTGCCGTGGTCAGCGCCAGGCCGGAAGTTGCCTGCGGGTCGCGCTGCGGCTCCGGGGTCCTCGGACGGGCAGGTCTGTGCCCTCTGCCAGCGCCGCAGCAAGC
>NW_004567134.1:18968089-18969100 GCF_000260355.1 Condylura cristata | reverse complement strand
CAGCGGGGCCGGCCTCGCGGCCCGGCCCTGGCCTCGGCGGGCCCTGGGGGTCTGTGCTGTGGCGGCATCTGTCACGCTGTGCACGTGTGTGGTTTGGGGTGTCTCCGGTAGATGTGAAATTCAGCCTGTCCAATAAAGTGACTTCGGGAGCCCAGAGTGCCTGTGCCCTTCACTGTCCAGAGACAAGACCCAGAGTTCCAGCTCCGCCCTCTCGCTTGCTCGGTGCCCAGGAGCACAGTGTCTCTCTCGAGTGACCGCGACGCCATGGGCCTGCAGCGGCCAGGGACCCCAGCGAGGACAGGCCTGGCAGCGGCCAGGTGCTGACCTGCACGTCCGGCACCTGAGAGGGGCGCTGCGGGGCGGCCGGGCAGTGGGCTGCAGGCTGCGCTGGCACGAGTCCCCCAAGACACAGCAGCCCACGGCATGAGTGCCGCAGGCGTGGGCACGGCGAACTGGCCACGCGGCCTCGGTCACGGTGGACGGGCCACGGGCTCCGGTCCGCGGCGCCACCCCTCTGCGGCCGTGAGTCGCCCCCACATGGCGGTCCCGGCGGTTTCCTGGCGAGACCCGAGCGCGGCCGGGCCTGTCTCACGCCCGCCCGCTGCCCACTGCAGGGGCTGGTGGCCGGGATGGTCAGCATGGGCAGAGCCGTCCCCGGCCGGGAAGGGGCCCAGAGCGGGTCGGTTCCAGCCGGCGTCAGTGCTCCACCGGAGTCCTGGCCACAGTCTGACGCTTGTGACCTGGAGACAGCTCGATTCGCTCACGCAGGTCCAGCAGGGGCCGGGTCAGCCGGCTGGGCGGGGGTCTCGGCCTCGAGGCTGCTCTGCAACGGCGGCCGGAGCGTGGCCTCCCCGCCGGGTGCCCGGCGACCTCAGGGGCTTTAGCCCAGAATTCTCCTCGGGTCTGCGGCTCCCGGAAGCGGCACCTGCCGGCAGCCTTCTGCTGCCGAGGCCGTTTCTTCCTAAACTCAGCGCCCCGACGCCGCCCACCTGCCCGCCCACCTGCCCGCCC
>NW_004567134.1:18966781-18967989 GCF_000260355.1 Condylura cristata | reverse complement strand
CCTGCCCGCTCACGCGTATCGGCCGCGGCTCACGTCACCGGCCTCGGCCGCAGGACGGGCCGGCCTCTCAGGCCTGCACTGCGGCCTCGCAGCGGCCGCGGTCACATCACGTTGCTGACTTTGTGGTTGTCTTGCCGGGTCAGAGTGTCCCAGCAACGGAGGATAGAACTGTAGTCACTGGAGCACGAAAGCGGCCCAGTTTCCTTTACCCTTTTCCTTTCTGACAAAGCGCAAACAGCGGGGCCACGTGTGAGGCGTTTCTGGATGAGCACCCCGCTTCCTGATGGTGGTTTCTGACGCGCTCCGAGTCCACGCACCTCATGTACGTGAACCCCGACCGCACCGCCGGCTGGCGCGCCCCAGGCGACCAGCGGCCGCGGGCTGTGCGGACAGGGCGGCGGAGCACGGGCCTCCGCGTCGCCCGCCGTCCGGGCCGCGGGGACACCTCCCGGGAGGGCTGGTCATCGCTGAGCCGGGGGACACCCAGGGCGCTGCAGCAAGGTCCATTTTGGCAGGAAGCACCAGGGTTCAGCCTGGACCTTCGCTGCCGGCTGACCATCAGACCGACTCCAGGGTGGCGTCCAGGGCCTCCGGCGGCGCAGGGCAGCTGTGGGCGGGCAGGCCGGGGCCAGGCGCTGCTTCCCCTGGCGCCCGGCCCCCTCCCCCGCCTGCCGGCCCCCCGCGATGACCAAAGGAAACTGGAAAGTGCGCAGAAAGGAAGCAAAGTCCCTCCAGCTGAGTCAGGATCAGACCTAACGCTGAAAGCAGCCATGTCGCTGACCGGTGACCTGCCCCACAGCCGGCCAGGCCTGGAGCCCGCGCAGCCTCACGCCGACTCGCTTCTGGGGAGCTCCGCCGGGCCCCAGGTCTCGGCAGGGAGCAGGTCTCCCCGGCCCGCAGGGCTGCTGCTGGGGCCACCTCGAGGCCCCGCTGCGCTGGCCGGTCCCGGGCCTCTGGGGTCCGTGGTGGCGGCCGGGCCCTCTGGCCTGCTGGGAGCCGTCCGCAGTTGGACGGTGACGGTGTGGGGGCGTGTGCGGGGCTGTGCGGTCACTTGGCTCGCGCTGGGGCCTGGGGTGGGGCTGCGGCCACCTGGGAGCGGTGAGGCCCGACCCTGGGGCCGCCTGAAAGCCGCGGGGGACAGTGGGGCTGAGGCCCGGACGCCGGGGGTGCAGAGGTGGGCTCGGAGACTGGCGGGGGTCTGGGGCGGG
>NW_004567134.1:18965186-18966328 GCF_000260355.1 Condylura cristata | reverse complement strand
GGGCGCCCCGCCGCCCCCGCCTGCACCCAGCTCCTGCGGGAAGCTCAGGGGCAGGTGGACCCCAGAAGCTTGGGGGTGTTGCCGGGGAGGCGGGTGAGAACACGGACCTTCCCCCTGGGTAACCCCAGGCGCCCTAAAACCAGACACTGGGGCCCGAGGCCTTGAAAACAGCAGCGAGCGGCGGCGCGTCCCCCCACCTTCTGAGAACTTGGGGTGCAGGCCTGGTATTTAGACGGGGCAGGGACGCGGCGGTCTTTGAGCTCAGGCGACACGTCTCCAGACCTGGGACGCGGGGTCCCCCGCGCCCCCCGCGGTGGGGGCAGGGGGGCCCCGGCTCTGGCTGCCCTGGGAGTGTCCTGGGGGCCGCGGGGGTCACACCCAGACAGGGGCCGCGGGCTGGGGTCTGGCCTGACGCCCCGGCTCGGGCTGGTCGCCCCTCGGGGCCCCTTAACTGTGGTGTGAGCTGGGGGCGGGGTGCGAGTGGCCCGCGGGGCGGCTCCCGCCGGCTCCGCCAGCGAGTGGGGTGCGGGCGGGGGCGCCTGTGTCCTCTCCGACAGGGCAGTGACAGGAGTGTCCGCTGGGCCCGGCCGCGGCCCGGCCTGGTCTCCCGCAGTCCCCACGGCCGGTCGCCCTCTCCCCGGAGGGTGGGAGGCCCCGAGGCCGCAGAGCCGGAGTGTCCACGCTGGCCGTGCCGCTGGCCTTCTCTAAAATAGAGTGTGGCCAGCTGGCCCCCAGGGAGCCCCCAGGGAGCCCCCAAGGAGCCCCAAGGGGGCCGGGCCTTCCTGGGCTGCCCCTAAGCAGCAGCCTCGGGACAGCCCAGCACCACGCTGGCCCCAGAACCGGGACTGCCCGCGCCGGGTGGCCAGCCGGGGGCCTGACCCGTGCCTGGCCGGGGGCAGTGGGCCTGCTGCGCCCGGCGGGGGTGGGCGTCCATCAGCGTGGCCATCTGCACCTCTTCGCAGCGGAGGCCCCAGGTCTGTGTCTCGATGGCTTCAGGGTTGAGGGTCTCACAGCTCCCGAGCAGACGGCCAGCTGCGGCCTCGAGCCAAAGTGTGAGGCCTGACCCTGGGGTCCCCGACCTGGGCCTGACCGGGGGTCCCCGACCTGGGCCTGACCCTGGGGTCCCCGACCTGGGCCTGACC
>NW_004567134.1:18963148-18964453 GCF_000260355.1 Condylura cristata | reverse complement strand
CCTGACCTGGGGTCCCCGTCCTGGGTCTGACCTGGGGTCCCCGACCTGGGGCTTGACCTGGGGTCCCCGACCTGGGCCTGACCCTGGGGTCCCGGGCTGGGGCCTGACCGGGGTCCCCGACCTGGGCCTGACCTGGGGTCCCGGGCTGGGGCCTGTTCAGCGATGGCAGCTCGCAGGCGTCCGCAAGGGGACATTGGGAGGACGCTGGGCTCACGGTAGCGGCTTTGCTTTAGGCACCTGGGCCAGGGGTGTCCTGGCCTCGCTAGGGGGCTGCAGGGAGGGGGGCGCCCAGCAGCGTCCCTGTGTGAACCGGCCTTGCCACGCTGACGCGGCCGGCTGCGTGGCCCAGGCGTGACTGGCGCGGACACGCCTTCGCCGCCGGTGTCGTGCCGCCTCCGCCTCTGGCGTCCCCGTGGATGGCCGGCCACCCTCCCGGGCCGTCCTCTCGGGGGCTGGCTTCGCCGAGGGCTCCCCGAGGCCCACGTGACTCAGGCCGGCACCGTCCCTGCCCCCCCCGCCTGACACAACGGCCATGCGGTGCGCGGGAGGGAGAGCTCAGGGCAGCGGGTGTGACTGACTCGTCCGTGGCGAGGGGCCACGGACCCGGCGGGGAGAGCCGGGGGCTCCCCGAAACGCAGCGCAGCCCAGCCCCGGGGATTCAGGGAGAGGCCGGGCCCCGGGAAGGGCGGGACGGACGCTGCCCCCGGCCCCGAGCACAGCAGGACGGCCCCGCGGCCCCGGCGAGAGGACGGGGTGCTGTCCACGCCTGCACCCACACGTGCCCACGGCGGCTGGCAGCGCCCAGTGGGACGCCACCGCTCTCCGCTGGTCCGCGCGCGGAGCCCCCCGAGTTCGTGCTGGCTCTCGACGGGGTGCTGGCACTTGCTCATTCTTGGGGCTTCCATCTTTGCAGCTCGTGGGAGCCCCGCTTCTGCCCCCACCCCGGCCACATGCCACCCCGGAACTGCGTGCCGGCGAGAGGTAACTCGGCCCAGCAGAAAGGGTCATTTGCTTTTATTGGGGATCAAATCTTTGGTGACCTTCTTCGCCGCTACCTTTGCAATTTAAAGTGACCAGTTGAATGCCTGTGCGCCGGGTGGGGTGAGCCAGGGGCAGGGCGGCCCTGGCTGCGTTTCTGCAGGGCCCCATCTCTCCCTGGGCGGTGGTGAAGCCAGGAGCGCCGGGCACATTTCTTGGGAGAAGGGGGGCCCCGCCCCAGCCTGCAGCCGCTGCCCGCGCGCCCCTTACACTGATGGCCCTCAAGTCCCACTGCTGTCTGGCCCGGAGCGCAGGCCCACGGCGCCG
>NW_004567134.1:18962235-18962685 GCF_000260355.1 Condylura cristata | reverse complement strand
TGGGTTTTTGCTCCGCCGTCTCAGAACGGCTGACCTGCCACGTAACAGCCTGAGGTCAGAAGATGGCCACCGGGCCAAGAGCTGCCGGGCCGAGGGCCCTGAGCCGTGGCCGGGCCACCTCTGGTGGGGGCCTCAGGGCGGCCCTCAGGTGCCGTGGTGGACGGAGGGGTGTGCACCTCCCCAGAGGTGGCGGGTGGGTGCGGAGTGGCCCCACTGCAGCGCTGGGGGTCAGCGGAGGGGGACCCACCTGCGGTACGGGCAGACCCCGCGGCCCTGCTCTCCAGCCCACCCAGGTCGGCCTGCAGGGTCCACGGCTGCTCAGCGGCATTGCGGGCTACACTGCACAGACCCGCAGCTGCGCCCCGGGCGCAGGGGCTCAGGCGCAGGGGCTCAGACGCTGTCTGCGGTCGGTGGGCATGGGCGGGGCGTGGGTGGCACTGGACATAGGCC
>NW_004567134.1:18958053-18959946 GCF_000260355.1 Condylura cristata | reverse complement strand
GCCCAGCGCCGAGGGGGGGGCCAGGGGGCTTCCTCGACCAACTGTGCTTTTATGCGGGAGAGCAGCGACTTGGCCTGCGTCACCGAGGAGAGTAAGAGCCTCCTCGTGGATGAGCAGTGCGGAGGTAAACAGCTAGTGCTCTGCGCAGAAAAACAAAGAATTTCATCTGGGAAGCCTGCAGCGCTCGCCAGCTAAAATATTTGCATTGTGCAAAATGATTTCCATAGCCGTGGGAATTTGGAGGTCTCAAAACAATTTAATTCCAGCATTTCATCTTACTCCTAATACATTTTGTCTTGATGGGAAGCCAAAAATCTGTGGTACAAAAGATATAAATATCAGCGGTTATATTCTTGCCAAAAACCCACTTAGCCGTGGGAGATGTGGGACCACGGTGCAGCACGACTCCGGACTCCAGACGGCCCGGCTCACAGTGAGCGACGCCTCGGCGGCGTGTCGGGTCGTGTCCCCTCCCTGGGTCAGGCCCGCGAGCGCGCGGCGACGAGCGGCGAGCCGCCCTGGGGAGCGGGGCCCGGCGGGGGCCCACGCACGCTGGCGTGACCACGGGGCATCAAGCCCAGTGACTGCGCCAGGCTCGCCAGCGGGTGACCCGTGAGGCCCGGTGAGGTAAAGGAAGCAGGTGACCCCCGCGCCAGGAGCGGGGCCCCCGGAGGGGCGGAAGCTGCTGTGTCCCGGCGTGCTTTAAGGGGTGAGCGGCACGCGGGGGTTTCCGTCTCGGAGAAGACGGGGTGACGCCACACATGGAAACGGACGGGAGGCTGGGAAGGCCACAAGGTGTGGACATGGCGCCTCCAACCTGGCGGCCCAAGCCGCGGGAGAAGCACAGAGGTGAGGGAGAAGCGCAGCGTGGCCTGCTCAGGCCTGCGGGTCACGGCGGAGGGCGCGGGGGCGCCGGCCGACCAGCCGCCGTAAGGAAGACCCCAGTCAGGAATTACTTGGCCGAGTCGCCAAGAGGAAGACCCCGAACGGTTGCAGCGGACAAGGGTCAGTAATCAGCACATTTGACCCGAGGGCCGCGCTGCAGCGTGACACCGGCGCCACCCTTACCGGACTTCCCCAAAGCCGCAGAGGCAGGAACGCTCCGCGTCGCTTCCGCGGGCGGCCAGCGGGCCGCTGAAGCCGCCGCTGCGGTGCGGGAGCCGGCGTGGGCAGTGTCCCGGGGCGCGGCGCGCTCGTCCGCACAAGGCCAGGGGACGGCTCGCGGTCGCTGCAGCGTGGGGTTTGCGTGGTTTCTTCCTAGAGGCCGGCACAGCTCAGCACGGGAACACCAGCGAATGAAACAGCCACCGGCAGAGCGGAGTTAAAGCCTCATGCTAGTCTCAGTGGGAAGAAGGTTGCAGAATTCAGTCCCTTTTTATAAGGAACATTCTGTACACGAGACGCAGAGCGAGAGTCAACATTTTGCAAAGCACAAACGACGGAGCCACAGCCCACGAACTCAGATACTCTGAAGCGTCAGACACCAGGGAGGGGGCACATAATTCACTTGTGCCGGTTCCGGCCTGCAGTGACGGATGTTTTCGTCAGCGCAACTAGGGAAACAAACAGCATCTGCACTGAAGAGGCAGGAGGGGGTCACCTCTGGGCAGGTGACAGGGTCTCTTATGTAAGGAGTGGCAGTCCCCAGACCCGCTGGCAGTAGCGAAATAATCCAGGGAGTAGCAGGGCGCCAGGCTAATTCCCACCGCGCCGGATGTTTTTCTCCGGGAGAGGTGGCAGTGAGCCGCCTGGAGAACCGTGGGCCACCGGACAGCGCCAGAAAGAGTGAAGCCCCCGGGAGCTGACCTGTCCCCAGGGCCAGCGACTCGCACTTCGGTGGACACTGGCGAACCCTGACGGGGAGGGTGGGGCGGCGGGGGCGTCCGCGGGGCC
>NW_004567134.1:18953300-18957045 GCF_000260355.1 Condylura cristata | reverse complement strand
TCGCCTGTGGGCCGGACAGCGCGCGGGAGCTCAGGGCTGAGCCTGCCGGGGGGTGGGCACGCGCGGGGACCCTGCCGGTACCTGCGCGTGAGAAGCAGCGAAGGCCGCAGTCAGTTCCACGAGATTCCAAGCTAATGTGGGGTAATTTTTACGTGCATTCGGCGGAGGTTCGGATCACCCCCGGGTTTCCGGCTGTTCTCGAAGAATTTCCTGTCTCACTTGTTCGTGTTGTTCTTTATTGAGAGTTGAGTTTTATCTACGCACAGAAGAGCTGGGGTGCCGGCGCAGGTGGGGCTGAGAGGACCCCCGGAGACACAGTGGGGACAGAACAGAGGTCCACTGAACCCCATCGCTGGGGGCAGCGGGGGACGGGTCTGCTGCTGCCTGGGGGCTGCACCCGGCGGGGGCTGCGGCAGCTCGCAGCCGAGACTGCCCGCGCGGGGCGCCTCCGGCCCCTTTTCCTTCTGCTGCGAAGGGCGTTTTCTTCCCTAACAGCAGTGGAGCGCTTCACCCCACAGGCGCATCTGAGCCTCGCTCCGGCCGGCTCTCAGGGGGAGGAGCTCAGCCCAGGGCCTGGGGACACCTCAGGCCTCACCTCACCCCCTTTGCTCCCGTTGGTCATGGAGACCTGAGGCCACGGTGGCGTCTCAGCGCCTTCCCGAGCAAGCGCTTCTGTGTCCCTGGAAACAAAAGACCCCAAAGGCTTTTACACTTTTGTTTTTCCATAAATTCATTTGTTATGGTGTGTTTGGCTTTTTCTGGGAGCTTTCATATCCCAGTCTTATAAAAATAAATGAGTTGATTTATAAAAGCTGCAATGCATATTCTGTTATGTTTTGTTTCTGTGATGCTTACTTTCCTTTGATTCCTGAGTGAGTAATGCTTTAGATTAATTTTGCACATATACTGTTTTGATTTTAATTTGTTGAACAGCATTATCCATAAATAGTAGAATAAATAATTTCACGCGAGAAAGCTTATTCTAAAATGCATCTCATTTTCAGGATGACTGGGTGTTTATCATCTGGAATATTTAATCCTTCAAACACCCATATATATTTTGAAGGCTTTACAGCTTTTCCATTATTATGCCCAGAAACAATATAGAGTAATAGAGAACTCACCCTCTCCTGGACGCCATGAAGCTACTAAACACGTTTACGGGAAACATTTGCGCTGTCGCACTTCAGTGACCTCTTAGTTGCTTTGAATTAGCGCAGGAAGAACCGGTTGGCCATGGCGTTGCAAAACAGCGATGTTGACCCTGCCGGCCACTGGAAACCTCCCGTGGACCGGGACTGTCGCTTCACCTGCGGGTTTCGTCAGTGGCTTTTCAGGAGCCAGCGCTAGGAGCCGGCCGCCGAGCGCCTCCTTTCTGCTGCGAGGGGCAGGGCGGGAGCTGAGGAGGAGGCAGAGGGCTGGGGCGGGGGTGAAGGCGGCTCGGAGGGGTGAGGGCACCAGGGGTCCTAGTGCCACCTGTGAGTGGCCGGCCAGCCGCCAGGCCGCTGGGCCCCGCTGCCCTCTGCGCTGGCCTTCACAGGAGGGCCGCGACCTCGGGGCGCAGAGGTCGCTTTCCCGCGGGCCGGGGAAGGCCGCCTTGCGACGCAGGGCCGCGCTGGCTGGCGCGTCTGCAGACCAGGAGGCCAGAGAGGTCAGCTGAGGGGTCAGCAGCGAGGCCGAGGGGGGGCGCGCGGGAAGTGAGTCCTGCGCTCGGAGCGTCTTGCCGGAGAGCCCCCCCTTATCATCGAGACCGGCGAGGTGTCTGGGACCCGACGGCCGGCGCAGTCACAGGGCCGATTCTCCCCAGAAAGGACGGCCTGGACGCCGGCACACACCCGGGTGTGTTCTGGAGTATAGGGTCCCCCTTCAGGAGCGCAGCCCCGCCCCTGACCCCCCAGCACCCATGGTCCAGCCTGAGGCCCACCTCTGCTGCCCCCGCCCCCGCTGCCCGCCCCCAGCCAGACCGCGGCGCTGCAGCAGCGCGAGTGTCAGTTCCTCGGACCCTTTGTTCTTTCTCCCGTCCCGTCCCCGCAGGCCTGGCGCCACCCCCATCTGCCTTTCCCCCGACTCCCCTCACTTTGTGTGGCCCCGCAGCCGTCCAGTGGCCTCGGGGGCCGGTGCCTGCTTTAGGCCGAGGACGCTTCGCCGTGCGCGGCCGCGCCCTCCGCGTCGGTGGTCTCTGGCGTGGCTGACGTGCTCGTGCGCCGGGAACACAGGCGCGTTTCCTGTGGCGCCGGCGCCCGTGTCCTGCCGGGGCGGCGCTGCTGGCACGGGGTGGGGGCATGTCGGCAGCCGGGAGCCGGCAGGGACCTGAGAATTCCGCAATTGTTGCCACACCCGTCCAGAGCCCGGGTCTGTCTGTCTCTGCCGGTGGTTCCGGTGACCAAAGACATGTTTCCTCGTCTAATTTCATCTCCACCGGCAATTCACAATTATAATGTCCTCGACTTAATTAAATATCTTCAAAATTGTGCCCCGTTGTTTAAGGAAAGTCCAAAAGTCCGTGTCAGTCAGATTTTTCCTTCTTCTGTCCTCTCCCAGGAATTCTGGGCCCCCTTTGGCTCAGTCTTGCCGCGTCCGGTTTCAGTATCGGGTTTTCTGGCTGCTCAGCCGCGCGCTCACCAAGTGCGTGTGTGGACGCGACGTCTCCACTTACCTCTCCCGAGGCCACATCACCCCGCGGCCAGGGCTGCCCTCAGCAGTACGGGCATCTCGCCCTGCGGTCGGCCTGGACTTGAGCCGGTGACAGGCAGCGGGTGGCGGCGTCACGGGGCACCCCAGGGTGGGGCCTCACCCGCGCCTGCGATGCAGCTGTGCTGCGGCCGCACACGAAAGGGTCGATAACGGGTTTATTTCCAAAAGGGGAAGGGAACAGGAACAACCCAGGGAAAGAGAGCGGGATGCGAGATAACTACATCTTAGTGGCCGGCTCAGAGCTCTGGTAACAAACTGACTGAAACCGAGCCGAGCGGTCTGCAGAGCCCGTGCCCGAGCGCCGCGGACCGGTGGGCAGAATGGCCCCTGTTCACCCCCAAAGCCCCAGAATGCTGCTTAGCCGCGCCCTGGGGTCCTCGCAGCTCTGGGCCTGGCGCTGCTGGGGGCTGTAGTTCGCGGTCACTGCAGGAGGCGGCGGGTCCAGGCAGCGGCTGGAGTCGGGTGGGGCCCACAGAGCTCTGCAGAGTTCCTTCCGGACAGCCTTCCCCTCACGGCGGGCCCCGCCGGCCACGTCCCCGGGGCCCGTGTCCGCGCCGAGCGTGAGACACCGTGTCTGCCTGGCTGCGCCCCTCAGGCCGGAGGAAGAACCCAGCTCTCCGAGAGGGGAGTAAAGTAATAGAGCCGCTTTTTTCTACAGAAATGAGGAAACAAGCTATAATAAAAGCCATAAATTTGGGGACTTGTTAAATGACTGAGGAGTATATTTGGTGCAGCGATAGCGATTAAATGCATTTTAGCATCCATAATAATTGAAAATAGCAGCAAAGCGATCATTATGAATAGCGAAACAAACATAAACTGAGAGGAAATTGCTGTTCGTTATTTTTCGGTGGCCTGTTCTGGGGCCAGAGAAATCCTCCCTGCTGTGACAATGGTCCGGAGCATCAGCGCGCTGTGATATATGAAGCAGTTTTCAAAATGCTTTCATAATTATTTCATTATGTCGCTCCCATTTTCAAAAATATCTCAAAATGAGGTAATGCCGGGCTTGAATGAACGCCCGGGGCCTTCTGGCCGGTCCTCCGCGGGC
>NW_004567134.1:18951027-18951929 GCF_000260355.1 Condylura cristata | reverse complement strand
CGATTCCCGGCCAGGGAGGGACCCCAGGGTGCCGCAGACCCCTCCTGTCCGCCCGCCGCCCCCTCGGCAGTGGACTTCGTCCGTCGGCCTGTCCTGCTCCCCGCTCTGGCTCTGGGGAGTCCTCTCACCCCCTGCGCCTCCCGTCTGCACCCCGGCCCTTCTACGAATATATAAATAAATCTTTAAAAAGAAGAAATACCTGCACACGTCTCCGAGGTGGCTGGCCGAGCCCATTTTTCCTCAGTGACTACAGGGACGCAGCCTCACGCATCTTCTGGCGGGCAAGCCGGTTTCTGCTGGGCTGCTGAGTGGCCACGGGGCTGGGCGGCGGGTTCTGCAGGCCCAAGTGTTGTTTTACCCCACTTATGTGCATAGTTTTCTTGATCATTAACCGGTCTTGACCAGACACTGCCTGACCGAAGCTGTACTGCCCTCGCTCAACAGCCGAGGTAGTCGTCAGCGTTAACGGCCATGTTTTCACCTTTCTGTAATTTATGTCAGTCGAGGGGAGGATCAGTCACATGCCGAAAACGCTGTTCACGCCGTAGAAGCCGTCCAGTCCATTGGAGCTGGGAAGATGCGGGCTCGTTATTCCGTAATCTAGGCAGCAGCTCAGGTGATAATAAACGCTTTCCTCCGAATGAAAACACGTATTTATTTCTCTTCTAACCTACAAATTACTTACATAGCTCAATATTTTACTTTGCTTCCAATATGAAAAAGTGGATGATTTCAGGTAATTCAGCGCATTCATTCCTCTTGGCTTTAAATGTGTCTTCGTTACTTGCATTCTGGGGGAAAATTATTGTCTCCTTGACGCAGTTATTCCCTGATCACGATCCAGTGGGCGGCCTGCAGCGGCCGGCTGCCCCGTGGCGCCCTCTGCGCTCGCGCTCCGGCCC
>NW_004567134.1:18948128-18950634 GCF_000260355.1 Condylura cristata | reverse complement strand
GGCCTCTGCCGACCCGAGCCCACGGCTGCGTCTCTCGCGCTCACGCTCGTCTCCCGGACGGGCCTTCGACGCGTCCTGCGCTCAGTACGGGGCCGGGGCTCATCGCCTGCCCTGGGCCGCAGAGGGAAGGTAATTTTAAGGGGAACAGCTGGCTGGACGTCACGGCCTGGGGCGTCGCTGCTGCTGGACCACGGCCGGACGTGCCGTGCTTGTCCTGCGCGTGCTGCCGTCCGCCTGGACAGGTCCGGGCTCAGCCCCTGGCTGCTCGCGGCCGCCCTCCCGGCCCCTCCTCACCCGTGGACTTCACCACGGACGAGCCTAAACCCTTCCGTCCTCAGCGCCACCTCCCAGCCCCTCCGTGTTGGGCTCCTGACGCCGCCCGGACACCTGCCCTCGGCGCTGCCCCGTCCGCAGGGCCCCGGGCGGCCCATTTGCCGCCTGCGCTGCTCCGGGCCGGCTGGACACACCTCAGCCGTGAACCTTCAGAAACCGCCTTCCCTGCGCAGGGCAGCGCCCGCCACCTGCCCCCCAGCTGCATGCAGAGTCCAGTCTGTGGCTTCATTCGACACCCGGCGTCCTGTGCAGGGACAGCTGTGGACACGGGACAGCTCGGGGGTGCCCAGTGCTCGCCCAGCGCCCGCTGTCCTGGGGCCGAGCCCTGTGCTGACCCAGCCGGCTGGAGGCCAGCGCGGTCCCTCCTCTCCCTCAGCAGACCGGTGCTGTGACCGCGGCATCGAGACCCGGGCAGTGACCCCCAGAGCACGGAGGGCGCCCCGCCTCCTCGCACAGGGCTGCCGGTGTCTGCGGTTTCGTGTCTCGGGGCGACGCGTCTCCGCGGTTTCGCATCTTGGTGCGCAGAGGCCCCGTCGTCCCTGAGGGAGGGGAGACCCCAACACGTTCCGCCGTGGAAAACAGACCCTGGGCCTCTTTGACGGATTCTGTTACGTGCGCTGGGGTGTGCTGGGGCGACCCCGGGCCCGGGCTCCCCACGGGTCTCGTGCCCTGGCGTCCCCTGGGCCAGCGGGCCGCCCCCCGGGCTGCGGCAGTCGGGTGTTCCCGGCTCATCAGCATAATCTCGACCCCTCTTTTTCGAGGTCAGGCTGACCACACCCGCTGTCCATAAGTCACTGGAGTGAGCCCGGTGGCCTCCCCGAGTGAGCCGCAGAGCCAGGCCGCGGGCTGGTCCGCGGTCCCTGCACCCGCAGTGATGCTCAGGACCCCAGAGCCAGGTGGGGGGTCCGGCTGGGGCTGAGGGTGTGCAGGCCTCCAGGCCGCCAGGGCTCGCGTCTGCGCAGGCTGCAGTCAGCGGCCCCGGGATGACACGACTTCGGTTCCAGCCAAATTTCTTTCTAACAAGCACACGCGGCCTGTTCCCGTCCGCCAGCTGTGGGCATCCCACGCTGGCACGAGGAGAACATCTTCAGGGTGCGACTTCACAGGGGGCACCGCACCCGAGGAAAGCTTTCATGCGGGGCCCTCAGGCCGGCCGGGCCGCGAGGTGCGGAGAGCAGCACGGCCCCGAGGCGTCAGCGCGCGTCCGTGCGTGAGCTCGTCACGACAGGTGTCTGCGCGGGGGACTCTCCAGTACAGCTGCTGTTCGGGCTGAGGTGTGAGTTCACTTAGCCCCGTCGCAAGTTTAAGGTCGCGAGGGGGCTCTGGCAGAGTGACCGTCCAGGCCACCAGCCCCCCCGCAGCCTCCCCAGGGCGGTCTGGGGCGGCCCCCGGGGTCTGGCCCGCAGGCGAGTCTGCAGGCGCCTTCGGCCCAGAGCACGTGCTGTCCGGTGCCCCTCGGGACGGCCCCTCGTTAGTGCTGACCGGCGTTCTCTCGGGAGGCCCTGCGCGTCTCTGCCTCCCCACTGTCCGTCTGAGACCGTGTCCTCTGCGGACACTCTGGCGTCCGGCCGAAAGCGCTGGTTCCCTGCGGAGTTACCTCCCGACCTGGTTGTTCCGGCGCCCGTTCCCTCGGGTCTCAGACAGGGAAAGTGCCGCGAGGTCCCGTTCTGTGTTTTTCCTTTGCTCTCTTCTGAGTTAATGAGAATTGCTCAGTGTGTTTGGAAGTCTTATTACTTTTTGATGATTCTGTTTTTGTTCTCTGAGTTCTCTCTGGGTTTTAGATTTCTTGACATGCTCTTCTCGGTTTATGGTTGTCACAGGGTTTAAATCTTTCCGTATAAATTAGAAGTTGCCTCTTCTCCATAAATAAGGGCTGTTTCTCTTGTTCTCGCTCTTTCAAGTTACTGATTTTCGCCTTCTCTGCTGCCAGCTCACGCTTAGAGGACAGTGACACTGGGCACGGCTTCTCCAGATGCCCGGGAGAAGCGCGCGGGGCCCCGCCGGCCTCCGGCCTCCCCAGGACGCCGCCCAGTGCTGTCCGCGCACGGCGCTCGCTTTGGAGCTGGACTCCTGCAGGCAGCCCCTGGCCTTTCCTGCGCGGCCCTGGAGGGGAAGCTGTCAGGCCGCGCACCGGCTCGCAGGGCAGCGGCGCAGCGCCCGCTCAGTCCTCCGG
>NW_004567134.1:18944990-18947004 GCF_000260355.1 Condylura cristata | reverse complement strand
GACGCGGTCCGGCATCTCCCTGCGGCCCAGGAGGGCCGCGCGCCCCTGTGTGGCTGCAGGCGCACCCGGAGGCGGCCGGGCCTTCACCTTGTCCGGTGCAGGACGCCGAGTCCATGCTGAGCCTGTCATCAGAGTCCAGCGGGCCGAGGCGCAGCGGCCCGGGGGTCAGGGCACGAGGGCGCCTGGGGAGCAGCAGGACGGGTGGAGCCAGTGGCCAGCGAGGACTCGGGGTGCCGGGAGCTCACCTCAGAGCGTCCTGCCGGAAGACGCCTGGACCGGCCGCCACCTCGCGGGAGCACAGCGGGCCCCTGCCCAGCCCGGGCCAGGCGCCCGCTGCATCAGGTCCGCGGCATGGCCGCCCCACGGGCTGCGGTCTCCTGGGGGCTGTCGGGCGTCACCGAGGTCCCCTCGCCCGGCACCAGGAGGGCGCGGCTGTGTCCCGTCCACGCGCGGCCCGGGCGCAGCAAGCTGCTCACCGTGGTCTCCGCTCGGTCACTCAGGACCCCGGGCCGTGCCGGCCTGGCGCCCTCCGGCTGCTCGGGAAGCCGCGCCCAGCGCACAGGCAGGTTTCTGTGCTTCGGCACGATTCTGGGCGGTGCCGGCGGCAGGTACCAGCCTGGCCCTGAGGCTCCGTGCGCGGCCACCGCTGAAGGGGCGGAACCGTGCTCAGAGGCGGAGGCCGCGGGGGCGCGCAGACCCGGGGGCGATGCCTCTGGCCGCCGAGGGCCCCCACTCCACGGCGCTGGCCAGCAGCACCAGAGGCCACTGACTTGATGGCGCCTGACCGACTTGTTTTTATGTTAAAGAGCCACGTGGTGTAGAAAGCCCCCAGCTGAATGGGGGACAGAGGCCCGCGCCCTCCCGCCAGACGGAGCCCGCCCGGCCCTGCGGCCCTGGGCGGGGGCAGGGGGCGGGACGTCGGGTCCCTGCAGCCCTCACTGAAAGGGAAGAAAGCGGAGCGGTCCGGGGCGGCCTGGGGGGCGTGGGGGACAGCGGGCGGCGGAAGCTGCGAGGGCCCCTGGGCGGGGCGCCGCTCACGAGCGCCTGGGCCGGCGGTGTGGGGCTGCGGCCGTGAGCCCCAGCCGGGAGGCTTTAGCCCCGCAGCATCTGCTTTACGGGGTACCGCATCACGTGCCTTTCGGCCGACTGGAGCGGGAGGGGGCCGGCCGGAAGCCGGGCAGAGGCCCCGAGCGGCAGGGCCGCGGCCAGCTCACGCCGTGGCGTCCTCCCTGCGCCTGGCCACACGGTCCCAACAGGCCCAGCGGTCAGCGTCGGGGAGGCGGGACCGGTCAGCCGTCGCTCCTGGGAAGCCAGAGAGAGACAGACCGGGGCCGCCCCTTGCTCCCGCAGGTGTCTCCAGAGCTTGCAGCGCGGCAGCGGGGGGCGCCAGGGCCGCCTCGGCGGGTCAAGTGGCCGCGTCTGGCAGAAAGCGGCCAGCGGGCAGCAGCGACTGCCGCACCTCCCCCCCCCCGGCCCGAGTGTCCCGCGCTGCCTTGCAGCCGGGCATCCGGGCTCCCGAGGACAGGTCTGGCCGCCGCCGGCCCAGCCTCCGCCTCCTGCCAGCCCCACTGGACTGGACACCGCTGCCGGTGAGGAGGCCTCGGGCGTGGTCACGCCCCTGCCGGCCAGCACTGTTTCTCCGGCGCCGTCCAGGCATCGCATGGGGGCCCTGTGCAGCGCAGTCACCACGGCGGAGGCTGTGGGGGGAGGCCGGGCCTGTCGGCGTCACGGCCGGGGGCTGGACAGCAGCTGTCCCCATCAGAGCCAGGTGTGGGCGCAGTGCCCGGGCACTCGCCTTGCTGCAGAGAAACAGGGTCGACCGATGGCCACTTCCCCGACTGGACTCTTGCGCTCTCGGGTCCTCATGTGACTTCTTCTCGGGTCCTTCATGGTCTTGTGACTTCTCTGACTCCGGCCGTGGGGACGCCGGGGCGTTCGCACATGTTGCAGAGTCTCAAAGTGCCGGGAGCTGAGCCCTGGGGAGCTCGTAGGTGGGGGGAGGCGGTCGGGGGGG
>NW_004567134.1:18943508-18944890 GCF_000260355.1 Condylura cristata | reverse complement strand
TGGGGCCGGGGCCGGGCCTGGCTGTGCGGGGCAGCGAGCTTCTCGTGTCCTCCGGCCGGCGGCCACTCGGGGCGGTGGCTGCAAATACTGTGCTTCGGCGCGCGGGAGCGTGGGCGGGCGCTGGGGCGTGGGGCCGGGGCCGGGCCTCTCTTGGTCCTCGCCGAGCTGCCGTTTCTGTGCGGACAGCGCCCAGGCCGCTCGAGGGACGTTAGTGCCCACAAGCGCGGGGTTGCGGGGCGGCCACCAGCCCCGTGAGCCTGCCTTCGGGAAGGGTCTGAAAGGGGGAGGCGGCTTCCGGCCCAAGGGAGTGAGAGAGGTTCCGACACGCTGCCTGCTCCGAGGGGAGGCCGAGGCCGCGTTCAGGCGGCCGGCTGGGCCGCCGCAGCCAGACGGGCTCAGGGCCAGCGGCGCCGGCCTGCGGCTCCTCCCGAGCAGCTCTCGAGCGCCCGCCGGACTCGCTCACCACGCCGGGCCGCGGCCTCCTCGGGAAGGGCCGCCGGGAGCTCGTGACGGCCGTCGCGCAGGCTCGGAGGAAGCCGCGTTTGATTAGCGGGTCGACAGCGGGGGCAGTGAGACTCGACTCGATCGTGCCCGGCGACGGCTGCATCGTCACAGAGTCCAGGGACTCCCAGCCAGTGCCGCCTGCGAAATGCCTGGCAGCTGATTAAAACAATTCTTAAAGCAAATTATAGCACTGTCAGGAAACAAGCACTCGGAGTGTCACAACACAGGGCATTTCTCCGCGGAGAGCCGCGCAAGTGTCTTTGACAGACGACGCCTGTCTGCTCGTTATATTAGTTTCATTAATTTGGGGCCCACCGAGCACAAGGAGCAGGGACGTCCACGCATCTGCTGTTCGAAATAAAAATTCTCTAACGAATGATATTCCCAAGATCAGCAGAGTAGCCATGTGGGGAGTTTTATGCCTTAATTTGATCCCAGCTTACTCAGCACTGCGGGAATCCCTGCGGGCTCAGGCTGCAGGATCTCAGGGCAGCCTCAGCTGGCGGCAGCCGAGCGGCATCTGTGAACCCGGCGCTGCCAGTGGGCAGAGGCCAGGCGACTCCGTGGGCGCCCTGGGCCCAGCGACCCGGCGCTTCCCGCCATCGCCGAGGCCCAGACACGGGTCGCGGGCACTGCCCAGCGCGGGCTCCGCGCACCTGCCGGGTCCTGAAGCTGAGGGGCGCCGACACGGCGCAGACGGGGAGCCCTGGGGCCAGCGGGCCGCCGCCCTCCGCAGCTGCTACCGCCTCGCGGGTGCGCCCTGGGCAGCCCGCGGCTGTGGGGCTGAGGCGCTGCCAGCACCTTTCAGGGCTCGGGAGGGCGGCTGGGGCCGACTGGGGAGCAGCCCCGGGTCACGGCGACCCTGACGGAGGCCGAGA
>NW_004567134.1:18938207-18943408 GCF_000260355.1 Condylura cristata | reverse complement strand
CTGGTGGGAGGAGCGGGAGGGGGCGGGAGGGGGCCTGGGGGGTCGTGGGGGAATAACGGGGTGCCCTCGCTGTCCTCAAGGCCGGAGCAGGCCACCGTGTCCGCCCCCGTGTCAGCGGGTGGCCGGGGCCTCGCCGCAGGGTGGTCATCCCCGAATAGCTGGCTGACCCCGGTGTGCCAGCCCCGGGCGCCTGGGGGTGGGGTGGGAGGGCGGGGAGCAGGGCGGCGCCTTCAGGGCAAGAAGGAGTGGCCGGCTGGGAGGAAGCAGAGAGGCGGACCCCCGCCTCCCAGAGCCCTCCAGGTGAAGCTCGGGCCCTGAAGGGCAGCGGCGGCTGTGGTGATTCCGCGAGACGGGCGGCGACCGAGAGGTGCAGTGTCACGGAGACCTACGCTCGCACGCGGTCATTAACTTGAAACAGTTTAGGACGTGGCTCGGCTGCGTCCGAGTTGAGCGTTACCCCACCGGCCCTGCCTGTGCGTCCTCTCGTCGGGGAGCCCGCGACGCCGTGGCAGGCGAGCCCCGAGCAGTGCCCTGGAGCGTCTGTGCCCGGATCTCCGAGGCCCCGGTGGGACCCGCGATGGCCAGATCCGCTGCTCCGGAGACGGGTGGCCCAGGGCGCGGACCCCAGCCTCCCGCACGTCGTTGGCGACCTCTGCTGCGAGGCGCCGCTTCTGGGCCAGGCCTGTGCGGCCACGGCCGGGCGCAGGCAGCGAGGGGTGGGCCCGGGACAGGCGGTGAGGCCCGTGCCCCTGAGCAGCGGCCGTGCGGCAGGGCCTCGGCGAGCAGGAGGGGAGCCGCGACTCTGGCCTGTGCCCAGGGCTGGCGCCTTCATGCCGTGAGTTGTGGGAGCCCCTCCGGCAGAAAGTCACGGCGCCTGACCACTCTGTGGCATGTGTGGTCTGTGTGGCCGGAGAGCTGGCAGCGTGCTGCTCGAGGCGCCAAATGAGGGGATGGGCTGGGGGACGCTCACCCCAGGGCCACTGCTCTGCCCGAGTCGGTGCTGGCCGAGGGGGTCACCGGTTGGCAACCGCCCCGCCTGCTGCTCCTCAGACCTGCGCCCCACCATGGCCGCCCTGTCTCGG
This sequence comes from Condylura cristata, assembly GCF_000260355.1. Lineage (NCBI taxonomy): Eukaryota > Metazoa > Chordata > Mammalia > Eulipotyphla > Talpidae > Condylura > Condylura cristata. The sequence continues at coordinate 18,942,326 of NW_004567134.1, read as the reverse complement.
CAGCCCCCACGTTGACCGTATTTCCTTTGGTTTTTAACCCAATTAATCCCTTCCATTCTCTAGGCCTTGGCTCAGACATTTTATTCTTAGACATTTTGCTCTTTGCACTCCAGTTTTCATAACCACTTATGTTCATTTTCTACCAGACATTTTAGCTTGACGTTAGGGTTTTGTTTTGTTTTTTTTTTTTAATTTGAAGAGAGGAATTTGAAAATATCATCTATTGTCATTAAGTGGTGTTATAATTGATGGAGCAAAAATGGAACAATTATCTCATTATTTCCAACAATGCGAACGATGCATTTAGGTAAACACCTGCAAGTAATTTGTATTATCCTCGAGAGCTAAGTATTTCAACTTGCATTTAATTTCTCCAAATGACTCTATCGCTTAACTTATTCACGGTAATAAGAGTAGTATTGACTATACTGAGCACTCAAATAACAGAATTTCCTTCCAATAATACTTCCACCAAATAAGCAAGGTGCTAACCATACGGTTATTTGAAAGTTCTAGACATCTATAGGTTTTGCTCCATTTCTTCCATTTTTTATACTTAAGCTACTGATACTTTAGATTAAATGAGAAAAAGTAATTTGACAGAATTCTGTAGAACCTGTTATATTAAAACTCATGTCATGGTTTATTTAGATGGAAGTGAAACCACAAAGTCTCACCTCCTGGTGAGCTGCTTCTCCAGAAGATTGATTGGTAGGTTCTTCAGAAAATGGGAATGATGCTCGTTGGGTCAAAAACAAGTGTCGATAAATGCATGAAAAAAAAAATCAAGCTTTCGCTGTTATGAAATCGGCATAAAACTAGAAATAAGCCATAGAAAGAAAGTATAAGTAGCTTCAGAGAAGCAACATGTTACTGGATAACTACTGGGTTAATGAGGAAATCAAAGGAGAAATTTAAAAATGCCTGAAGACAAAATAAAGACACGAATTATCAGAATGTATGGGGTGAAGTAAAAGCAGTAAACACCAAGCGGGGTGCTTATGGCAATTCAGTTCTAAATCAAGAAATAAGAGTGCAAGTAATTTAACTCCATACCTTACAGATCTAGAAAAGCAAGAGCATATGAAGCCCAAGGCCACTAGAAGAAGAAAATAACAAAAATTAATGTGGAAATAAATGACATAGAAATTAAAAAATACAGGCCAAAAGATCAGCAAGACAACAAGCTGTTTCTTTGAAAAGATACAAAGGAAATGAGCAGTCCTCCAGCAGGCCTAGGAAGACGGAGAGAGAAAGCTCTAGTAAATAGACTCAGATATGAAAGAGAAGCTAAATGCCAGCAGTCCTGGGACTCGTGAGAGACGACTTAAACATCTTCTGCCAATAAGTTGGATAAGCTCGGAGAACTGGAAAGGTTCTTAGCATTATACAGTCTTGTAACACTGAGCCAGGAAGAAATTGAAAGCCTGGATATGCCGGTTACAAGCAAGGAAGTTGAGACAGTGACCAGAAAGTCTCTCGAGCAACAGAAGTGTGGGACCAGATGGCTTTACTGATGAGCTTTTATGGCTTCAAACGCAAGCCATTATCTATCCTTCTCAAACTTCCTAGCAGTCAGAGGGAAGGCTTCCAGACCCACTTTGTGAAGCCAAGACTACTCTGATGCCAAAGTAGACAGGGGCATAGCAGTGCAATCTGTGGGCTGATAGTTCTGATAAAAAGATGCAAATCTCAGGGCTCCAAATCCAACAGTCCATTAAAAGGATGAGACATCATGGCTGAGGGGGGTTTATTCTGGGGATACAGGGGTAGCTAAGCATCTGTAAGCTGGCCAGTGTGATTACCCATGTCAACAAAAGGAAAGTTAAAAATTACATGGTCATGGGCCCTCCTTGGTGGCCCAGCGGGTTAAAGTGCAGCACTGTGAAGCTCACTGCAGCTGCTTCACCGTGAGTTCGATCCCCGCCTGCCCCAGAGGGGACCCACAGGGCGCGGCAGACCTCTCCTGGCTCCCCGCTGCCCCCTCAGCAGTGTGCTTCATTGATCTGCCTGTTCTGCTCCCTGCTCTGCCTCTGGTGAATCCTCTAACCCCCTGTACCTCTGGCCTGTACCCCAGTTCTGTGTGCATAAATACATAAATTTGTGGGGAAAAAATTATGTGGTCACATCAATAGAGGCAGAGCAAACGGTGTTCATTTATGACAAAAACTCATGTTAGAAATGGGGATAGGCTGATTAGGCCGTAGCATAACAGAGGTTGTGCGTGCAGAGCCCACAGCAGACATCCTGGTTGACAGTGAAAAGCTGAAAGCTAAATTGAAGTACAAGACAAAACTGTCCACTTGTGCCACTACCATTCAGTATAATAGTGCAGGTCCTAGCACGGAATAAACGGCATAGAGACCAGACTGACCGCACAAAAATCAGTGATGCTGAGACTTGAAAGGACACAAACCTGGAGCTCGGATCACTGAGACAGAGAGAGCAATTAGCAAAGAAGATGCTGTAGAATGATGCTAAGTTGGGAAAGGAAATCTACAGCCAGCACTATTTGCAGGCGACATGATAATGTACGTGGAAAACCCCAAGGACTCCACGAAAGCACTGCTGGAAGCATAAGCCAGCACACTGCAGCGGCAGGCTGCAACACCAGCGTCACAGAGAGCTGCGGTGCTCCTGCATGCAAACGGAGCTGGGAGAGAAATCAAGAAAACTGTTCCACTTACAGTGCACAAAAGCAGTCAAGCGGCCAGGAATAAACTTAACAAAGGTGCTGAAAGCCAGCATGGGAACAAAACAGCACCTGCAAGAGAAAACTCCCGATGGCCATGGAAACAACAGAAAAGCAAGATAATGTTAAAATAAACAGGAGGCACAGGGACAGATAGTCCTTGCTCATGGGGTAGGACATAAAATGTTAACACGGTCGCCTTATCCAAAGCAGTCCCTATCAAAATTTCAGTTGTAAATAGAGTAACATTACTGAGATGCATATGGAACCACAAAAAAACCCTACTAACCAGAGCAGTTCTGGTAGCTAAAAAAGGGGAGGTGTCATGCTCCCAGATTCAGAACAATACTACAAAGCTACAGCAATCAAAACAGCGTAGTATTGGGAGGAAAATAGACACAGGATTAATGCAGTAGACTTGAGAGACTGGAAATAGACCCGTACTTAGCTGCACGGCAAACACAGATGCATGTAACGGAGCAAAGGAATGTCTCTTCAACAAGGGGTTTCAGGAAAACTGTAAAAGAAACTACACATTTACAAATAAAAATTAAAGCAAAATAGATGAGCCACTTGGATGTGAGATCTGAAACACGACAGAAGAAAGCATCGGTGAAACAGCACGGCGTTGGCTCGGGGCCTTGACGCCCAACGGCAGAGGAAACAGCAGCATCGAACAAGGGCTGCGCTAAACTGGAAGCTTCTGCACAACCGGGGAGGCTACCAGTGAACTGAGGACACGCTGCTGAGGGGGGGAAAACAGTTGCCCACCGTCCATGTGCCCCAAGGCTAGTGTCCAAGATCCACAAAGACCCTTACAATTGAATAAAAAGAAAAGAAACTTGCCATCCAGAAAGCCGCCAGTAAACGAAGTGGGCACTTCTGCAAAGGCTCGACAGGGTGCCAGGCACCTGAAGCGTTTTCTTCATGTTATCATCTGGGAAATGCAGATTGAGCCCAGAGCGATACACCACCTCACGCTTGTGAGAAAGGCCAGTAGCTCGTGTCGGTGAGGACGTGGAAACGACCCCCCACACACTTGGGGACAGATGAGCTGGCAAAGACACGGTCTTGACGCAGGGTGGGATACTACGCAGCCACAGAAAGGACCAGGTCCTGCCTTTTGCAGCCACCTGGATGGAACTGGGGGGGGGTTTTGCTGAGTGAAGTAAATCGGAGAAGAAAGAAAAGCTGGGCGATGGCACACGTGGGTCCAATATAAAGAACCAAAACGGAGTCAGAACCAAACCAAGACAAACCCTAGAAATCTGATCTTAAACCTGAGACTGCCACAGGGGAGCGCGGGGCGCAGAGGGGCCGCCGTGGCCGTGGGCAGGAGGAGAGTGCTGGGAAAGCACATCTGCCGGGCCTGTCCCCAGCGTCCTGGTGCCGGGAGCGGGCGCGGTCGGCGCACAGCTCCGGCAGCG
>NW_004567134.1:18934046-18938026 GCF_000260355.1 Condylura cristata | reverse complement strand
GTCCTCCCAGCAGGGGCGGACGCAGCGGCCTGTGCGGTGGGAAGGACGCCCTGGAGGACCAGCCCCGGGCGGCGTGCTTCGGCCCGAGGCCGCTGCCCTGCCAGGTCCGTCTCGTGTCAGACACCCCCACATGCGGGTTTCGGGGAATCGTCTCAGTCCCGCAGTGTTTTCAGAATCGCGTTGTCTCGACACTCACGCAGAAAAGGGCGGTGCCCGGGGCCGCGCGCCTCAGCCACGTGCGGGCAGCCTGGAGGACGCCCGAGGCGCGCAGACGGCGGCAGGGCCGGGCCTGGGCCGTATCGCGCAGCTGAGATGAGGACGGCCGGTGTCGGCCGCAGAGACCGTCAGCAGTGGCTCTGGGGACTTGGAAATGTAAAGTGACATCAGTTTTCAGAAATGACGGAAGAGGGATCCCTGAGCCCAGGAGGGAAACCAGCCAGCGGTTCCCGGGCTGTCTCCTGCTCGGGCTCCCGGAGGCTCCCTCCGAGCTCTGCGCCTGGCGGCCTGTGTGGCCTTGGGACTTCTGCCCGGTCTTGCTGTCCCGCCGGACGGGGCACAGCCTGAGCCGTGGACGCCAGCCAGCCCTTAGCGTGGACACTTCCCTGAGGAGACATCTGACTCCCGCTTCAGCCGCACCGGGAAGGAAGAAACTCGCTCCAGCACGAATGGCCGCCGGCGCCCACGTGTGAAGGCGCCTCGCTGCCGTGTCAGGAAGCCGGGCGGGGTGAAACGGCCCAGCCGTGGATGAGAAGATGCGCACAGCGCGGTGACCTGACGTCGTGCCGCTGTGCCAGTGTATGCGAGAGGGATCAGGCAAGAAAGCAAGCTGGGATGACAGGTAGGGTCAGATGCGCCGCGGACACGTGTGCACGGCCCCTCGAGGTGTCCCCACGCACAGGGGGGGCTCGCTGTTTGAGGGGCTCGCTGTACGTGCTTATGCTCGCCGCGCACGCTGATGTTTGCGCTTGCGTTCAGCCTGTCCCCGGGAAGCAGCAGCGAGCAGGGCGTGCGGTGCCGAAGCCGGACGCAAGGGTTCCCGGACGCGAGAAGTCTCTGGGGACTGCGTCTGCCCCCGCGGGACGCGACTGATCCAGGAGAGGAGACAGGACAGGAATGTAAATATTTGAGCGGTGAAGTCGGTATCACAGTGGCTTTAGGCAGCGGCTGGGCTTGACCCCCGGCTTTCTCCGGCGGGAGCCCGAGCCGCGCGACGGCTGCCCTGCACGCGGCGGTGTCCTCGCGCCTGTGCAGGGGACAGACGCGTCGCGCCAGGTTTCCATGGAGGTCAGACACGTTGCTGATGTAAAGGGCTCAACGTATCACCTGCGTATATTTGGCCTCTGGAAACTGCTTCTCACACCACCTTAAAATTTATAAATCACCAGTTGGCTTGGCTTTATCTAGAAAACTGAAATAATTCACAACCATAGGAAGAATTGGAGAGTTGAATTCAATGTCCGCATGAATAGCAACCGTGACGATAACTGGGGACAGCGAGCGTCTTGTCAGCGGCTCCTCTTCCAAAGCAGCCGGGTCTGCGCTTCGCTGTCGTCATCATTTCACTTTACAAGGGTGGCCGCGTGCGAAACAGTGCGGGCTCTGGTCCCCCTGTGCACCGCGGTTCGTCCTCAAGCACGAAACCCATGAACGGTTGCCACAGACTGACTGTTCTCACGGAGAACACCCCCGGGGCCCCTTCGCGCCCCCCCGGCGCAGCCCGCAGGCCTCTCCTTCCTTCCTGTCTGCGTGGGACTGCTGTGCCTTGCTCAGGCCTCTTGTTCTCAGCTTCCCTGTTCTTGAGACTGACCCGGGCAATGTCAGTCGTTTCTGTCTTTTCAGTGCGGTCACCAGACTCGCGGTTGTACCACAATTTTAAAACCCATTTTCTACGGGTGCGTATTCATCCGTGTGGTTTCCAACTTTTGATTAGTCTGAAGATAAGGTTTACCCCGAATCTTCACTGAAAATGCTTATGTAAATATATGCCTTCATTTCTTTGGGGAGAATGTGAGAGCAGAATGACGTGGTTAGAGGGGTTCCAGAAACGTCCACACTGCTCTGGAAAGCTGTCTAAAACTGTACTCCTGCCGGCCAGGCGAAGACCTACAGCCCTCCGCTAGCCTCAGGGAGACCTGGGGTGCCTCCCACACCCTGGGCTCAGCCCTTCCGGCAGGGGTGCGCTGGGGAGCCAGTGGGCTGTGGCGCACATCTGCCTGACGGACAGTGATATAAACACTCTGAGTGCGTGTGAATATTCAGGTGTCTCTGCAGAATGCCTTTCATGTGTAACAGTCTGTTACTTCATATGGCTGTTTATCTTCTTGTCATGGAATCGTAAAAATCCCTTAATGGTGTATTTCAAAGGTTAGTCAATTTTTATAAGGCTCGGTGTTTCTTTTATGCTTTGTGCTTTTTACGTGTGCATGTGTATGTGACCCAAGAAACCTTTGTGTACCCCAAGTTTATTTCCTTCTAGAGGTCTCAGAGCTTTAACTTTAGGTCTATAGTCCATTTCAAAATAAATTGTTATATGGGCTAACGTTAATTTATTCCAAATGAGTATTCATTTGTCAGACACCATATCTTGACATACGATTTTATCGTATGTGACCTTGACACTTTGTCCAAAATCACTTTATGTATCTGTTCTTTTTAAGGCTGTCATTATGTCTTGTTACCTGATCACTTCAGATTTGTGGCAGATGGTAAGATCTGAACTTGTTGTTTACGTTTTACTTTTTTGGGTTACTTTCAATTCCATATAAATTTTAGTATCCCTTAACCATGGTCACAGATGACCTACTGAGACTTCAATTGGGGTTATTCCAGAATTCAAAATAATTGGCCTTTTAAAAATAACTAGCTTCTTGTCCATGAACATGGTATGTGTCTTCATCCATTTAGATCTCACTTGGTTTTGCTCAGCACATTTTCCCATTTTAGGTGTGTAGCTTTCGAGAACCTTAGTTCTTCGGTTGAAGATTAAGAAAATAAGGTAAAGGTGAAAGCATCTGAGAAGAAAGAGCTGGTGAAATAGAAGTAAGAGGCCAAGTGAAGACAGTGATTCAAGGAGTGAGGGATAAACTGTGCTAAAATGCTTCTGAGGTATCAAGAGATTTAAGGACTGGTGTGAACCACTGGCTTTCTCATGGTTGATTTAGTGTCGGCTGGGACAAGAGAAGCTTGTATGGGACATTGTGGACAAGGAAACCAATTAAACTGGACTCATGATAGAGTGCGAAAGGGTAAACTGGAGTAAAGGAAATTACTTTGATTGTGCTTGATCTTAAAGCGAGTGAGCGGGGCAGGAACTGGAGGACGAGGTGAGGTGCAGACGGGGGTTGAACTTTGAGACAGCGACAAAGCAGCAAGGCTCTGCTGTGATGCCGAGAGCGGGAGATAGACCATCTTGAGAGAGAGGGAGCCCGGTGGGCCCAGCGGGGCGCGGCCTGGAGAGGAGCAAGGGGAGAAGGCACAGGCCGTGTGCCGGTGAATGAGGGGTGGCACTGAGGACAGGTGGCTCGGGGCAGCGGCGGTTCTGAGTCTCATCCCTTCTCAAACAGGAAGCGAAGCAACTGACTGTCCTTGAGAACGGCTGAAGTGTTGGAGATTTGCGTAGCAGAGAGCCCTTCAGGTTGAGTGGCGGCCTCTTCAAGCACTGTGATTGTTTTTCTGAGACCTCTATAGAAAAACTTGTATCCAGTTGGTATTTATAGGGGTATTTTTTTTTCCTAAAAAAAGATGATACATTTAATCTTAAAAATGTAGAAATTGGGTTTATCCCATAGAACATCACATCAGGTAGCATCCCTGTGAAGTAACTCACCCCTCGGCTTCCCCGTGAACTGGGGGGAGCACCCCGCTGGGAGGGGCCCCGCCTCCCTGGTGGGGCTCAGACCTGTGCAGAGTCCAGGGAGTCGGCCGCGTCGAGCGGGCGCGCGCGCCGCAGAGTCAGCCCCGTCGAGCGGGCGCGCGCGCCG
>NW_004567134.1:18932270-18933283 GCF_000260355.1 Condylura cristata | reverse complement strand
CATGTGAGCCGCGCAGAGTCAGCCCCATGGAGAGGGCATGTGAGCCGCGCAGAGTCAGCCCCATGGAGAGGGCATGTGCGCCGCGCAGAGTCAGCCCCGTCGAGCGGACATGTGAGCCGCGCAGAGTCAGCCCCATGGAGAGGGCATGTGCGCCGCGCAGAGTCAGCCCGCTGGAGCGGGCATGTGCGCCGCGCACCGAAACGTGGGTGTGGCCCCAGGCCCAGCTCATCGGCCCAGGAGGCGAAGTGTCGCCCGCCGCTGGCACTGGCTGTGGGTTTCATTTCCCGGAATCCATTCGCTGCAGGTGCCCAGTGTGGTCCGTGCTGTTCAGCACACGAGCAAGTCCAAGCGGTTGCTGTGCTGCGGGGCAGCCCGTGGCGGAGTTGGTCTGCCGGGCTCCTGCCTTGGCTGGGCTCAGTGGCTGAGTCCTGCCGTGGGCATCACGGCCCAGGGTCACCCCGCTGCGCGGGGGGCGCCGTCCGGTTTCCTGCTGAAGCCGCCTGGCCAGCGCCTGCACACCTGGGCAGGGCCTCTGCAGCGGCGGCCCGAGGGCCCCTCCGCTCTGCCTCCCGCCGCAGACGCCCGCGCACAGTGGTTCCGACACGGCCGCTCCGCAGCTCTGCGGGCACCTGGCCCTGCTCAGCCCCGCCTGCCTGCGGGGTGCCGGAGCACCTCGGGAGCCGCGGGGCGCCGCGGGGTCGCAGCCCAGACTGCTGCCACCTTGACTGCTTCATCGCTGCTTGCAAATGACAACGCGGGGAAACCAGAGGAAGGAGAGAAATGACCCTTCACCGAGAGATTTTCCGATGCCCCAGCTGGCGGCTGTCTGTCCCGGGGCCCTGGGGTGTCACCTCCTGCCGCCGGATGGGCAGCTGCTCTCTGCGAGGCTCGGCACAGGCAGCTTTTCCGTCTGGGCAGCGTTTTCCTCGGGGTGCTCGGCGCCGCGCGGAGCCGCCAGACGGCCCAGGAGCTGCGGACGGGCGCGCTTCCTGCCGAGGGAGCCTCCTGCAGCC
>NW_004567134.1:18926926-18929765 GCF_000260355.1 Condylura cristata | reverse complement strand
GGGACGCGGCTCTGGGGACCCCCTCGGGCCCCGCAGACCCGTGCGGCCTCACGTCTGCTGCTGGGAGGACTCTAGGTCTGTAAAATGCCTCACGCGTGGCGTCCTGGGGGCGGGGCCCCGGGCGTGGGGTCCTGGGGACGCGGCTCTGGGGCCGCAGGGCTACACAAAGGACAGCCCATGGTCGCTGTCCTCAGCCTCGCCGCCAGGGCACAGTGGCCGGGCAGGTCAGCTCCGGACGTGCGGTGCCTTCCCACACAGGAGGGAAGAGAAGGTTCTGGAACAGGCGCTGGGGTGTCGTCGTGATGACTGTGGGGCCGGCCGTCCTGAAAGCCGCGCAGGGGGGGCAGTTTTCCGGGCATCCGGGGGCGGCGGCCAGTTCCTGCCCGGCCACTGCCCTTTGTGCCGGACGCACAGCCACCAGCCAGGTCGGGGCTCGCAGACGGTGCCGAGTGGACGCTCTGGGTGGCGACCAGCCCTCTGCGCCTGCCTGGCGGACACCGCGGCCCGGGGCTCGTCCACTGCCGCCCTGTGTCCACCTTGAGCCCGCAGGCGCCGCAGACAGCAGCGGCAGGAGCGGCCGTCGGAGAGGGGCAGCCGGGGCTGGAGGGCACGGGCGGGGTCGGGCGCAGCCCCGCCCCAGGCCAGTCCCGGGGCGCCGCTCACAGGGCGCCGGGGAACAGCCCCGAGAAGTCGGTGAAGCTTTGAAAGTCCGGAAAGACATCTTCGTTCTCAGGGTTTGAGCCACTGGATGTATTTTTCTTTCGTGTTCTCATTTCTACATGAAATTATCTTCAATTTATCCAAAGTTTCTGCCTAATTCAGATGAATAATTTAACATGCTGAATTACAAATGTTAATATTATAATTCATTAGAACATCCCCAAAATAAGCAATAGTAAAGTAATTTCGAGGTTTAATTAAATAGCATTTCAGAATGCCGAGGCCTGCCAGTCCGCTGGACATGGGATGGTGTGTACTGGCCCCTGGACACCTGCCACGAGCCAGGCAGTGCCGGACACTGCTGCGGGGCCGGCCGCGCTGCCCGGCCGTCAGGCTGCCCACAGGGGGCCGGCCGCGCTGCCCGGCTGTCAGGCTGCCCTCCTGAGCGTCCGGTTCCCCCGCTGGGCCCCGCTGTCCCCCACATGGCGGCTTGGCTTGCTGTGGAGAATCATCGAATGTATCACCACGGGTGTATCGGCTCCCCATGTGACTGAGTGGACGCTGCCCTGGGGTGGGAGCCCCGCAGCTGGGGTGCAACCGCGCAGTCGGGGCCTGTGGGAGCTGGGCTGCAGGACCCAGTCTCCTGGCTGGGGACTGGCAGGGTCGCCTAGACTCAACAGATTGTTGGGTTCCAAGGTGACTTCTAAGCAAACTGGCCTACGGAGTGAAGCGCCGAAAGGGTTGGGGAGGCCGCCCGCTGGGGTGCCGCATCCTCACGGCGGAGGGGTGCGCCCCCCAGAGGCGCAGAGCGTGGAGGACAGGCGGCGACTCCCACCCGCGGGCCACAGAGCTTCCGGCCGCCCGCCAGCGCCCCACGCCCGCCCAGCGCCCCCGCGTCCGCCTGAGCCCAGCTCGAGTTCACGGCGGAGCGGCCGTGTGGACTCTGAGGCCAGGAAACGGGTCCAGGGTTCGCAGCTGCAGCGGGCTCTGCGGTGGCCGCAGGGCAGCGAGTGGCCGGCAGCGAGCAGCGGCGTCTTTCTTCTGATCCTTTCCTGACTCCAGACCTCCGCCCTGCTCACAGCCGTCCGGGCCGAGGAACGTGATGGTCTCTGCGCCCCGGCGCGTGTCGGTGTCCGGCCCCAGCCTCGGTCACCCCGGCGAGCATTTCCCCAGCGCTCGGCGTGGCCGCTAGTGGAGGGGCCATGGCCAGAGGGCCGTGGCGTCAAGCCAGACCCGGGAGCTCGCACTGGGCAGCTGGCTCAGGCGTCCACTCGCTGCCGTGGAACAGGCCGTGTGTGCTGTAGCTGACACAGCTACACTGCCCGCACGGGGCTTCCGGGGTGGGCGGGGCCCCGGTGTGGGCGGGGCCCGCGGGGTCCGCGGGGTGGGCGGGGTCCGCGGGGTGGGCGGGGTCCGCGGGGTGGGCGGGGTCCGCGGGGTGGGCGGGGTCCGCGGGGTCCGCGGGGTGAGGGTGTGGTCATGGGCGCAGAACCGGCCCTTGGGAAGGCACGTCTGGCTGCACGCGGGTGCCCCGTGCTCACCCAAGCGTGTCTGGCGAGGGCACGGGCCTGTCGCCTGCTCCTTTGTGGACATCACCTGTCCCCGTAGCCTCTCCGGGGGCGACGCCCCTGCCAGGGCTGTCCAGGAGCCGGCGCCCTCCCCACCTCTTGCTTTCTGACAGCCCTGCCCAGTGTCCACCAGCTCCGAGTGGGAAGCTCCCAGGACCCTGGCGCTGAGTTTGTGCTGTCCACGCAGCCGCTCACCGTGGCTCAGACCCCAGAGGACCAAAACGGATCGGCCCACAATTCCCGGGGTCTGCGCAGAGGGGGGCTGAGGGACAGGGGAGAGGCTGAGGGGCAGGGGGGTGCTGGAGCTGGGGGGGCTAGGGGGCCTGGGGATGCCGGGGCAGCGGGAGGCTGGGGGGCAGCGGGGCGGTGCCCCAGGACCCCATGAGGGTGAGGGGGCCGGTTGTGACGGGCGTCGGGAGCAGCGCGGCGCCTCTGTCCAGGCTCCCGCAGGTGTCCGCGGCGGGCAAGACGCGCTGAGCGTCTGCTCCCTGCGGGCTTTCCAGAGATCCCCGAGTTTCTAAAGCTGCTGTTGTTTCTCTTCTAAGATGCTGGACGCGGCGTCCGAGGAGGGGCTGGGGGGCTGGGGGGCTCCCCAGAGACAGGGCGGGGCG
>NW_004567134.1:18925066-18925600 GCF_000260355.1 Condylura cristata | reverse complement strand
CGCGGGCTGGACTGCGTGGGCGGACGCGCGGGGGCACGGACGCGGGGGGACGGCGCCGGCAGCTGTGACCACTGAGTCATCGCGGGAAGCGTCGCCGTCATTAACCACAGATAAATGTCACCGGGGAGGAAATATTTAAAAATTCACTGTTTTCAACTTAAGGGGCTCATGAATTATACATTTAATTAAGAAAAGCCACATGGGACGGATTTCAAGCTCGCAGCTTTCAAGGTGCTTTTTCTTCTCCCATTAAAATACTCACGGACGCGCTGGCCCGGGGAGGGGGGTTTACAGCAGCACCCCTGGCTGTTGGGGCGAGCGGGAGCTGGGAGCCTGCAGAAGAGGAGCGCCTGCAGCGTGGCACCCCGAGTCCCAGAGGGCGGGGCGCCCGCGAGGCCCAGCGCTGTGCCGGCTCCTGCCTCTGCGCTCCCCGCGGGGAGCTCGCGCCCAGCAACTTTCCATTCAGAGCGAGGCCAGAGTGACCCTCTTGTCCTGCGCCCCGAGGGGCGTCCGGCGGCTGCGCCCGCCCGCTGC
>NW_004567134.1:18922018-18922711 GCF_000260355.1 Condylura cristata | reverse complement strand
CTTCCCCTGGACCGGCTGGCCGGTCAGCCCGCGTCTGAGCTGCGCAGGGGAAACTGGTGGTTCCACTTGTGTCTAATTCAGGCCCGTCCAGTCTGTTCTACCTTTCCGCGATATCAGAACATGGGATCGTCGATTAGAATGTCACGGTCGGGTGCTGCCTTGGAGGGAGCCGGCAGCCCAGAAACAGCCGCGCTGCCCAGCGCCGGCGGGGCCGTGACACCCCGTAGGCCGCCGCTGGTCTCCGGTGTCCACGCACTGCCGAGCGCCGCCGTCACGCCGCCTGACCCCGCTGGCCGGCCCTGGCGCTCGGTCCCGTGGAGACCTGCGTGTCAGCTGCGGGTCAGTGAGAGACCGGCCGGTCGGCCAGGCCGGGCCCTGGTTCGGTGGCCAGTCTCGCGCCCCTGACGTCAGCCGGCCAGTGTCCAGCTGCGCTTGCCTGGTGCAGTGGGGGGGGCGCCCGCACTGCAGAGGCCACACACCTGGCCTCCGGCTGACCGTCCAGCGCAGGCTCAGGGCAGACGCCCTGGCCTGTGCTTGGTCCTCTTTGACCTGTGTGGGCAGTTGGGATGGTGCCGCCCAGCGGGCTTGGAGGCCTGAGGCGTGTGCCAGCGAGCGTAACCATGGCCGTGCTCGGGCAGGCGGGCCGACGGCGGGCAGCAGGCACCCCCAGGGCCGCCCAGACGCACACGGCCC
>NW_004567134.1:18920470-18921096 GCF_000260355.1 Condylura cristata | reverse complement strand
TCAGTGTGTCCGTCCCTCGGGGTGTCCCTCCCTCGGGTGTCTGACCCTCGGGGTGTCTGTCCCTCGGGGTGTCCCTCCCTCAGGGTGTCCCTCCCTCAGGGTGTCCCTCCCTCAGGGTGTCCGACTCTCAGTGTGTCCCTCCCTCAGCGTGTCCGACCCTCAGTGTGTCCGTCCCTCGGGGTGTCCCTCCCTTGGGGTGTCCTTCCCCGGAGCCCCCTTTAAGGTGTCCTGCGGGGCGCCCCGGGGGCTGGAAGCCCTCGCCTGCGCCCGCCCTCGCCGGCGTCCACCCGGGCCAGTGGCGCCCTCCGCTGCCCCTCCCGAGCGGGGGCTGGGCTGACGCCGCCTTCCCCTGCCCAAGTCCCGCGCAGCTGAGGGGCGCTGGGGTCACCCAGCCCTGAGGCCCTGGCCAGGGTTTTCCCTTTCGCCGCATTGGGACATCTCGTCAATTAGAAACGTGGACACGCTCGTCCGCCACCACCCCGAACCTCCGCCGGCGACGGCGGCCTCTTACCCCTGCTGGTCAGTGACCGGTCAGCCGCGATTCTCACTCGGGTTCAGCCGCGCAGAGATGACCTGGCGCTCGGGCCACGGCGGCGCAGGCCAGGGGCTGACGGGGCTGGGCCGGC
>NW_004567134.1:18919293-18919788 GCF_000260355.1 Condylura cristata | reverse complement strand
GGCAGGGAGCCCCCCTCGGCAGGGAGCCCCACTCTGCTGGGAACCCCCCTCGGCCGGGAGCCCCCCTCGGCAGGGAGCCCCCCTCGGCCGTGACCCCCCTTCGGCCGGGAGCCCCCTTCGGCCGGGAGCCCCCCTCGGCCGGGAGCCCCCCTCGGCCGGGAGCCCTGGTCCTCCGGGACCCCCCCTCGGCAGGGAGCCCCCCTCGGTGGGAGCCCCCCTCGGTCGGGAGCCCGCTGCTACTCACGGCCTCCGGGTGGGTTGTGCTGTGTGTCGGGGTGACCGTGGGGGTGGAGTGCCCCGTTTTAGGCAAATAAAAATGACCAGATCTGGCGGCTGGCCAGTGACGGACGTCTGCTCGCAGATCGCTCTGGACGGCGACGCACATCTCGCCGCAGAGCGGTGACCCCACGGGGGCAGAGCGCACAGGCAGTGACCCCACGGGGGCAGAGCGCACAGGCGGTGACCCCACGGGGGCAGAGCGCACAGGCGGTGACC
>NW_004567134.1:18916565-18918400 GCF_000260355.1 Condylura cristata | reverse complement strand
GGAGCGCGGGGGGCGCGGGGGGCGCGGGGGAGACGGCGGGGACTCAGCTGTTGGAAACAAAAGTGTTGTTCCTGGGTCCCTGAAAGTGCCTGAGGATGTAGTCATTTGGAACCCCACGGAGTACAGAGACGGCCGCGAGCTGTCTCCCCCGGACGACGGGGCCAGCAGGGACGGCGACTGGGGGCACGGCCGAGCCCAGGGGAGACGGGCAGAAACCCGGGGGTCTGGCCGCGTGACGTGGGAGCCGAGGGCTCGACGACCGTTTGGAGGTGAAGTGACCGGGTGCCCGGCGCGGCCCGGGCCACACAGGGGTTCAGAAGCCCGGGGGGGCGCAGGGGCTGGCCGGAGGCGCGGCTGTGCTGGCCGACACGGAGTCGCGTTCGTGGGCGCGGCCTGGCAGCGTGGCCCAGGCGTGGCCCAGCAGCAGCAGTGAGGGCCCAGCCACGTGGGCCCCTGAAGGAGCTTCGTGTCTCTCCACTGTGTCTGAGACATCCCCGGCCAGACCCTCGGCCGCCTGGGCGCAGCCACAGGTCATTTCCGCCCCGCAGGGACGCGCCTGAAGTCTTGGGCAGGTGTGTCTTACGCAGCCACGTTTCCGGAGACGGGCGGAGTTCACCAGCGGGAGACTCAGGCGGAGCGAGAGGCAGGCGCGCCGCGGGCAGATGTCGTGAGGAGCCCGGGCCTGGACGTCCTGCGGGTCAGCGGATGGATCCCGGCAGAGCTGACGGCGGCAGCTCACCGCCGCCCGTCCCGTGGTCCGAGAGACGCGAGGGCTTCCCCGCCCGCAGATGCCCGCCTGGCTTGCTGCACTGAAGGATTCAGGGGAAAGCAAAACAAAATGAAATTTAAACCAGTTTTATAAAGTGGGCCATCAAAACCCGATTTTAAAGAGTAATAAGAAGCCTCGTAGGGAGCTGGAAATAACAGGGCACTTCCCAGATTTCGTAATTGTATCTGCCAGACATTCAGCAAGGGGCACATTGACTGGCGACATTACTGGGAGCGTCCCCTTCCCTGCGGCCACAGGAAGAGAGCGCCTGCTGTCACGCCGCTCGTCAGCACTGTATTAGAGGCCTTAGCCAATCCGCCAGACGAGACATAAGTAAATGCATAAATGGGGGGAGAAATAATGAGAAGAAATCGTGCAGATATTCTGAAGGAGGCAGCGAATGCCATCGTCTCCAGGAGAGAGCGATGGTGCCATTTCCTGCGGCGTGGCGGTGTGCAGGCGCAGCAGCTGGGTCAGATCTGCCTCGCAGTGGCCGGAACTGCAGGACGCATAAAGATAACCCGGATAAGCTCAAGCAAGAGCGCGAAGTAAACTATAAAGTCCCACCGAAGCACACAAAAAGAGATTTGAAGAACAGGTGCACTAAGCCACATGGTACGGGACGCTCAGTGCTGTGCAGACAGGCACTCGCCCCAGATTAGTCCGCGAGCACACCGCGCTCACAAGTCCTGTCAGCGAATTCACGACGCTCAGCGCCTCCCCGGGCCTCGTCTCGCAGGGCGCGTCGCAGTGACCGTGAGGACGTTCCGGACCAGCGGTGGGCGGGGGATGGTCCACGGTGTCTTCGGACTTAGTCGGAACTGAGCTCGTGAGGCCGCAGGCAGGACGCGTCGGTGAGGACCGAGGAGAAAAGGTGGTGCCCGCAGGGCGCAGCGAGCAGGGCCCGATGGAGTGCGGTGGCCGGAGAAGGAGCCAGACCTTCGCTTGTGTGATTCACAGAAATAAGTCCGGGGTGTACACTTCAAGCCGTGACTACGTTAGAAGGAAACGCAGCTTGTGGCCGCCTGCCACTAGAGTGGACACGGACACACGCACGGTGGCCACA
>NW_004567134.1:18912186-18915062 GCF_000260355.1 Condylura cristata | reverse complement strand
CGACCGGCGCCTCCCGCAGGGGCAGTCTGAGCGCGAGCGGCCCCCCCACCCCCCACCCCCGTGAATCAGCAGCACCGGCGGGTCCTGCACCCAGACACTCTCCGGGCGAAACCGCCGGTCTGGCTGCTCCGTGGTCTGCTTGCGCCGGGAGGACCCTTGGGTCATCCGTGGCTTCCCTGCACGTGCGAGGTGGTGGGTGGCCGCGGGGTGGGGGACCCGGCTCCAGTGGGGGCTCTGCGGCCCAGCCCTGTCCAGCGGCCACTGCCCGGCGTTTCCCGGGGAACCGGCGCCTGCCCTTGACACAGACGCCTGCCTGGGGCCGGCCGGGTCTGGCCGGAGGCCGCTGGCATCCATGACATCAGTCTCTGCCCTCAGGGTGGTCTCTCCCACCCCCCAGCATCTTCAGGGAGAAAAACGGGTACAGTAGAGCGGGTTTGTCGCTGTGAGAGCAGGAAGCGCTCAGACACCCATCTCGGCCTCCCGGAGTCACGGGCACGGATGCCGGCAGGGTCTGGACAGCAACTTCGGCCAGACCGAGGGAGGCGACAGCTCCCAGGGAGCCCACGTGCCGCGCTGCTCACGCCGACGAGCCTGGACCCGGTGCTCCGAGGCTGGGTGTGTGCACAGACAGAAACAGCAAAGCCCCGTCAGCTAGAAAATGAAAATGCGCTTAAAAAATAAATCAGAGGTGCGAGAAAGGAGGAGGACGACTGATGGGAGAGCCAGAACAGAAGCAAGGGCCTGAGAGCGTGGGGGTGGGCTCCCGCGCGTGGCTCCTGCATGTGGCCTCACCTCAGCCCACGCACTCCTGTCGCGTGACTTCCTGGGCTGTTTCCTCGCCAGGCGGGGGTCGGCGCAGGGCTCCAGAAGCTCCGACGGCCACTCGCCCCGTCGGTTCAGTTGTGCCGTTTGGCAGAGCGGACGCTCCCCACCCCCTCGGCCTCTCTGGAGGCTTCTTAGCTCAAGGACATCCCGTTACGGTCGTGTCTCCTCCAGCTCCGTCACTGACGCCTTGACTGACGTCGCTGGGCGCAGGCCTGGCAGGACAGGGGCTTCCTCGGGGCTGCACAGGGGCAGGTCGGCAGAGACGGTGCCGCCACTGGCTCCCGCCGCGCGCGGCTGCGACCTCGGGAGAGGCGGGGCTCCCTGACGGGCTGTGCCTGGGCTTCGGCTTTGCAGACTTGCGGTCCCTTGGGAAAGCGTCGGCGTCCTCCCTCCTGTGGGCAGAAGTCAGCCACGGAAGGAGGAAACAGCCTGGACTTCGTGATGTCTGTTCAGGCTTCCAGCTTGTCATCAGAGTGCCTCCGGCGCTGGCAGCCGCGGCGTCCTGGCTCGCGAGCCGCGCAGCTGTGCACGGCAGCTTATGCCTCACGCCCACGGCGAGGACTGTTTCGCTCCTCTAAATCCCTGCATTGCTGAACTGGCACCGTCAGAACTCGGCGCGTCACCGGGGAGGGCCACAGCGCGCTCCGGCCTGTCGGCCCTGCCCACTGCTGGAAGCTCCTCGCTGGTGTACGCTGGTCAGTGTCCGGCGGCCCCACAGACCCCTCGGGACGCCGCCGCACTACTGTCCCGCGAGAAATCCGACACTGGGACAGAGAGGAGGATGTTTAAGGGTGTGTGTCTGAACCCCATCGCAGAATGGGCACGAGAGCCATGAAGACACTTCTCCAAAGAGGAGATGCAGACAGCCAGCAAGCACATGAAAAATGTTCAACACCACTTGTAGTGAGGGAGATGCAAGTCAAAACCACAGTGAGACACCCCCTCACCCCCCTGAGAACGGCTCATCTTCAATCAACCAGCAGCAACAAATGTTGGCGAGGATGTGGAGAGGAAGGAACTCTCCTGCACTGCTGGTGGGACTGCAGACTGGTACAACCACTGTGGAAAACTGTTTGCAGGTTCCTCAAACGGCGAAACATGGAGCTTCCCTACGACCCAGCACCCCCACTCCTAGGAATCTACCCAAAAGACACAAAAACACTGACTCAGAAAGACACCTGCACCCCCAGGCTTATTGCTGCTCTATTCACGTTTGGAAAGACATGGAAACAGCCCAGATGCCCAAAAATGGATGACTGGGTTAAAAAGATGTGGAACAGGGCCCTCCCTGGGGGCGCAGCGGGTTAGAGCACAGCACTGAGAAGCTGAAGCCACTTCAGCATGAGCTCGATCCCGCCTGCCCCGGAGGTGACCCCAGGGTGCGGCAGACCTCTCCTGGCCCCTGCTGCTCCCCTCAGCAGTGGACTTCGTCAGTCGGCCTGTTCTGCTCCCCACTCTGTCTCTGGTGAAGCCTCTCATCCCCCGCACCTCTGGCCTGGACCCAGCTCAGTGTGCACAAATAAATAGATATATATAGAAAAAAAGACGTGGTCCGTATACACAATGGAATATTACTCAGCAACCAACAAAGATAAACTCGGGCCTCTCGCAGCAGCATGGACGGAGCTGGAAGGGATCGTGCTGAGTGAAATCAGCCAGGAAGAAAAGGGAAAATAGCAGATGGTCACTCGTAGCAGGAGCATAAAGGACCAGGCGAGAAATCAGTAATAATAATGATGAGCAGCTATAGACCAGAGACATTTCAGCGGGTGAGTGGGGGAGTGCACGGGACTGTGGTGATGGCACAGGGTGATTTGGTGACGGGAAGCCCACGGGGATGACAACTGAGGCGGAAAAGGCACAAAATGATGTAAAAATAAACATTATTAAAAATATATATACATGTGTTTAAAACATTAACAAATAGTTATAGAAACGAAGGGGCCGAATAGCACACAAACATCGTGCAGAAGAGTCACTCAGTGCGCGGGGCTGCGCGCCCCATGGACCCGCCCGGTGAGGCCCCGCGACGCCCCCACTTTGTGGGCGCC
>NW_004567134.1:18904608-18906284 GCF_000260355.1 Condylura cristata | reverse complement strand
CCGGCGCGGCTGTGGCCGCTCTGTGGCGTCCCCGTGGGGTCCTGTTTGCCTCTTGGGCGGCGCCTCCCCTCTGCCACTGGGGCTGACGCCGCGGCCGTGGCCTGCTCTGACAGGCGGAGGGCGTCGGCCAGGGGCGTCATCTTCCTTGATGGAGACGGTTCGTTTCCCTCCGAGTGTAGCTACAGCTTTTCTTTTCCTCTTTGTAAAGTTTGATCGTCAAAAGTCCCCCCCTTTGTTTGACACGTCAGACGAGCGGCACATTCTTTGTGGCATCTCCTCCCGCTCACGTCACTGTCTGGGGTCTCCACAGTGATGCCGCCGACTCATTCTTGATGGCTATAAATTACTTTGGCGGAGAGTTTATTTCTCGTGAGCTCTTTTCTGAGGCTTTTAAAGTTCTTACGTGTGTATGTGCACTGTCTACGTAACGGGTCTCTGCGTTTTATCATCCGTATGTATTGTCTAACATCGACTACATGTTTAATATCTTTTCCTAGAATTTTTTCCCTTTTTGGAAACCTGAGTGATATTTTATGAACATTTTTCCCCCGAGACTATAAGTTTCCCTCTAAACAACGCCTTGGCCGCGTCTCTCAAATCCGACTTGTCACATTTTCACCATTTGCCTCGATAGTTTTAAATGTCTGTTGCGATTATTCTCTGACCCATGGATTACTTAAAACCAGGCTGCTCAATTTGTAAAAGTGGCCAATTCTCAGTTGTCTTTCCGTTATTTCTGACTCAATTTCACTGAGGTCAAGGAAACTTGCTATAAGCAGAGGTCAGGGGCAGACAGAGACTCGAGTTGACTTCCGGTCTGTCGCTGGTGACGGTGACCAGTCTCCGCTTTTGAGTCCCGTTTGTTACTGTCACCTTGGCGGACCGTCATTTTGAATTCATACGTTTCTCACCTACCTCTCCTGCCTCCTTTCGGCGCTGTTAAGACACAGCCTCCAACTTGCGGTGGCCCATTTGCCACGTTCACTCTGCAGCCCACGTGTAGCTGACGCGGGCCCTCGGGGTCCTGACCGCCGTGGCCGCTGGCCGTGGCCGCGCGACCCACGCCTGTCCCCGGGCCGTCCGCTAGGGGCTGCGGGTTCTGGCGCTGCTTCACCCCCTGGCAGAGCTGACGGCTTCTCAGCAGTTTTGGCGTAAGAAGTGACCGCCAGCCTTCTGACGTCCGTGCCCTCCGCCTCAGAGGGCCTCTGGGGTCGTGGGTCAACTGGACGTTTCATCAGATGCCGACGCCAGCCGACCTCTTTCCTTCTGCCGGAGTCTCTAGGTTTGGAGCTGCGGTCACACCCGCCAGGTAGCTGCTTTCACTGTTTTCTGCTCTGTTCTGTGTCTCCCCCCGTGTTTTATGACTGAGATCCCTCTGTGTGCGCGTCTGGGTGCCGGTGAGGGTTCCTCACCCCACGGCCCGACTAAGTGCAGTCAGCAACTGGCTCCAGAGCTTTGTCTTTCCCCCTCGGAGATGTCAGACCCGTGTTTACACGTTTCCCATTTTAGTCGTAGTAGCTGCACCGCCGATGCCAGTGCAGGTCCCACCCGTGGGCCCGTGGCCACGTCGCTGCAGCCTCCTGATGACCTGTGTGGCCTCCCGCCCCTCCCCCAGCGCTGTGGCCTCGGTGGACGCTGAGGCCGCTCCGCGGCAGCCCCCGGCTTCCTCCGGGCCT
>NW_004567134.1:18902927-18903489 GCF_000260355.1 Condylura cristata | reverse complement strand
GGCAGAGGGCAGAGGCAGAGGGCAGAGGCAGAGGGCAGAGGGCAGAGGGCAGAGGGCAGAGGCAGAGGGCAGAGGGCAGAGGGCAGAGGCAGAGGGCAGAGGGCGGCAGAGGCAGAGGGCAGAGGGCAGAGGGCAGAGACCAGGACTAAACTGGCGCCAAGAGTGCAGAGGCCCCGCAGCGCCCACGCCGCCGGGCCACGACGGGCCACGACAGTCGCTGTCGCCGCCCGATGGGCTGACAGAGTCCTTGGCACGTGGGCCCGTGTTTAAGCCGGGCTTCCTGCTTGGCGGCCGCCTGCACGGGCACAGCGGGCACAGCGGGGCCTGGTGCCCAGCGGCACGAGCCCGTCCCCACGTGCCGGAGTGACCCCCTGTGCGCTGCCATCCAGCCCAGACGGCTCCGAGCTGCGGGCGCTGGGGGCTCACGGCCGCGGGAGGGCCAGCGAGGACATGGTCAGCACCAGGTAATGGGAATCGGCAGCGCGGCCGTCCTCTGCGCCGGGAGCCCCGTGGCGGACTTACCCCCCCCCCCCAAGGAGCCAGGACACCTGCGGCGCGTCTG
>NW_004567134.1:18899003-18900286 GCF_000260355.1 Condylura cristata | reverse complement strand
GGGACTCCAGCGCTGTTAGGGGGCTCCCCTTTGCGTCCGCGGGACTCCAGCGCTGTTAGGGGGCTCCCCTTTGCGTTCGCGGGACTCCGGCGCTGTTAGGGGGCTCCCCTGTGCCGGCGCTGTTAGGGGGCTCCCCTGTGCGCCAAAGCTGCACCAGTCCTGGAGCCCAGGCGTGAGCGTGGAGGGCGCCGGTAGCCCCGGGGCCGTGGGAGCGTGGCGGCGGACACGGCGTGGGACGTGCGTGAGGCGGCACGACCCTGCTCCCGGGAGCCTCGACGTGCGTGAACTGCGTGAACTGCCGAGTGGCACGAAGGCCTGGAGGTCGTGACCTGAGACTCGTGGGCCGGACCTGCGCTCGCTGGACCCAGAGGCGAGGAGCTGGCAGGGCGCCACGACCAGAGCAGACAGCAGGTGGAGGGAGCCGACGGCGCTCGGGGGCGTAAGGTCCGCGCAGACGCGTCAGCTTGGTGACTGGAGCTGCCGGGAGGGACGAGCGGACGCGACTGTGAGGCCCAGGGCTGCACGCGCCCGGCTCACGGCCGTCTCAGGAGACGCAGAGTGGCACTGACGCCGTGGGCCTGTTCGCTGCGTCTGCCAGTGCTCGGAGAGGGTCGGCCCTCGATGTCCACGGCGCCGTTGGCCTCCGACAGGTGGGGGACAGGGAAGGACAGAGCCACCGAGGCCCGCCGGGGCCTTCCGCGCACACCTGCGGCCTGAAAACGCAACGCCATGCTCAAACCGCGCAACAGCAGAAGTGGTCACTCCCGGGTGAGGGCTGGACACGTGAAGACGGGTGGCCGGACACAGCCTAAGGGGCTCAAGCACAGCTTGAGGGGGCAAGCGTGGGCATCTGCACGGGGCCTCCCAGGACTTCCCTGGCCTTCCCTGGCCTTCCCTGGCCCCTCACTGACCCTTCCCTGGCCTTCCCTGGCCCTTCACTGACCCTTCCCAGGCCCTCCCTTAGGCAGGGAATGGCGATGCGTAAACCACATTGTTCTAAGACGTTTGCTGGACGTCGTCGGCTGCAGGCTGGAGTTTTTCCTAACATCTAACATGTGAAACAGCAAAAGTCTTGTTGTGCCAGGGGTTTTCGGGAGATGACGCCTCACTGTAAACAGGCGGACGCGCTGGAAACCAAACCAGGAGCAGTTTTTGATCAGAAACCTTCGGTATGGCGCAATCTGGCTGTAATTTAAAAAATACCATCTGGTCGTTAAAGATCCCGGAGTGGCGGAGACGAGTGAGATGGGAAGGAGGCTGGAGGCTACGTCAGCGGGGCCGGG
>NW_004567134.1:18897595-18898903 GCF_000260355.1 Condylura cristata | reverse complement strand
CCGGCCTCTGACGGGGCTGCTGCACCGGGCGCGTGACCGCCCGGGAGCCGGCTCGCGGCTGCAGCCTGCGCAGATGCAGCTGCGGGACAGACCAGAGGCCCAGATGTCAACAAACGGCTTTAAAACTGTCACAGGAGAGAATAAAAAGCGTATTTACAGCAGGCAAAGGAAGAGAAACATTAAAAAATGAGAAATTTGACTACATTAAAATTAAAGATACCGTAAACAGTATGCAGCAGCCTCATATTAGGAGATATTTATAACGTAAATAACCAAGAAGTAATTTAGACCAAGAATAAATCGTGAGCAGAACCAGAGACACGGCCCAGAGGAACCAGCACAGGGCGTTTCACCCGCCCGCGCCGGTCGGCACCGAGGCCACGCGGGCGGCCGCTCCCCGGGGCTCGAGCCGCCCCAGCCCACAGCCGTGGGGTCTGCGGAGGGCCCGGGACAGCTCTGGCCTGTTCCCGGCCCAGCAGAAACGGGTCGCTGAGGCGAAGGCCCCTGCTCTGGCTCCGCCGCTCACCCGACGGTGTCACCGGTGGCCGGGCACGTGGCCTCTGGGCGCGTGGCCTCTGGGCGCGTGGCCTCGGTGACAGCAGTCACAGGAACCTCTCTGCGTCACTTCCCCTAGAGTCACTTTCTTCCCTACAGTCTATTTTTACATCATTTTGTGCATTTTTTCATCTCAGTAGATTCACTTTGTTTTTTTAGAGATTTATTTGTGCAGACAGAACTGGGGTGCAGGCCAGAGGAGCAGGGCCGGTGAGGGGCTTCGCCAGGGACAGGGCGGGGAGCAGAAGCGGCCGACTGGGAAGTCGCCTGCTGAGGAGCAGCGGGCGGGTCAGGAGGGGTCTGCCCTGGGGTCACCTGCGGGATCCAGCGGCAGGGAAGCGGCTGCAGCGGCTGGCGGGGCTGCGCTCCCCTGCTGGCCCCCGGAGGGCCCAGATTCAGCCTGTGCTGTGGGGAACCGCAGGGCTGCCGGCTGGGGGGGCGCCGGGCCTCCACGCACATTTAAAATCACGTCTGGCGTGAACACTTGCTCGCAGGCCCCCGGCGAGGTGCTGCAGCCCGAGCTCCCGGCCGGGGCTCTGGGCGTGGCCGCTGGCCTCGTGGCCCCGCGGCCTGCAGAGGCATCTGTGGGGGCGCGTGGGGCCCTGCTGACCGCGTGGAAACGCGCTTTCTCTTTCACGCTGAAGAGACTTAACGCTGAAAAACCAGACGCCCGCCGCCAGCCCGAGCCTGGCTTAGGGTTACCGCCCCGCACGCAGCCGCGGCAGGCGGCGCCCAGGAGCCGTCTGGGGCCCG
>NW_004567134.1:18895978-18896935 GCF_000260355.1 Condylura cristata | reverse complement strand
TCCGCGCGGGCGGCCTGCCCAGGTCCCTCTCGGCGCTCCGCGTGTCTCGGCGAGCGTGGGCGGCGGCGGCTCTGGTCTGAGATCATCTGGATTCAGACGTGGCGGCGGCTGTGTCTTCGCCGCCCAGATTTTTTGCATTTAATTAGCTTGAGCTCGCACAACAGATGGTCCCTGAATCCGTGGATGCTACGTCTTCGTGATAATATATTTTGGTTGTGTCTAATGGATGACTCCTCTTTTTAAAATTTTCTCATTAAATGGAACTCTTAGTTTCTTTCTTTTTTAATATGTGTCAAATGTAATGCAAAATAAATATGAATTTTTCAAATTGTCATCTTGGCCAGACTCTGAATCGAATATGCTCTCTTTAGATACGATACTTCAGCTCATCACGCCCGATAAAGCCTGCATGCGCCCGAGAAGCAGCCCCCCCCAGCAGAAGGCCGCCGGCCCCCACGGACGCAGGTAAGGCCCGCGAACGCCGCGGGGCGCCCTGGCGTGGGCCGCCGTGGCTGGCGCAGCCCGGGGTCAGGGACTCTGTCCACGCCGAGCGCAGCGAGCTGGCCACGGACCGGGGGAATGTCCGGCCCGGGCGGCCCTGGCGCGGCTCGGGGAAGCGGGGTGGGGGAGAATCTTGCCAGAGGTGGCTCGAGAGACCCAGAGAACAAAGCGTTTCAGCTGGGGGTCGGGCAAGAGTTGGGGGTTGGGCCACGTTGCGGGGCCTGTCAGGGGCCACGTTGCCGTGACTGCGCCAGAGCGAAGCTTGGCTGATGTCAGCCAGCACATGGAGCGAGACGGGTACATTTCCTCAAAAAACCTATAAAAATGTGGGTGGGCTATACGGAGACTCCTAAAAAGGGAAAACAGCAGAGGACTGTGCCTGCGAGCCTGAAGGACGCCCCGCACGCAGGCCCGAGGGGCAGCGGCCGGCAGGGGAGGGGCAGCGGCCGGCAGGGG
>NW_004567134.1:18892708-18895114 GCF_000260355.1 Condylura cristata | reverse complement strand
GGGACCGGCCGGGCCCCCGCGCGGATCGTGCGGTCCCGCCCTGGGGCGTCCTGCAGAGGGCTTGCAGCGGCGAGGCCAGATCGGTGTCACCCTGGGCGTGACGGCAGCGGCGGGTTTGTCCGACGTGAACTTTAAAATGTTGAGGGCTGGCACCTCTGCCCCCTTTCAGAAACTGATTTTGAACCTAGCGTTGCTTCTTGCCTCGACCGCTACGATCGCTCCCATTTCTCCCCGTCCTTGATGTGGGAGTTGCACTGGCCCACGTGGGTGTTGAGCGTCCTTGCCTCCCTGACATTCCCGAGTGGGCGAACGCGCCGCCTTCGTGGGCTGCGGAATTCAGCTCAGAGACTTGGCTGAGGCCGTTTGCAGCGGCGTTCGTCAGGGTTCCGGCCTATAGCTCCTGCGGTTTCTTCGTCTCCTGGGAGATCCGAGTGACGCTGCTCTCCTCAACCGTGCTGGGAGCAATTCCGCTCACTGTTTCGGGAGGGTTTGAGAAAAACAGGCGCGTGCGTGTTAACGCTCTGGCAGAGCTCACTGGTGAAACCAGCTGGTTCCAGGGGCTTGTTACTGGGGAGCGCTTTGATTAGTTTCAGCTTCCTTGTTGGAAATGATCCATTCTGGTTTTCTGCTTCTCCTGATTCGGTCTTGAAGGTGGCATCCTCCTCAGAATCGGGCCGCTTACTTTAGGTTACTCGACTTCTCGGCGGCGGGCAGCTGATCATAGCTGTCTCTCCTGGTCCCAGCCCGGCAGTCGTCCTCCGCCGCCATGAGCCCGATAGGTTTCTTTTTCGTTTTTTTCCAGATTTTGGTTTCATTGCTCTCTTGGAGTCTCTTTTTGATTTCTGTGTTGTCTATTTCTGTTCTAGCGTTTATTACCGTCTTCCGTTTGTTTACTCTTCTAATCCCCGAGGGAGAGAGGTCTGAGCTCTTGCTGGTTTCTGGGCTGTCTCTCACTGCTTCTTTTCTCTTCCATTTTGTGCAGAAAGTATAAAGTCTTTAAAATGATACTGTCTGCCTGTGAAACGATTTCACTAATCTGAACAAATTGTGAACATTCGGTAATGGTATTATACCTCCTTACTAATATTTAAACATTTCGATAACTTATATGTTATACTTTCAGTAGATGCGCAGTGGATTCCAGCGTCGGGTACATGGATGTAATACGGTCTAGACGATGGGCGGGCGGATTTGGGAAGATCACAGAATCTCGGAGGCCGCGATGCCCCCTCTGGGTGGTTCTTCGTCATCTTGTAATCCACCAACTTTCAGTTATTCTTTTAAAGTTCGCTGCTGTTGTGGGATGTTGAGACTACAACAGTAATTCAGAAAACAACCCAAGGGTTATGGGGAGTTCTTTATTGCTGCGGAGTGGATATTAAAGGTATCGAAACAAAACCCAAAGTATAATCAAGCACAAATTACTGTATTACTTTCTTTGTTATGCAAAAATGAGGATATCAGGAACTGAGCTTTCAGACATACAATAGTAATATGTCTAAATATCCAAAATTTAAAATTTTTATTATAAAACAGATGGGTCCCATTATTTTTTGAAATTGCAGATAAATTTGTTTTGTTTCTCCCAGTGGAGGTTTTGAGTATTTAATTAAAGGCCTCATTGCCCCATCATTAAATTCAAAGAAGCATATCTAATGTGAGCACTTAAATGTAATGTCACTCATTAGTCTTTAATGAAGAGAAACTTATTCTTTCTCTAAAGAACAGCTGTAAAAATAGTATCTGTCACCTACGAAATTATATATTCCCGAGATTATTAATGTGCATTTAATGACTTTGAACTATGTCTTTGCTGCAGCTAGTGTGACGCCTCTTTCTTTTTGCGTCCTCTGTAGCAGAGGCTACTTGAAGTCACAGCGCGGCGCTCACGCCCGGCGCAGGCGCGGCAGGAGCCGCGTCCCGACACGCAGCTCTGCGCGGCCGGCGAGCGGCTGCTGGCGGCACCGGCGCGCCGTGTTCGTGATGCCTTAGTCATGGAACCTTCCACCACACAGTTCAGATTCATCTGGCGCGCTTTTTCCCAGATCTAGTCAACAAGAAAATTGACTTTAATGTCTGTGCCGTTTCCTGGCTCCGCGCTGGAGCTCAGAATAGAGGCGGCTGTTCGCGGGGAGCCGCGGCGTCACCCTCTCATCTCCATCATCGCCGCCCCCGCACTGCCGCGCCGGAGGGCAGCGCTGGCCTCGGACACGCGGGACCCTGCCTCCTGCGCGTGACCACGGCCCGGCAGCGCCTGCGCCTCAGTCTGTCCCGACTCCCGACGCGACACCTCCCGTCCGGCTAGGCCAACGGCCCCCCCTCCCGAGGGCCAGCACTGCCGGGGCCAGCTGGGCCACTGCCCAGAGCTCACACCCAGCCCCCCCCCAGAGCTCACACCCAGCCCCC
>NW_004567134.1:18886631-18887995 GCF_000260355.1 Condylura cristata | reverse complement strand
ACCGCCGAGTCCTCGCACTCGGCCGCGGCTCCGGGTCCTGCGCGGAGCAGTGGGCGGCGCATCCTGACCCTGCACGACGCTCTGCTGCCCCTTCGCTTTCCCTCCGAGGCGCTGCGCTCCCTGGAGGGCGGGAGCACACGGGTCTGCCGGCCACCAGGCCACACCCTGACCCCCAGGGCGACGGGACACGCGTCACCCTCAGCCTCAGACGCGTGTCCCAGCTGCCGCTGCTCGGGCTCTGGGTTTCTGGCTCTGGAAGGCCGACACCCGAGTCCAGTCCACCCACGCTGACCTTCGCAGGCCCGCCCGGTCAGGAGGGGCGGCTCTGACCCCCTAACCTGGCTGCGTTGTCCAGCGCCCCAGCGCCGCCTCCCTGAGAAAGGCTGTTCCCAGCCGCCGCCACCCCGGCAGCTCTTGTGCCCCGTCACTCAGCTGCCGACGAGCGGCGGCGCCACGGCCCCTTCTGGAGACCCTGGCAGGGCCCCAAGCGGGAGTGGCCGGTGGCCTGAGCTCCGCTTGGATGACGATGTCCGGGGCTGCCTGGGAGCGCCGTGGGGTCTGTGGATTGGCTGTTTAAATATTTAGGACGCTATTTAGACATATTTTATTCATTGCAAAAATGTCTGCATAATTACTTCGAGACCGAAGCTCCGCGTACCGTGAGCGTCCACAGCAGAGACTCGTTCCCAGTCGGGTCCTCCGAGTGCCGGTCATGCCACGCCCAGTAGGGACAGGTGAGACCCGCTGCCCTACACGAGGCGACGTCGTCCCAGCCAGCTGCTGCTCAAACAGCTGCTTCTGCGTAAGGCCCGTGGCGCCGCCCGGCCGGGACCGATCGCGGTGGCCGCGCTCCCCGCTGACCTGTGCCGAGCGCGGCCTCCGCAGGTGAGGCCGGCCCCGGATGCTGCGAGCTGCCCGTCAGCTGAGTGTCCCGCGGCGTCTCCGTGGGACGCAGCAGCGGTTCGGCGCGTTGCGGGCGCGGCAGGAACCGGAGTTCAGCGGGAGCGCGCCCCTCTCCCGCCCGCGTCTAAGTCTCGGCTGCTCGGGCCGTCCGCGGCCCGAGGGAGTGGCCCGCGGCCAGGCCTCCGCAGTGCGGTCCGGGGCGCGGGCTTGTGCGCGGTAGAGGAAGAGGAGCCTGGGCCCGCTGCCGCCGCGTGGCCACGTGGGACCTGGGCCCGCTTGGCGCAGGGGCCACCAGGCGTGGGCCCTACTGGCCAGCGTGCTGGGAGCCTGGCATTGGGGCCACGTGGCCCGGCAGGGTGAAGGTGGTCACCCACGTGGCTGCTGCCCTCTGCACCTGCAGGCCCACCTGCCCCCTCAGGGCAGGGCGGGCGGGGCTAGGGAGAGGGGCGTGGCCACGGGAG
>NW_004567134.1:18883457-18884638 GCF_000260355.1 Condylura cristata | reverse complement strand
GCCGGCCTGTGACCGCGGAGGGCCCAGCCGAGACCGCTGCCCGCGGCCGCGAGGAGCGAGTGCAGCGCCCTGCAGTCCCAGGCTCGGCCTCTGTCCCCAGGCGGCGGAGAACCCCTGGGGCCTCGGGTTTCTCCCTGTGCTCTCGCTCGGGGGTGGGGGCCGCACTTGGGGGTGCAGGAGGGCACCCAGGTCCTCCAGGGCTGGGTCTGGGCCACCCTGCCCGCACAGCCGGCGGCCGCCTGCTGGACATCGCGATGGACATCACGCTCAGTCAGCCACTGTGTGCGTCAGGGGTCGTACTTAGCTCTTCAGCAAAAGACACTCATTTTTCTAAATCGTCAGTAAACTGCTTTAACAATAACGTAGACAATAATTTCATCGGCTAATTTCCAAAAGCAGATTCGTACTGGTTTTCCCTGTAAAAGAGGTCAGCTGGAACAAAGAGGTCATATTTCTTAGAAAAGATAAAATCAAACACAACAGTGACTCCTAATAGCTAACCTAGAATTCTTCCAAAATTCTAAATCTGGGGGTGGGGGGGGGGAACCATCAGCAATGAAAATATTGCTGATTCTGTTAGATATTACCAGAAAAACTGGATTTGGTAGAATTTGGCCTCGGTAGGCCCAGGCCAGAGAGGCTTTTCTCAAGCCAAAGTGCGATAATCCATGGTCCCCTGAATCACGGGTGGCTACATGGGACCTTTGAAAGAATATTTAGGAAAGTGTCACTTGCTTAAGCAGCTATCTGTTGCGGGGTCACAGGCCTGCAGATGTGAACAACCTAACAAAAAGCTCAGTTGGAGCTAAAAAGAGAGCTGAGAGGAGAAAACGGATTCGTAGAAAATGTGCAATCCGAAGTGATGCAGAGGGCTCAGGGGCTCAGGGCGAGTAACGGTGGCAAACGGAAAGCCAGTACGGCAAGGTGTGCGTCCAAGCCAAGAGACGGGCTGTGTGAGAAGCACACTCCACATTAAAGACTAAATTGTCCGACTGAATTTTAAAAGAAACAGGTTGGGCATTTATAGGAGATGCGATTGAGAAACTAAAGGCACGGGTAAAGAGAAAGTGACGGATAGCGATGTGCCACCAAGAAAACGTAAGGGGCCTTGCGGGCAGCGGGTGGCATGTGAGCTCAGAGGCCGCGGCCGGCAGGTCCGACGCCCCGGGGGGCGCCCCAGG
>NW_004567134.1:18879604-18881433 GCF_000260355.1 Condylura cristata | reverse complement strand
GGCGGCGGCCCGCGCCTGCGGCTGTCAGCCTGCCCCAGCCTCCGGCGGTGAGCGGGCTTCGTGTGCACCCCGTCACCCCGTACCCGGCGGCCAGCATCCTCTGGCGCGCTTAGCGGGGCGCCCACTGCTGCCCGGCCGTGACAATGGCCGGGAGGCGGCGGGAGGCCTCGTCAGGCCCCGTCCACACCGGCCTCCGTGGCACGATTCTTCAGAGCCGGCTTGTCCGCTTGCGTCGGCCGAGCCGCAGTCCGTCCTAGAGGCCGCCGCTGTGGGGCGTCGCCGGAGGCCCGGCCGGGCCGCGGGGCTGGTGTGACCCCGGGAGCCGGTCAGGGAAGCGCACCCCGCCTCGGCCAGCAGGCAGCTTTCCTCCCCCGCGTCCCTGTGTGGCCCGGCCCCGGCTGTGGGGCTGTGGAGGGGACCCCGGGAAGGGGGCGGCCAGGGCGGCAGAGGCGGGTCAGCCCCGGGCCTTCCCCTCAGCGGCCCTGGGGTCCTCGTGGAACCCCGGGCTGAGCCGGGAGGGAGCCGCCGCGGCCAGCCCGTGCGGGGTGCTGCAGCGCGGTCTGAGCTGGCCAGGGCCCGGCTGGGCGCAGCCCCCCTGCGGGCCGGCCTCAAGCCCAGGGAGGGGCGCGCACCCTGTGAGCCTCAGGAACGCCCCGGAGTCCGGCGGCGGTCTCCCCGAGCAGCCCCGACCGGCCAGCTGCGGGCACCTGGACACAGCTGCACGGGCGGGCCGGCCTCACGCCCACCGGCGGGCACGGCTGGTCTTCCTGGATGGAAGGGCGCGGGCATAGGGCACTCTGTCCAGGGGTCGGGGGGCAGCCCGGGGCCTGGTCGGGCCGGGCCACTGACCGCCTGACCCTGCGGGTGGGAAGAAAAGCCGCGTCCCCTCACGGCCGGAGGACACCGGCACCGTGGCCGGCCGACCCCCGCGACGGGCCTGCCCCGGCCGCCCTCGGCCCCGCTCTGCGGCCGGACCCGGCCGGGGCTCAGGAGGGGCCAGTCGGGCTCCTGCGGCTGCGGCTCCTCCCGGGGCTCAGGACCGCGGCTGGGGGGCGGCTGTCTCCCCGTTCCATTTCCAGAGTATGGCTCTCTCCCGGGCCTGCGGGCTGACTGCACGAGGAATATGCAGGCGCGGCGCCCTCTGGCCAGGTGTTCGGGGCAATTTTTCCCGAATCCGCCCAGTTTAACCGGCGGCTAACGTCACACTTCGTCCCGCTTTGGCCAGGAGCAGAGACGTCCCGTGAGTGGGACCCTCTGCGGGGTGCTCTCGGGGACCGCCTCCGGCTCCGAGGAGGCACCCCAGGGGAGAGGCGAGGCCCCTTTCCGGATGGGCCGCGGCGCCCCGGGAAACCGAAAGGAAGCGGGGTGCGCGCTGGGCAGCGCGATCCTCGCCGGCTGTTTGCTTACTCGGGAGGTTAAAAATAGCCTCCAGTTAGCGTCTCCCCGCAGAAGGAGCTGTCGCGGGGCTCTGCCGCCCCCGGGGACGGACCCCCAGGACGGGGAGTGGGGGAGGGGCCGCCCCCGCCACGCCCACTGCGCGGGCTGCTGAGGACGCCTGTGGCTGCCGGCCCTGGCCGCCCTGAGGTGTGGAGCGGGGGACCAGAAGGCCATGTCTGCAGGACTCTCCTTGGGATGACCCTGGGGACTGCGGGCGGCCCCCGGGCTCTTCACCTCCTGCCCGGGTCTGTCCTCTGCGCGCGCCTGGCAAGGGCCCTGGGGCTTCCTCGGGTCCACCCTGCCGCGTGGCCACTGTCCCCTAGCGACAGGTAGGCGACACCTTCCAGAGGCCCCTCCCCCGGCTCCTCAGGTCCCGTGCGCCCCCCCGGCCC
>NW_004567134.1:18876715-18878383 GCF_000260355.1 Condylura cristata | reverse complement strand
CGGCGTGGGGTGGTGTGGGGTGCGTGTGGGGTTCCTGAGCCGGGCGGGGGGTGCGGTGCCTGAGGCGGCTGCTGCAGGGGAGCCCGGAGCTCAGGGAGGAGGTGGGGACCCCGTGTCCCCCACACGCAGGCGGCTTGCAAGGTGGGGCTGCGGGTGCTGGGGCGCCCTGGGGGCTCTGCTGGGGGTCGGGCCAGGTCGGGCTCCAGCCCCCCTCGCTGACATGCCGGCAGTGCGCTCTCGGGGTTCTGCAGTTTGGGCTCAGACGGGCGTCACAGCCCCCAGAAGGCCTTGCCGGCCTTGTGGGGTCTGGGGCCTGTGGTCTTGGGGGACAGGTGGGGCAGAGGCGAGACCTGTCCAGTGGCCCATGAGCGAGTCTCGGCTTCCCGCTGGCGCGGCCGGCCCCGGTTTCCGGAGGCGGGAGAAGAGCACCCCAACTTTTGTCTGGCTACTGCGTCCTGTGCTGATAGAAAGGCAGCCACCCCCGCCGGTGGGGCCGCCCCCAGGGCTGGAGGGAGCCCGGGGGTGTCCCTGTGGCCGCCTGGGGGCTGCGGGGGACGTGGGGACAGATGTCCTCGTGCTGCAGCCTGGGCCTGCGGTGCCGGTCGGCTCGGGAAACGCGTCCTTGCGTCCGGCCAAGGCGAGCGGGGTGGCCTGGCCGCAGCCACTGGGGCCCCGAGCCCTCTGGGGAGCGCTCAAGGCTGGCGGGGGTGCTGTCCCCACATGGGCCTTCTGGAGGGGCAGCGGCCAGGCCCGACCGCACCGCCCGGCCGCTGGGCAGAGGTCGTCCCACGGCCCTCGGAGCCGGACGCCGCTGCCCCGCCGTGGTCTGGGAAAGCCTGGCGGCCTGAGGGGCGACGCTCTCGGGGGTCCCCCACCCCCAGTCCTGACACCCCCGCCAAGTCCGCCCAGGGCGGTTCTGCCTGCCGGGGCTGCTTTGGCCTTGGGTGTTCGGAGGTGCCGACGTGGCACGCGCTGGGGTCCGGCCCTCTTTGGACAGTCACCCCAGCGCCCAGGGCTGGGCTGGCCGGCGGCCTGCTGCCCGCCCCACACCCGTGGCGGCCCCGGGCCCGCCCGCCTTCCTGGCCTGGTTTCTGTCTTTATTTTTGCCTTTGCGCTCTGCGCTGTTTGAGGGAGAGTGGGGCCGCACCCCCAAGTCTCCTCATGAATTATGCACCTGTGTGGGCGCGGCGCTCGCCCCCGGGCGCGTCGGGCGAAGCCCAGAGCCCCTGCGCCTGCTCTGCGGCTGGCACGGTGAGGGGCGCCCGCCCTGCGCCCCGCTCGTCGCAGCCCTGGGCCGAGGGTCCGGCAGAGGCCGCAGGCCCCAGGGACGGCCGGGTGCCCCGGCCAGAGACGCTGGAAAGTGCAGCTTCGTTTGGAGCCGGCTGCCCGGGGCACGGGGCGGGCCGGGCCAGGAGGGGGCAGCCCCGGGCAGCTCTGGCCCCGAGGCCCCCCGAGCCGACTGAGCTGGGCCGTCCTGGGCGGGGACCCCTGCAGCGGGACTGTGGGGTGCCTGGGGGCGCGTGCCCTCCTGGCACCAGGGGCCCTTTAGTGCGTGGCCGCAGCGGACAGCAGGCCGGAAGGAGAAGGCGCCGCAGTCCAGGCAGTCCAGGCGGGCCACGCCGCCCACCTGGGCCCTCTGCGGCCGGGCCGAGGCCGGGGCGTGAGGGC
>NW_004567134.1:18875809-18876214 GCF_000260355.1 Condylura cristata | reverse complement strand
CGCGGGGCGCGGGAGGGTGGCCCCGGGTCTGCCCCTGCTGGCTGGGCTCCGCAGCATCTCCCGACGGTGCAGGGCGCGGGGTCCCCGCTGCTCTCGTTAGCCTGGTCTCTCGGGCTTTGCGGGGTGCCTGCTCGGCGGGGGCTCCCAGACACCGCGGGAGGGGGTGGCGGGACACGCCCCGACACGCAGCGGCGTGGTCTCCCGCCTCGCCCTTCCCGGCGCCCGGCCCCAGCCCGGCGTCACCCCTCCCCCAAGGCAGCGCCGCCTCCCCCGTCGCCCCGAAGCCTTCCCTGTGGTGCGTCTCCCTTGTCTTTCCCCTAACCCCTCCCAACGCCCCTGCGCCCTCCCACGAGTGTACGTGCGCAGGTGTGTGCAGGTGCGCAGGCGCACAGGTGTGTGCAGGCG
>NW_004567134.1:18874434-18875232 GCF_000260355.1 Condylura cristata | reverse complement strand
GCAGGCGCGCAGGTGTGTGCAGGTGTGTGCAGGTGCACGGTGCATGCCCACTGATTTCACAGGGGAGCGAGCCGTCCTGCCAGCGCTGGGCCCCAGCCCCGGGAGCCGTGTCCGCAGGCCGCCGGACACCCAGTGCCGTGGAGTGGCCGGGTCTTGGTCCTGTGGGGCCTTCACCGCCCCAGCTGTGCCCGAGGGGCGGCCACCCTGGGCCGGGACGGCAGCCGTGTCCTCTGCCCTCCTAGTTGAGCCCGCCAGAGGGTGCTGGGTTGGGGAGGACACCCCGGGGGGCCGGTGACCCCGCGGCCTGTGGCTGTTGGCTGGGGGAGCTGAGCGGTGGTGGCACGGAAGCGGGGCGCGGGCCGGCAGTTCCGGGAAGGGAAGGGGGGCCGCGTGGGGGGGCCCGCGTGCCCTCTCTGCCGTGACCTGTGTGACCTGTGCTCCCACGGGGCAGGGCCATCACTGCACCGAGCGTCTTCGCGTTTAATTTTTTAAAAATCGGCTGAGCGTCACCACATACTTCGTCCTGGTTCACCGCGGCTTCCCGAAAGCCCCAGGGGCACCCCCAGTGCCCCCCCCCTGTCCTGGCCCCCCGCAGAGGGGCTCTGATGGTGGGAACAGAGGAGCAGGGCAGCCCCCTCCAGCGGAGCGAGGGCAGGGCGGGCCGGAGCCGCGTAAATTACCCCCCCCCTTTTCTTTTTTTAAACGTTTCTTTATTGGGCCCCAGAACCGGGTCAGGCCGGAGCCGCGGGGGTGGGGAGTGGCCAGAGCAGAGGGGCTCAGGACAGGCGCTGCTGGGGG
>NW_004567134.1:18871356-18871916 GCF_000260355.1 Condylura cristata | reverse complement strand
CGTCTGGGCTTGGCCCGGCCCCTCGGCCACCCCCGGCCGCGACTCTGCTCCTCGCGCTGTGACAGCCCCCCGCGAGCTGTGCCGGGCTCCCCTCCCCCAGGGCAGGAGAGGGTGTGGGGGCCCAGCGCCTGGGGAGCCCTGGCCGGCCGGCCGCGCCCCCACCCCCAGCGCCGCGTCTGTGGTCGCTGAAGGCGTTTGCAGACGTGAAAGGCTCCGGCTTGAGCAGGCCGCCGTCGTTTAAGTTTTATTTACTTTTCAAGACGTATTTATTGACACACACCGAACTGGGGTGCAGGCCAGAGGCGCGGGGGCCGCGATGCCTCAGTGCTGCACCCCGGCCCGCTGGGCACCAGGGAGGCCGCGGAGTGGCCACTTCTGAGGGTCAGTTCTTCAAAGTGGAGGGCGTGTAGCTTCCTCGGTGAACATGGAGAAAGCAGAACAGAACGTCCCTGCGAGCCCCAGGAGCCCCAGGGAGCCCCCAGGAACCCTAGCGAGCCCCAGGAGACCCCGGGAGCCCCAGGGAGCCCCCAGGAACCCTAGCGAGCCCCAGGAGCCCCCAC
>NW_004567134.1:18870754-18871256 GCF_000260355.1 Condylura cristata | reverse complement strand
GGGGCCCTCCCTGCCGGGGCCGCACTCAGGCCGCGCGGCTGCTCGGCGCTCCGCAGTGCCGAGAGGAAATCCCGTGCCGACGGTTTTGTTTCCACACTTGTGTGTTAGTCACCTCCCCCGCGAACGGACACGCCGACACGTGTTCTCTATGCGCACATTGGCGCGACGCACCGTGCAGGAGCCGGCCCGGGGTGCACCGCGCCCTGGCGTGCGTGGCTGCAGCGTGCGTGGCTGCAGTGTGCGTGGCTGCGGCTCCCGGAGTGACTCGGGGCGGGACGGCGGGTCCCGGGCGTGTGTGCGCCTTCTGCCTTCTGGACGTGACCGCCCACGCCTGGAGGTTCTGTGTGCTAACAGACACTGAGAGTTCGGCAGCAGCACACACGTGGCTCCCGCCCCCCGGGGGCCGGCCTGAGGCGGCGCTCACAGCCACGTTTGCGTGGGAGACAGGAGCGGCCACGCTTGTGGAGGGCGGCGCGAACCAGCCGGCGTCCAGGGCAGGGCG
>NW_004567134.1:18868897-18869514 GCF_000260355.1 Condylura cristata | reverse complement strand
GGCCATCCCACGCGCCCGCGGCCATCCCACGTGGCTGCGGCCACCGACGGGGCTTTTGCCGCACCCTGCCCCGGGCACACACAGGCCCGGCAGTTTGTCTCTGGGCCGAGGCGTCCGCAGCCCTCGGCTGGTCTTTGCTGACCCCGCTGGCCACGCCCTGCAGACCCCGCCGGGTCGCTGACAGGAGCGCTGGGCTCTGGGACGGCGGGCAGCACCCCAGCGCGGCCACTCTGAGGTGGCCCGCAGGCCGGGCCGTTGCCGGGCATCCTGAGCCAGGCGTATGGGGGGACGGCGTCTCCCCGCTGCCCAGAGCCTCGTTTCCTGGGAACCCGCCCTCTGGGCGGGGGCAGGCGGCCGCTCGGTTCCCTCAGGAGTTTGCAGATGAGACGCTGCAGGGGCGCGGGAACCCCGGACGGTCTCGCCTCACGGCTCTGGCGTGGATGACCAGACGGAGGCCTCTGCTGGCCCACGCCACAGCAGGCGGCGGCGGGACGTGACCGCGACGGCTGCCCGCAACGGCTGCCCACCACAGCTGCCCACGACGGCTGCCCACCACAGCTGCCCACCACAGCTGCCCGCAACGGCTGCCCACCACAGCTGCCCGCGACGGCTGCCCG
>NW_004567134.1:18866774-18867257 GCF_000260355.1 Condylura cristata | reverse complement strand
GCCGGGTCACCCAGGGCTGCGTTTCCCCTCGGACGGGCCGTGGCTCCTCCAGCTGCGCTGGCGAGTGCGGGCAGCCTGC
This sequence comes from Condylura cristata, assembly GCF_000260355.1. Taxonomy (NCBI): domain Eukaryota; kingdom Metazoa; phylum Chordata; class Mammalia; order Eulipotyphla; family Talpidae; genus Condylura; species Condylura cristata. The sequence goes on along the minus strand of NW_004567134.1, from coordinate 18,867,178 downwards.
GAAGTGGCCTCTCGCGGGCGTCGTGGGCCCTGGTGGACTCATAGGCAACTGCTGGCTCCACCCTCCAGATGCCACTGCGCAGATAACAGGAGCACCCCGCTCCCCGCGGGAAGCGCCTCATCTTTGATGGGGGGTGGGGGAGGGGGCGACGACTTTCGGGGCTCACACGCAGCGCACCTGGACACCCGCTTGGAGGGGCCGCGCCCCTCGGGGCTCTCGGGGCCTTCGCCCCCGCGTCTCCTCCCGTGTTCAGGGGCGCAGCCCGCGGCGAGACTGCTGAGCCGCCGCTTTGTCCTGACCACCCGACTGCGGGTCCAGCAGTGACCGGACGCCGAGGCCCAGAACGAGCTCCAGAAACGCGGGACGGCCCAGCCGGCCGCAGCCCGCGCGGCTCCCCGGCACGG
>NW_004567134.1:18865041-18866674 GCF_000260355.1 Condylura cristata | reverse complement strand
TGGCCGCCCGCTTTTCCCAGCGCCTTTGTGGAAGACACCGTCTGGTCTTCCGCTTCGGCTCCCGTGTCTCAGATCCACGCTCACGTGGACGTGGGCTCGTGTCTGGTCTTCGGTGCGTCCCGTCGCGCGTCTGCAGGCCGCCAGCGCTGCGCCGTTCGGGTTATCGTCGTCCCGTAACGTGGCTGCAGACCCGACGCGTGACCCCTGCGACCTGCATCTTCTTGCCGGGCGCCCCGGTCATCAGGGTTTCTGAGGCCCCGCGTAAGGTTTAGTGCCGTCTGTGCCGTCTCTGTGGGACGCCGTTGGAACTTTGACAGGGCCGGCGCCGAGTCCCCGTACTGCCTTCAGCCACGAAGAGGCCCGTTTGCAGCGCTGACTCCTCAGGTGTATGAGCAGGGCGCTTGCTGCGTTCGCTCGTGTCTTCTGTCCCCCTTAGTTATGTCCTGTCGGCTCGTCGCGTCCATCTTTTGCCTCCGCGCAATCCTCGGTGCGACATTCCGTTTCATAGGGCGGTGGCCGGGCCGTGCCCTGCATTTCTCTTCTCGTTCAGCGTCTGCAAACAACGCGCGGAGTTTGGGCTCCTGACTCGTAGCCGTCGTCCGAGCCCACTGTGAGCAGTTTGCCGGGCGGGTCGCGGGGCGTCTGCGCCATCGGTCTCGCACGGTGGTGACGCTCTCCTCCGCCCTGGGGACGCGGGGCAGGAGCTGCGCAGCGTTGTCCCTGAGGTCCTTTGGCGCGCGTCCTGCTGCCCACGGATGTGCTGTCGGGAGAACCCAAGCTGCCAGAGGCCCTGGCTCTTCTGGGCCGAGCGCTGGCTAAGCCGCGCGGAGGTGAGGCGCTCCGGGCCGCGCTGGGCCCTGCTGCCCGCCAGGCCGGGGCTGATGGAGGGCCGTGCCCGTTTTCCCGGGGCCGGGAAGGGGCCTGGGCTGAGGCGAGCCGGCAGAAGGGGCTGCTCTGCGCCCGTGGGCCCGTGAGCCTGGACGGGGGAGGCCAGGGCGTCCGCATCTCGGATGCAGCAACCCTCAGGCTTCCTAGCGGCGCTTCTGGGGGCCAGCCGTGATTGCACAGCGCCGGTCGGGGTGACAGCCTGAGCGCGCCCCGCCTGGCGCTCGGAGCTACAGTCTCGCTCTGCGGCCTCCTCGGCGGCTGCGCGGCCCCGTGGGTGGCGCCTGCGGGCTCGGCCTGTCCCTCGGCCAGTCAGTGACACGGTGGCTCAGCTCCGCGTCTCGAAAGCTGCACTGAGAGTTTGCTGGTTTTTTTTAGCGCATAAACTGGGGTGTCGGAGGCACGGGGGTGGGGGCGGTGACAGGACTCCCCGGAGACAGACCGGGGAGCAGGACAGGCAGATGGGCCAAGTGCACCGCGGAGGGGGCCGCGGGGAGACTTGGGGTGTCTGCCGCGCCCCGGGGTGCCTCCCGGGGGGCTCGGGCTCAGGGGGAGCGGCGCCCAGGCTCAGCCGTGCAGGCCCGCTGGCCTTGCTGGTCGAGAGCCCGTTTCACCGTCCGGGGCCTGATGACCACCGCGGCGAGACCTCTCGCCCTGCTGCCCGTTCCGGTGAGACGCGCCCGCTCACGCCGCCGCGGAGTCGCGTGGCTCAGGTGCCGCCTTGCAGCGCCAGCCAGCGGCTCTCACG
>NW_004567134.1:18863652-18864798 GCF_000260355.1 Condylura cristata | reverse complement strand
CAGGGCGGGCGCGGCCTGCAGACACCTGCTGCCCTCGGCGCTGCGGCGGGCTCGGCGCAGCCGGGAAACAGCCCAGGAGGCGACTTCTCTGCTGTCGCCTCGGTAGCGTCCCCGAGTCGCGAGCCCGGAGAACGCGCCTCGTTTTCGCAGGCCTGGGGCGCCACTTTCCTTCCTTCCGGTGACCGTGTCCGCCGCCCGCGGCCTACGCCTCTCTCACCTGACCGGGCGGGTTGGCGCGGCCCCGTGGCCTCACTGCGGGAGTGGCCGGTCGCTCTGGGCGTCGCGCCCGGCCTTGCGCTGTGGCCATGCGATCTTCGGCCCCTCGTTGGGGTCTGCAGCCCACAGATTCCGGAGCAGGAGCTCGGAGCGGGGGCTCGGGGCCTCCAGATGGGGACATGCAGGCGCAGACGCTCCTGTCTCCAGGACCCCCGCAGGCCACGCCGCCCCTGACCCCTCCCCGGCGTCAGCGTGCCTGGGCACCCCGGGGCTTCCCGCGGCGGGCGCCTCAGCCGGGGCCTGCTGGGAGAGTGACCGCGGGCGATGGTGTCCTGCGCCCGGACCGGCTCCCGCTCTGCCGCAGGGGGAGGGGTGCGCCGGCCTCAGCCCCCCCCGGGCTGCAGCGCCTCTGAGGTGGCCTCAGACAACGGGGAGGCTGGAGAAGGCCTTGAGTTTCCCCTTCACGATTAATCAATTTTATTTATGAGGATGGAGAGGAAATATCCTTAAGTAAGGAAATAAGGATGACCTTGAAACTAGGTACATTATTATCCAGATAGGGATAGAGACTGAATTTAATTTTTATTAATGTAGATAATAGCTTACATGGGCCTTATGGCGACATTACCAGCACTCTAAAATTTAATTAGATTTTTAGAGCCTCTGTTAATGTCTTTTGTAGGATCAGACAATCTAGGGCATCGCCAGCCGGCTTCATGCGTTTTAATTTCATTATGATTTGAAATAAGCAGGGATGTGAGATTCCGGTTCTGACTTTAGGATCTTTATTTAAAATTAACCCGGAGACGAGATCCGCCCGGTGTGCGTGTGCAGGCGTGGGTCCTGCGTGTATGTATCGACACCGATTCCACTCCCGGTGCCTCGCGCGGGGTGTGGCTGCGGCCTGCGCGCCCGCGGGTCCTGCCGCCC
>NW_004567134.1:18848104-18848659 GCF_000260355.1 Condylura cristata | reverse complement strand
GTCCCCCAGGGCCCGAGCGGACACGTGGCTGCGGGCCCGGGGTCCTCGCTGGCACGTCTCGGAGCGGACGGGGCTCGGTGCACCTGTCCAGGTCACGGGGGCAAGGAAGGGCCCCCTGGGCCGGTGCCCGCTGCCGGCTCTGCCCACGCCCTCGACTCCGGTCCGCGCGTCTCACCCGGGGCCTCCTGGAGCCACGTGACGGCGGAGGAGGGGTCGCCCCGTAGCCCCGCCTGGCGGCCGTACATCCGTCCACGCACCCGTCCGTCTGCTGACCCTCTGCCCCCGAGGACCCATTTGCCCATGCACCCGGGCGTCCATCCACGCGTCCACCCGTCCGTCTGTCCTACACATCCGTCCACCCATCCCTAGGTCCGCGCGACAGGTGCCCTGTCCATCCTGTCCGGCACTCGGCTGTGTCTGGCCTTGAGTCGTGGGCACGAGGGCTCAGCGCGGGCAGGCGTGGCCTGGACTCGGCCGTGGATCGGGTCTGTGGGGCGTTGCGAGCCCAGGACGCGGGTGTTCGCCGACCCCGTGACGGAGCGCAGGGCCCTCCGC
>NW_004567134.1:18847227-18847775 GCF_000260355.1 Condylura cristata | reverse complement strand
TCTCCGCAGGGCAGTCTGCGCTCTCCTGCTCTTGAAGCAGATTGGCGCGTGATTAGATTTATATTCGGAATAAGCCCATTTGCATATCCAATTAATTCTTCTGTTTTAATTTGCCAGGGCTGAATTCACATCAGTAGTGAAAACAGCACGTAAGTGCTCAAGGCCTCCGATCTCCCTTTGGCTGCCATTTGTCCCCGGCGTTCCGCTGGAAAACCGGGCCGGCGTCCTGGGCGCCCGACTGGTGACCGCACTGGGTCCTCGCTCCCTGCTGCCCCCCAGTGAGGCTCTAGGAGAGGCGGCCACGGAACCACGCAGCCGGGGGACCACGCCATCAGGGGTCCACACTGCCGGGGCTCCATGCCGCCGGGGCTCCATGCGGCCGGGGGGGTCCACGCCATCAGGGGTCCACGCGGCCAGGGGTCCATGTTGTCAGGGGTCCACGCCGTCAGGGGTCCACGGCGTCAGGTATCCATGTGGCCGGGGCCACGCCGCCAGCTGTGGCCCGAGGCCTTCTGAGCGCCGGCCCCACCCCAGCGCTGGCCCGGGGC
>NW_004567134.1:18844526-18845077 GCF_000260355.1 Condylura cristata | reverse complement strand
TGGGCCGGGCCGTCGTGTCCCGTGGCCGCTGGGCAGAGACGCCTCAGCCGCGCTCTTGTTGCAGAAGACGCCACGCCGCACGGCCCGGTCTTCGTGCAGGAGCCGCGCCACGTCGTGTTCCCGCTGGGCTCCGAGGAGAAGCGGGCGAAGCTCGGCTGCGACGCCAGGGGGCACCCGAAGCCCCACATCAGGTGCGTGGGCGTGAGCGCGTGGGAGCTCGGGCCAGCGTGCCGCTGCGGGCGTGGGGGCCGGGGCGTGGCGGGTCGGGGCGTGGCGGGTCAGGGCGTGGCGGGTCAGGGCGTGGTGGGTCGGGGTGTGGCTGGCCAGAGGCCAAGCGATGGCCTGGGGCACACGGAGTCCCCGACTGACCCCCGCACCCCAACCCGGTGCTTCCGCCAGCTCAGCTGCCCCGGGGCAGCGCCAGGGTGAGAGTCCTGGCCTCTGGCTGCGACCCGGGGCCAGGCTGGGCCTTGATGCCCAGAGGAGGGGACGCCGCGGGCTCCGCCGGGCATGTCACTTGCGCTGCCACTGGGGGGGCGTGGCAGGGGCGT
>NW_004567134.1:18838570-18839192 GCF_000260355.1 Condylura cristata | reverse complement strand
CGCTGCCCAGCCTGGCAGGGCCCAGCTCACCCAGGCGACGCCCGAGTCTGTTCCCGCGAGTCAGAATCGTCCCCGCGGCCACGGAACCGCCCTCAGCAGTGCCAGCCGGCTCGCCCTGGCCGAGGGACCCTGGTCTCTCGGGTCTCCCTGCCCCGCGTGGGAGCCCCGTGGCCACGCGTCCTCAGGGACGCCCCCAGGCGGCTCTGGCTCCCGCTCCTGGTGACCGGAGACCCCAGTGCCGGAAGGCAGCGGGTCCAGCGGGCGGCCCGAGGGGCTCTGAGGGGTCAGACACGCCTGCCTGGTGCCCAGTGACCCGCGTGGGGCCCAGAGCCGTCCCGGGGACGCGCGATGGAGGGGAGCCCTGGCGTCCAGGCTTCCGGGGGGCAGCCTGAGCCCACACACGAGAGGGCCCCGGGCCCCACGCCTGGACCTGGCCACCTGCTCGGCCCCCGGCCCGTTCACCCCGGGCCGCCCCCCCGCCCCAGCCAAGCCGTTTCTCGTGGTCAGACACGTGGCCGTGGCGCGAGGCCGGTCGTCCTCCTTCCCGGCGTGAGGCCCTCGAGGCCTCTGTCGCTCGCAGGAGAGGACCTGAGTCCGCCCGTTGGCAGTAGCCCCCAGGGCG
>NW_004567134.1:18837864-18838470 GCF_000260355.1 Condylura cristata | reverse complement strand
CCCCCAGGCCTCAGCTCGGGCTCTGGAGGGGTCCCCGGCCTCGGCTCGGGCTCTGGAGGGGTCCCCGGCCTCAGCTGGGGCTCTGGAGGGGCCCCAGGCTGCGGCTCAGGCTCTGGCTCAGGCTCTGGAGGGGCCCCCAGGCCTCAGCTCTGGCTCTGGAGGGGTCCCCGGCCTCGGCTCGGGCCTGGCTCGGGCTCCGGAGGGGCCCCCGGCCTCAGCTCAGGCTCTGGAGGGGCCCCCGGCCTCGGCAGCTCCCCCGGCCTCGGCAGCTCCCCCGGGGATCAATGTCAAGGTGACGCCTCGCAGTGGGGCACAGCCAAGCGCACGCGGCGGCCTCTGGGGACGGAGCTGGAAGGGGACGAGAGAAACGGCCCTGGACGACCCCTGCCGGGTGGCAGTGCCCGTTCCCGGAGGCGGCCGCCACTGTCCCTGTAGGGCCAGGAGCCCCAGCGGCGGGCAGCCGGCGGCTGTCACGTGGGGTGTCCGGGCCGGCGGGCGCGCGCTTAGCCGGGAGTTGCCCCCAGACGACCTTAGCGTGGGCGGCGCGTGTGCACCCCTGCACCCCGCTCGTCGCGCCCACACCGGAGCCGGCCGGGGTCGTGCTGG
>NW_004567134.1:18835492-18837728 GCF_000260355.1 Condylura cristata | reverse complement strand
CCGGGGCCCCCGCCCCCTGCGCCAGTGCGTGGGTGCTGCGTCCCGCGAGGCGGCATCTCGGGGCGTCTCGGGCTGCGCGGCCACGAGGGAATTCTGGGGTGAGGAGGAGACCCGGGGGTGCTGCCAAACAGCTCTGCTCAGGGAACGTGCAAGAACCTTAGCGGTGTCTGTGACCCGAGCAAAGGGAGGCCCGCTCCGGCCCGCGGGGAGCCGACCTGCAGCCGCGGGGCCAGGAGGCGCCTGAGGGGGACGGGCCAGACCCTGGGAGGGAGCTGAGGGAGCGGGGGGCAGGGAGCAGCACAGGAAGCGGAGGCCCGAGGTCGGAGAGGACAGGGCATGGCTCCTGAGGACCCCAGGCCGAGCCAAAGCCCTGGCTACACGCGGAGGAGGGAGGCAGCAGGCGCCGCGCTGTGGCAGGGCCCCGTGGCCGTGGGCCCCAGGTGCGTTCCTGCCGGCCCGAGGGGAGCCGAAGACACGGGCTGGCTTGGGGGTGCCGCCTCCCGAGACGGAGCCGCGGCAGACGCGCCCGACAGGCTGGCCACGAGCGCGCACACTGAACAGTAGTGAAAGGTCCCCGGCACCAACGCCGGGGCCAGACGCCTCCCCGGAGGATCCGGAGCAGCCTCGTAACCGCCGGCCCAGATGCTCCTCAGGAAAGTCTCCGAGAGGGTGGGAAACGCCCCGGCACCTACCAACTTAAGACCTGAGCCCCAAACTGAGCAAGACAGAGAGCAGAATGCACAGAGCAGTCAGGGCCCCGAAGAGGGGACGCGACAGCCCCCGCAGGCCTGACCCCCCGCAGGCTTCCCCGGGGCGCCGGGCTGCGTCAGCGTCCGCAGCTCAACCGCGGTCACCCCCGGGGACACCTCAGCCGCACGGCCGTCCCCGCGGGGGCCTGAGAGCCCTTGGCGAGATCCAACAGCCGTTTACAGTGAAAACCCTCAAAGTGGGAGGAAGCAGAACCTGGCAGAAGCGAGGCCACGCCTGGCACGGCCACAGCACGCCAGTGGGGAGACTCCAGGCGATTCTGCTGACATCGGGGCAGGAGGAGGCGTCCACTGTCACTGCTGCCGGTCAGCAGAGCCCTGGAAGTCCTGCCCGCAGCAGTTAAGCAAGAAAAAGCCATAAAAGGAATTAAAATTGGAGAAGGACAGGCGAAGCTGTCGTCGTGACAGGTGACATGCCGTCCTCACGGAAAATGCAGAGATGTCCTGCGAGTGACACGCGCTCAGTGCAGTGGCACGCAGAAAGGTGACTGCCAGGACTCAGCTGGACGTCTACCCACCACGTAGCAGAAGAAAGAACTTTTTAAATCCCGTCAGAAAGAGTCACAGACCTGGGGAGGAAACTTGGAGAAGGAGCTGGAAGGGCGGTGCACTGGCACAGCGAGGCTCTCACAAGGACCAAGGCGCAAAGCCAGGGATGAGGCCAGGGTCGTGGGTCGAAGGAGCAAACGTGGTTACAGTGGCCATAAGGTGATATGGTCACTTACGATGACCATCAAAGTCCCAAAAGGCCCTGAACAGCCAGACAATCCCGAGAGAAACTGAGGGAAGTGGACACGTCACAGTGCCGGGCGGGGGCCTGTACCGCGCAGCAGCAGCCTCAGACGCTCGGCGTCGCGAGACCGGAGACGCCGGGCAGTGGGGTGGGGCAGCGCAGAGTCCGCGTCAACACGGCAGTTGACCTGGGCCGGGGGCTGTGGCCGCGACCCCTGTCCACGGAGAAAGCGCAGCCTGTCGAGCGTGGCGTCGAGGGCGACAGCCCCGGGGAGACGCAGCCCGGCCTCGCCTGCCCAGACGCTGGCTCCGGGGCACAAAGGTTTGCGCGTAGAAGCGAAACACGACACCGCAGGGGAGCGGCCTGGGGCCAGCCGCTCCCCCCGCGGGGCTCTGCCCTTCCGCTTCCCCGCACCCCGGGTCGGCCGGACGAGAGGAAAACCACGGGGTCCACGAACTCGGGAGACACGCTCGCGTGGTTGGCCGTGGCGCGCGCGGTGCCGGGAGGCCGGTCGGCGGTGCTCCGGTCTCCGCGTGGGCGCCCTCCCCACCCCCAGGGAGCGTTCAACTTGGGGTGCGTCTGGCCCCCGCGGGCTGGCACAGCCTTCAGTGTTGACGGTTGCTATAGCAACTGGAAGGGCCGGCGGCCGAGCGGGCAGCGTGGCGGCTGGGGAGGGGACAAGCCGGCGGTGGGAGCAGCTGTCGGAGCTGCGGCCGCTTTAAAGCGGCGGCAGGGG
>NW_004567134.1:18833452-18834702 GCF_000260355.1 Condylura cristata | reverse complement strand
GAGGTCGCCGCCCCCGTCCGCTCCGTCTGGCCTCCCGGGCGTCCGCCGCAGAGGGCCGAAGGGGCAGGAGCTGCGGTCACCCCCAGAGCGCGGGCTGAGAAAACTCATCGGACAGTCGCCGCCCTGGGCAGCGCCAGCCGCGCGGGACACCCAGGACAGGACGGGCCCAGGCCGCCGCCGCCCACTCGGCCGGTCGTTTCCTGCTGGGCTTTGCCCTGCACGCGCGGGTGGCTGTGCCACGCCCCGTGGACGCGGTGTCGTGTGGACCTAATGGACGCTGGTCTCGGGCTGGCCAGGCGCCGTGGGGCCGCGCGGGCGTGTCCCCTCACCCGCTGGCGTCAGCGTGTCCACGCTGGTAAACTGGAGACGGACAAGCGGCCTGCCGGGGCCTGGCCGCCGCTGCCCCTTCTTGCTGGCCCCGGAGCGTCCAGGCAGTGACGCTCGCGGGAAGAAGTCACCCTCTTTCCCTGAGGCCCCCAGCGAGGGAGCGGGGCTCGGCCCCTCGGCCACCAGCGCCCAGCGCCCTCTCCGCAGGCGCCTGGGTCCGAGCCGCGGGGGGCCCCGGCCCCGCGTGGGGTCGCCTGGCCGGCATCTCGTGGCGCCGCGCCGTGTCCTGGTGCCACGGAGACCCCACCCGGCCGGCCGCCGGTGCTGCTGACGGACCTTGGAGCAGGGTCCCTGCCCAGTCAGGGCCCCCCACTGCGGTCTTGGGGCCTCCACTCCCAGAGGGGCGCGCACGCTGGGCGCCCGCTGCCTGCCTCCTGGCAGGGCGCCCCAGCCGGGTCACCCCGAGGCCGCACGCCGGGACGGACTTGGCGTACAGGCCGCCTCTCGCGGCCGGTGGGGGACGGGGTCTGCCCAGGGGTCCCCGAAGTCGGCTGTGGCTCTCCCCGACTAGTGTGTGGGCCGGCCGGGCCGCACGGGCTCCCCGAGGCGGGTGGCTTCGTCCCACACACCGGGGCGTGGACTCACCCCAAGCCCCGGGCGCCCCCCAGAACAACCTCCCAAGAGGGGACGGGTGCGCGGTCGCGCCCCACCCCCACCCTCCCGAGCCCGCGCTCAGCCCGCCCGTGTCCCCGGACGAGGCCCAGGCTCGCGTGTGCACCCCCAAAACTCGCCGCCCTTAGAAAGGCAGACTGCGCGGGTCCGGCGCGCCGGCTGGGACCTCGGCCCGTCGGGGTCTGCGTGGGCAGCGGGGGCAGCGGGGGCGGGGCCACTCCCCAGGCGCGGTGAAGTGCCGCTTTGGGGCG
>NW_004567134.1:18829179-18829782 GCF_000260355.1 Condylura cristata | reverse complement strand
CGTGAGCCCCCCTCTCCGCTGCCGCGCCGCCAGCCCCGTGCCGACCATTGTCTGGAGAAGAGCCGACGGGAGGCCCCTGGCCGGGAAGGCCCGGAAGCGCGAGGCCGGCGGGGTGCTCGAAATCCCCAACTTCCAGCAGGAGGACGCGGGCCCCTACGAGTGCCTGGCGGAGAACCTGCGGGGCAGGAACGCGGCCCGGGGCCAGGTGACCTTCTACGGTGAGTGTGCCCGCCCCCTGCCCGCCGGCCAGCAGCGGCGGCGTCAGAGACGCTGAGGGAGGGGCGGGCGGCCTGAGGGCACGCGCCAGGGGACGCAGCCGGGCCCTGCCCGAGGGTCGGCGCCCCGAGCCGGGGAGCAGGGCGGGGTGGGGCCTGGGGTCCCTGGGCGGCGGGAGAAAGCTGTGCCACGCGGGCTCCTGTGTGTGGGGTGGGGGTTCCGGGCCCCCCGGGCAACCGTCTGCCCATTCAGAGTGAGTGGCAGCCACAAAGCAGCCTTGGGGGACCGGCGCCCCAGAACTGGCCTCGGCTCGGGGGGCTTGGGGGCGGCCGGCCGCTCTGGCCAGGGGCTCTGGCCGGCTTCTCCCACCAGCGGCCCTCGGCGGGT
>NW_004567134.1:18828258-18829079 GCF_000260355.1 Condylura cristata | reverse complement strand
CCGCCCGCCTGGGTCCAGGTGATGAGCGACGTCCGCGTGGCCATCGAGGACAGCGTCTCCTGGGAGTGCAGAGCGACCGGGCGGCCGAGGCCCACGTACCGCTGGCTGAAGAACGGCGAGCCGCTGCTGGCCCAGGTGAGCACGCGGCCACCTGGGCTGGGGGCGGCGAGCCGCCGTGGCCTCGTTGCCATGGAAATGGGGGTGTTTCCGAAAGAGCATGCACCCCAAGGCGCTGGCGGGGATGGCGCGGCTGAGCTCGGCCTGCTGCAGAGCCTGGCCGGGCTGTGTGGGCGGGGGGGGCCTCTCGACCCCCAGACCCAGGCGGGTCCTCCTGCCCCTTGGGGAGACCTCTGAACCGCGCGTGCGCAGGGACCCCCGACAGCTGCACCCCGACAGCAGCCCCCACCCGCTCACGGGCCTCCGCTGACGTGGCCGTGCGCCAGCCTGCCCCGGGGCAGAGGGCGTGGACCGCGCGGCTCCTGTCCGGAAGCAGGGTGCCCCGTTCTCGGGTGGAGGCCGCCCCCCCCCCCGTTGCTACCCCATGGGAAAGCGGCCCCGGGCGTGGGGGCGTCGGCGTCTCCGCGGGGCCCGGCAGAGGGCGCTTGCTGGGCGCCCCGCGTTAGGGGGCGTGTGTGGGCGCGCGGGCAGCATGCGCAGGGCTCAGGCGCGGCCTCTTACAGGCGCCATGGGCGAGTACGAGCCGAAGATCGAGGTGCACTTCCCGGAGACCGTGCCCACGGCCAGGGGCGCCACGGCCAGGCTGGAGTGCTTCGCGCTGGGGAAGTGAGTCGGGGCGGCCTGGGGCCTCCTCCCCGCCCCGG
>NW_004567134.1:18826350-18826825 GCF_000260355.1 Condylura cristata | reverse complement strand
CCGGGGTCGCGCGCGGGAGGTGGGGGTCGCCGGCCGTGTGTGAGCTGCCCTCCATCGGAGGGGCCAGCGGGGGCCTCTGGGAAGCCTCGGGGCGCAGGCCAGTGAGGAGCGGGACGTCAGTGGCCACCCCACGTCCCTCTCGCGCTCGAGGCGGCGCGCTGGCCTCTGCGAGCACAGAGCCTCCTGGCCTCGCGGGCTGGGCCGGAACCGCGGCGCCCAGGCCCCAGGAAGAAGGGCCGTTTGGGTCCCTGGCCAAGAGCTGGCCCCTTGGGGGTAGCAGCCAGCCAAGCCGGCAAAGGAGCAGAGTTAAGGGGTGCTGGACGAGGACCCCGGCCGGCTCGCCCAGCCGCACACGCGCAGCCCTGGCGCCAGCCCGGGAGCAAGTCCCAGAGACCCCGCGACGCACCGACACGTGGCCGAGTCATCCAGCCCAGTGAAACGAGCCCTTGAGAGCCGCGGCAGCCCCGCGCACCGC
>NW_004567134.1:18825746-18826250 GCF_000260355.1 Condylura cristata | reverse complement strand
CGCCGAACGCCCGCCCGCCTGCGGCTCGCTGTCCAGAGGGCCGGGCTGGGTGGACGGTCCTCTCCGGGGCCCTCGGAGTGGCTGAGCCGACGGGGGGAGGGGAGCGGGCCAGGCCTCGAATGGCCCCCCAGAGGGCCTGCGGGGTCCTCACGGAGGGACCCCCCGCGGGCACTGCTCACCTGTCCCTCGCGGACGCCACAGCAGCACCAGGCGCTGCCCGTTTGCTCCCAGCAGCCTGCGGCCCTCAGGCCACGCGCGGCCGGCCAGAGTCCAGCGGCCCCAGCGGCTGCAGCACTCCGAGTGGCCGGCGGCCGTGTCCCCCGCCCGCCTGGCCAGCGCACACCGAGTGAAAAGCGCAGTCGGTGTGGCTGCGCCGCATCAGGGAGAGCCCGAGTCCTGCAATTCAGGTTCCTTTTACCGGCCGGCCGGCGCCCTGACCGCCGGGTGCTGACAGATGACCGGCGCGCCTCATGGAAACCGGCCGCGGCATCTGCTGGCGCCGAG
>NW_004567134.1:18823834-18824386 GCF_000260355.1 Condylura cristata | reverse complement strand
GGGCTACGCCCGCCTGCCTGCGCCCCTGCGCGTCCAGCCTCCGTGCGTTTCCAGGGCGCGAGGCAGCACGAACCAGACCATGTCGCTTTGGAGTCGGGGTTCGGGGAGTGGGTCCTTGGGGTCACCCTGGAACAGGAGTCCCCAGCGCCCCCCAGGGGCGCACGGCGAGTTCCCAGGCGAGTGTGCGCGAGACAGGCATTAGCCCGTTCAAGGAGCAGGTTACTGGGGAGAGGGACGAAGGGCCGGACGGCGCGTGGTCACAGCGGGCAGGAAGGGCTGACCCCGCGTGGTCCGGCGGGGCCTTGAGGGGCGCTGCCTCTGCACCCCTGGGGGTCGGTCAGGTCCCCGGCACAGGGACACGCGGGAGGTGCCTCGTCCCACAGGCCTGGGGCGTCCCCGGGCCGAGCAGGTCACAGGATGGGGGGCTTCGGGGAAACCGTTGGCGGGGTCTGGGCGGAGACCTGGCGGCGAGGGGCAGGCGGCCTCTCAGGAGGCCCAGACGCAGGGCTGGCTGGGCGGGAGGCGTCTGCACAGAGCCCGCGGGGCCGGTCT
>NW_004567134.1:18821609-18823184 GCF_000260355.1 Condylura cristata | reverse complement strand
TCCGGGGCGCCCCCGCGCTCCTGGCCTGTGGGCCTCGCTCACTTCACAGTGCAGCCGCCCCGCGCTGCTCGCCCGACTCTGGGGCCTCATCCCGGCACACGCCGGGCGGCCCCTGTCGGGCTGTGTTGGGGTTCCCCTGGCCCTCCCCCCGCGAGTGGGCCGGACGCGGGGCTGTGGCCAGCGAAGGGGGACGCACCTCGTGGTCTCTCGGGCGCCGGCCTCAGTCCTGGCGCCGGCGGAGGTCGCATGCGGGAGGGCAGCGAGGTGCGGGTGGCGGGGCTCCGAGCGCGGCCCTCTTACTCGCCGTCACCCCGCACCAGCCGCGGGGCACCGCGTCCCCCCGCCGGACAGTGAGCTGCCCGCTCCTCTTCTGGGCGCTTGCGGGCAGTTTTCCGCCAAAACGCGCTTAATGGAAACGACGCGCTTGCAGCCTCGCCGGCTTTGTGTGGGCGGTCATTGCGGGGCGCCGGTCCCCCACTGCCCCCGCACACCCTGCGCGGGCGGCCAGCAGGCCAAGGCGGCTGTGTCGGGCCCCGCGTGCCAGCTGTGGGCCGAGAACGCCACTGGGGCCACCGGGGCGTTGGGGTCTCCCCAGGGTGGTGTCGGGGCTGGGGGGCTGACTCCCTCCCTCCTCTGCTGCAGTGTTGACCCCCTGAAGTTCCCAGAAGAGGGAGGTTCTGCGGGGTCGTGTCCATGAGGGCTGGCCCTGGGGGTCCGGCCCTCTGCCTGGGGGCTCAGGCCGCACGGCCACCCAGCGGGGCTGAGTCCGGGCTCGGCAGTGGGGCTCCCCAGTGGTTTGCTCTGCTCAGGTTCGGGCCGGTGGGGGGCCAAGCGCCTTCTCAGGGGCTCCGGGAGGTGGCTCTGTCCCAGGCGTGGGCAGGCCGCGGCCCACACCGCTGGTGACCGCTGCGTCTCCTGATTCCAGACACCTCGGGGCCCTCCCTGCTGCGAGAAAGCCCCAGCGGACCTGGGGGGGTCTGTCTCGCTCGGCCCCCCACGCCGGCCCCCCACAGCGGCTCCCCATGCCGGCCCCTCCCAGGCTGGGCCTCCTTTGCTGGGCCCCTCCCAGGCTGGACCCCACGCTGGGCCCCCCACGCCCGCCCCTCCCAGGCTGGCTCCCCACAGCGCGCTCAGCGCTGGCGCGTCCCGCCCGTTTTGACAACTCCAGGACACCGAGCCCCCCGCTGGGCTTGAGCGGACGTCAGCTTGCTCGCGGGAGGCCCCCGGCTCCCATCAGCACATCCTGGGGAGTCAGCGGAAGAAAGTCGGGGCGCTGCCCCTCCTCCGCAGGAGCGGCCCTGCATCCTCTGCTCTCTCGCAGCTGCGGGCCCGGATTTTTCCAGAAGCCTCCTCAGAAGGGTGACTCTCGCCAGAGTGGGCGGCCAGGCGGTCATCGAGTGCAAGCCGGACGCGTCCCCCCGGCCCACCTTCGCCTGGAAGAAGGGGCGGGACCTGCTGCGGGAAAATGAGAGGTACGGGGGCTGCGGCCCCGTCTGTCCGGCTGGCGCGAGCGGGCTCCACTGGCTGCTGGCCGCGGGCACGCATTGACCCTCGAGCGGCGGAAGCTGCCCCTGG
>NW_004567134.1:18819105-18819856 GCF_000260355.1 Condylura cristata | reverse complement strand
AGGCCCGGGTGGGGCTGGCCGCAGAGTGAGGCTGCCCGCGGCGGGACGGTGGCTCACTGCAGGTCTGGGGTCGGGGGGGCTGGGGCGGGCGCACTCGGGCGGTGCCGGGCTCCGTGGTCCTCGGTGGCCCCAGCCTGCGTGGAGCTGCTGTGCGCTGCAGGCCTGAGGGCGGCCAGGGGCCGCGTGCGCTCGGCTGTGACTCTCCAGCGCCCCGGGGGCAGGGCAGCGGCTCACGCCCAGCGAGCCATGGACGGCTGTCCCGGGCCGGCGCGTGGTCAAAGCGTGGTCAAAGCCCTCACACGGGCGGCTCACGGGGAGTCTGAGGGCGGAAGCGCCGCGGGGGGGGGGGGTGCCTTACAGGGTGCCGCCGGCGCTGTCTGCGCTTGGGTCAGGGTCAGGGTCAGGTTTAGGGTCAGGGGTCAGGGTCAGGGGTCAGGGGCCAGGGTCGGGGCCCCGGAGCAGCAGGGGGGAGCGAGGGCGGGGGCCCGTGTTGCTGCAGCCCCGCAGCGCCCCGGCGTCCGGAGGGGCTGGCGACGGGTCGCGCCCGCCGAGGCCGCGATGGGCTCACCTGTCCGGCCTGCTTCTCTGGCTGCAGAATCACCGTGTCTGAGGACGGGAGCCTCAGCATCGTCAACGTGACCAAGGCGGACGCGGGCAGCTACACCTGCGTCGCCTCCAACCACTTCGGCACGGCCAGCAGCAGCGGGAGCCTGGTGGTCAAAGGTGAGGCCGGGCCAGGGGCAGGGGACGG
>NW_004567134.1:18811219-18811987 GCF_000260355.1 Condylura cristata | reverse complement strand
GCGAGGCCCCTGCCCCCGCGACGCGGACGCTGCGCCCGGCAGGTGCTGTACCGGTGGGGCCGGCAGAGCAGCGCGGCGGTCATCCAGACCGACAGGACGTGGGTGGAGCTGGCCCTGCCCCCGGACGGGGACTGCGTGGTCGAGATCAGGCCCGTGAGCGACGGCGGGGACGGCAGCCGCAGCGCGCAGATTCGGATCCCAAAGATATCGAGTGAGGCCCCCGCCCCCCGCGCCCCAGACTCCCACCGGCTCCCCCAGACCCCCTGGCAACCCCCAGCATCTCCCCTGGCGCGCCCCAGAACTCCCCAGAGGTACCCCCAGAAACCCCACCAGTGCCCCCCAGAACCCCCCGGTGGGCCCTGGGGGCTCAGTTCTTGGTGCCAGGGGGCGGTCTGCAGACGGGCAGCACCGCCTGGCTCAGAGCCCAGCAGCCCCGGCCGGCAAGGCAGACGGGGCAGAGCCGCCGTGGGGGTCCCCGCCCGCCGGGAGCCCCATCTCAGGGGCCCGCCCCAGTGGGCTCGAGAGGTGCGTTTGCCTCCGAAAGGGGGGGCAGAGGCTGCAAGCGGCACTTGGCAGGCGGCAGGCGCCCCCTCTGCTGCAGGGGACCGGACGTGGGGCAGAGGCGGGACAGGCCCTGGGCCCCAGGACAGGGCGGGCGGACGGGTCAGGGCCACGCTCGGCCCACTCTGATGGCTCAGCCCTGGCCCCTCCGCGCAGACCCACGCCCGCAGCGACGTGGGCGCAGCCGGGGAGCCCTCCGCGGCAGTG
>NW_004567134.1:18808673-18809146 GCF_000260355.1 Condylura cristata | reverse complement strand
GGTGCGGGGCCGCGCTGGTTCCGGGGCTCAGGCTGGCCTCTGGGGGTCCCACCCACCGGGGCGGTGAGGCCTCTGCCGGGATCGCGGGGTGGTGCCGACGGGGAGCAGCCAGACTCCCGGGGCTCGGGGGCCTGAGCGGGGCCTGAGTGAGGCCCCGCGGCACCGCTCGCGCCAGCTCAGCCTCCGGCGAGGGACCGCAGGCACCGGCCGCCTGCCCCTAAGCTGTCCCGCAGCCGTGGCAGCGGGGCGGCGCCAGGCCGCCCTGCCCCCCACCGGCCTATGAGCTGCCCGCCAGGGACGCTGCCCACGAGGGGCGCTGCCCGCCAGGGACGCTGCCCGCGGAAGGAAGGGAAGCGACGCTTTCTGCAAATTGCTGTTTGCTTTCCAGACACAACAAGCCGGCGCCCAGCGGGCGGGACCGCAGCGAAGAGCGGCCTGCGCCCGCGCTGCGCCCACCCGAGGCAGATGGCCGC
>NW_004567134.1:18806695-18807678 GCF_000260355.1 Condylura cristata | reverse complement strand
CCGCGGGGCCAGGGCCGGCCCGGGGTGCGGTCCTGTGGGCACAGCCGCCCTCGCTGGTTTGCAGGTGCACGGCAAGCTCAGGCGGCCACTATGACTCTAGAAGGCCGCTGCCCCGGAGCCAGCGAACCGGACCCCTGGCAAAGACTGGGGGTCGCAGGCCACCAGTGAACCCCACAGGCGGTGGGTCAAGGGGGCGAGAGGCCGTGGGGGAGGTCAGGCGGTCAGTCCAGTCTGCCTGCAGCACAGCGCTGTCCTGGCCTAGACCTGGCCCATGATGTGCAAGTGACCAGCTGGCCGGGCCTGCGGGTGGACACCCCCACGGGCTGCACCGGCTGAGGCCGGGCCTGCTGAGCGCCCTCCGCTCCCAGCTCGGGCAGGGGCCGCGGACAGGGCCGGGCAGGGGCAGGGGGCGCGGGAGGCCCGGGAGGCCCCAGGAGGGAGGCCGCAGCCCGGCGCCCAAGCAGGCAGAGGGTGTGGGAAGCCTTCGGCGTGACCCCGTTACCTCGTAGTCGCCGGCCACGAAGAAGTCCTTAATGGAGCTTGTCGGGGCGGGCACCGGCGGGAACAGCCTGGCCCACAGGTGATCCCTGAGAGCGGCGAAGGGGACGGGTGAGCGCCCCGGCAGCCGCCCTGCAGACCAGCCCCAGTGTCCACCCTCGGGGCGGGCCTGCATCGTGTGCCGGGCCTGGCGTGGACCCTGCGCGGGGCTCTGGCCCGGCACGGGGTGCGGCCTGCTGTCTGCAGTGTAGACACCTCAGGGCCCCACTGTGCCCGCAGGGCGGGGAGGCCCCAGTCCCCGCTCGGCCCGTGACAGCCTCTGAGTCGCTCCAATGGTCACTTCAAAGTTACAGAGGAGCCAGGCCAGAGGATCTCCAGCCCCCAAGTGGCCCTGCCCCCCGACCTGAGCTGACCAGGCGAGCGGGGGCCCCAGCTCAGGGCAGGCCCAGGGCTCCCCCAGCCTGTGCCGGACGCAGCACAGCCAC
>NW_004567134.1:18787649-18788274 GCF_000260355.1 Condylura cristata | reverse complement strand
GATCACCCCCCCTTGCCGCCTGCAGGGCTGGGGCGCACAGACCTTTCCCCGGTGACGACAGCGCCGCCGCCCAAAGTCGCCCGCCAGGAGGCCCGTCTCCCCAGCTCCCAGGCACCCCGGGGCGCTGCGGTCCCCCCCAGCGGGGCGCCCAGCGAAGACGCCTCCCAGGCGAGCCCCCCGTGCACCCGGTGCTGGCCGAGGAGTCCTGAAGGTGACCGCCCCGGGGGCTCGCTGAAGACCCATCTGGAGGTTGAGGACAGGCGTGGAGTCCCCGGGCGGCCCGACCTGGCCGGCCTGCCGCTGGCCTCTTGGACGCCGGTCAGGCTGCGCCCTCGAGGCCGTCAGCACGGCGAACCTGCAGCCTCGTTTGCGGAGAAACAGCCACCTCCGCCGGCCCCTGAGGGGCGCCCCGGGCACGGCGCCCCCTGCACGGCGCCCGCCAGCCGCCGCAGCTGCTGACCGGGGCTTGTTCTCGTGAAGAGACACTTGTCACCCCCCACAGCGACAGCGGACCCTGAAGCCGCACGCCCGCGCGGCGTCGGCCTTCCCAGCACCACAGCGGCCAGCTCGGCACCGGCCCTTAGCGGCCTCAGCGGACCGGCCTGCACGAGCTCTGCCTGCCGCG
>NW_004567134.1:18787045-18787549 GCF_000260355.1 Condylura cristata | reverse complement strand
CCCGGCCGGCCGCAGGCCTCAGCCCACTTGCACCGCGGCGGAACAGCTCGGCCGCCCCGTGCTGGCCCACCAGGCCGCGCGATGCTTGTTTCTGCAGCCAGTGGACGCTGGTCTTCCAGTGAGCGTCGGGGTCACAGCGAGCCCCACTTTGCTATCTAGTTATGGCGGCTTCGAGCGGGAGAAGTGTTCGCGCTGCCGTTTTCTGAACGGAATTTGCGCACCGGCAGCGTCACTTGTCCTTCCCGGGTGACACGCGGCCGGCGGCGGCCTGGGCACGCCAGTGGGCAGGCTGCGGGGACGGCCCCAGTGCCTCCGTCTCGTGCTGGTGAGCTGCGCCGCTGCGTTCACGTGTCCTCTCGAGCCCGTGTCCCCCTGGTCAGGGTGGGGCACGACACTGCCCAAGGCCTCCCTGTCCAGCGAGCGCTGCCCCTTCCGCGCCGCGCGGGCGTCCGGTCTCCGGGCTGGCCCGGCGATTCCCGGGTCCGGGACGGGCTCTGCGCCCCT
>NW_004567134.1:18784980-18786209 GCF_000260355.1 Condylura cristata | reverse complement strand
GCCCCTTCCCGGGCGCGGTGGGGGGCGGCTGTGCGCCCTCGCCCGGGCCTTCGGCCTGACGCGCAGGTGTGGACGGTTCGGCCGGTGCTTAGGGCGGCGTCGTGCGGGCTCCTGGCGTGGCCGCTGGCCGGCTGAGGCCAGCCGAGCCTTGGGGTGCGACGGCGGGGAGCCGGGCCCTAGGCTGCAGCAGGCGCTGCTGTGTGAGAAGCGGGTGTCGGCCGCGCACCCCGCAGGCCGGGCGGTCGCACCTTGCCGTTGCACCTGGCTCGCCAGCCCCACTCGCGGCGCCAGCACCTGCGCGTTGGGAGGAGGCGCGGGACAGTGGTCGCGATGGACACGGCCCTCGCGCCCTGCCTTTACCTCCTGCAGCAGTTCACGGCTGCCAGGCCGGCAGGTCCAGCCCTGGCCGAGGCCGAGGCCAGCGCAGAAGGCGAGAGCGGGCGCCTGGGTGTCAGGGCCTCGGGGGCCACGGCCTGCTGTGCTCCCTGGGCAGGAGCTGCGGCCGGGCAGGAGCGGGGAGGACGTGGGTCTGGCAGGGGCCGCCGGGAGCCTCGTGGCTAGAAAGGGGCGAGGTCGCTTTTATCCCAGCTGGGAGACAAGTGGTGGACAGTGCATTTCCTTGGGGTCACCACACAGAAAGGGCACTGGCCCACAGCCTGGGCGACGGTCACTCCTGTCCCCCAGGAGTGGTGAGTTGGTGCTGGCTACTGTGGGAGGTCGCAGAGTGGCTGGGGCGCAGGGCCTGAGGACAGGACAGGACACGGGGAGGGCTGCGGGGACGAGTCTCCCCAAGGGGCTCGTCCAGGAGGCAGAGCGGCCCGGCGGGTGGCATGGGAGGGGGCGCGGGCCAGCAGGAGCAGGGCCGGGCGGGCGGGGCCGGCGCCGCCTCCTTTCCCCGGTGCCAGCAGGGGCCTCCGAGGCCACCGCCCAGGGGCCTCCCCTGAGAGCCGGGACCCAGGGAAACGCGCGCTCTCCCCGCCCCCCGCAGAGCTGTTCGCCAAGGAGAAGCACGAGCTGAGGATCGCGGGCGGCGCCGTGCGGGACCTGCTGAGCGGCGTGACGCCCCAGGACGTGGACTTCGCCACCACGGCCACGCCCGAGCAGATGAAGGCGCTGCTGCAGGCGGCCGGCGTGCGCACCATCAACAGCAAGGGCGAGAAGCACGGCACCGTCACGGCCCGGGTGAGCGGGCGCGTCGGGCCGTGGCCGTGGCCTCCCGGCTGCGGTGT
>NW_004567134.1:18783157-18784336 GCF_000260355.1 Condylura cristata | reverse complement strand
TGCCGTCTGCTGCCAGCGGTGTCGCTTTGCCGTGCGTGGCGTGGGCGGTGACGGCAGAGCCCTCGGGAGCGGCTGGCCGGTGCAGGGTCCCTGTCGCGGGACCGAGGACGCAGGGCACACAGGCGGTAGATAGCGGCAGGAACGGGGTGGTGCGGGGCGCGCGCCCGGCTGGAACGGGGCCAGGCACCGCTGACCCTCCCCGAGTGCTGGCAGGCTGGGCCGGGGCCAGGCGGTGGCCAGCGGCGGTGGCCACGCCTCAGTTCCGCCCCCAGTGTGGGGCCTGGGGTTTGCGCCCCTTAGTGGTCACGTGCTGCGGGGACGTGGGGCGGGGCGTGGCTCGGAAGACAGCCCGGGTTTCAGGCGGCAGCCGTGGCTCAGGCCTGTGCGTGCGTGGCCAGTGCGGACGCTTCCATTTCTGGAAAGTCGCCAGGCCAGGCCCGTGGCAGCGCCTGAGCCAGGCTGGGCCCTGGACCCAGGGGGCGGGGACGCAGCAGACACAGGCCCGGTCCGGGCGCAGAATCACAACGGTCAGTGCCACTCACCCGGTCCCCTGCCCCGCGCCCACATGGACGCTGGCTTACGGAGCCTCGGGCAGCAGTGACCCACGCCCCGTGGGGTTTGCCCCGAGGCCCAGGCCGCGAGGTCCCGTCTCAGGACACTGCTGAGCCGCAGCCCCGGCCGCGGGTGGGGGGAGCGTGTTGGGGTGCCGTGGCGGGGGGGCTCTTGGGCCGGATCCTGCCATCCAGGAGGGGCCCTCAGCCAGTGCGAGGCCCCGGGTGGCTCTCCAGGCGCGGGGCCCACCTGCCCCTCGGCTGAGGACGGGGCGCTGTGGGCATCGCCCGACGGAGCCTGCTGCCCCTTGCTCAGCCGGGGCCCCGCGGCGGGAAGCGAGGGCTGCGGGGGGCCCGCTGCTATGTGGTGGCCCCGCGGCCTTCAGGCCTCTCCTGGCGGGGTCCTGCCCCGGCCCCGCAGGCCGTGTCCGAGCCCCAGGGCGGGGACCTGCCGGTTTCTAGAGAAGACCGAGCGGCCCGCAGGGCTCGGACAGGCCCCGGTCACCCGTGCCTTTGAGTGGCTGCCGAGGGGGCACCCCAGCCTGCCCCCGGGGCCCTCTGCGCGCTTTCCGGCCCAGGCGCCCGCACAGGGAGCCCGACCGCAGGGGCCGTTGTCCAGACCCACGCG
>NW_004567134.1:18777726-18781735 GCF_000260355.1 Condylura cristata | reverse complement strand
GCCGGCGGGCGTGGGGCTTCCGGCCCGGGGAGCGGTCACGCTGAGGCCACGGCCGGCAGCGCAGAGCCTGAGGCCTCCCCTAGGTTCTACGGGAGAATCGTGGACAGGCCTGGCGACCACGACCCCGAGACGCTGGCAGCAATAGCAGAAAACGCGCAGGGCTTGGCTGGAATATCGGGGGAGCGCATCTGGGTGGAGCTGAAGAAGATTCTCGCCGGGAACCACGTGAACCACTTGGTGCACCTCATCTATGACCTCGGCGTGGCCCCTCACGTAGGTGAGCGCAGCCGCTGTCGGGTTCCGCCCAGCAGCCGGCTTGGGCACGGGCGGCAGGCGGGTGCCCGCGAGGGGCGCGTCGGGGAAGAGCGCCTGCGGCCGGCTCCGCTTCCCCGTCAGGAAAGGGGCGAGGCGGCGCGGAGCCGGGGCAGGCGGGTGTTGCTCACCCCTGAAAGACGGCTTCAGGGGGCCGTCCCATTTGGGGACAGTGGACTGATCGCGTCACGTGACGCCACGCGGGGGGCGGGGCTGGTGCCGGGGAGCAGGCCCGGAGCGTCACAGCAGCGCCGCCGCCTGGCCGCCAGGGCCCCCGGTCCCGGGTGCGCCGGACACAGCCCACAGCCCTCGGCCCTCGGCCCTCAGGCCTCCCCGCCCAGGCCGGCCTGGAAGAGTTCGACAGAGTCAGCAGGAGCGCGGAAGGGCTGTCGCCGAAGCCGATGACCCTCCTGGCCTCGCTGCTGAGCGCCCAGGACGACGTGGGCAGCCTGGACTTGAGGCTCAAGATCTCCAGGGAGGAGAAGAGCCTCGGCGCCTTCATAGTGAGGCACAGGCGGGGCTTGGTCAGAGCGGCCGGCGCCGAGCCGCTGAAGCCCTACCAGGACTTCGTCATAGACGTAAGTGGGGGGGGGGGGGCTGGGCCCCGCGGACCCCACGAGCGCACCGGCTCACGCCTCTGCCGCGCCCAGTGCAGGGAGGCCGGCGCGCCCGCCCGCGTGTGCGAGCTGCTGAAGTACCAGGGCGAGCGCCAGCTGCTGAGCGACATGCAGCGCTGGTCCGTGCCCCTGTTTCCGGTCAGCGGCCACGACATCAGGAAGGCGGGCATCTCCTCGGGAAGGGACATCGGGGTGCTGCTGCAGCAGCTGCGAGAACGGTGGAAAAAGAGCGGCTACCGGATGGAGAAGGACGAGCTGCTGAGCCACGTCAAGAAGCCCTGAGGCCGCCGGCGGGCGACGGTGAGGGGCGGGGCGGGGCGGCCCTGCCCTGCTCCGGCTGCCCAGTGACGCTCGCTCTGGCGAGGGCGCCAGCAACACCGGCCCAGGCTTAGCTGGGCTTGGGCCGAGGCCGCGCAGACCTGGGGGTGCAGCTGCGCCCTTCCCCAGCCCGTGGGGCGCCTCCCTGCGGCAGGCCACGTGTCCGCCTGGGCCCGCTCCTGCTCGCTCCCACTGAGGGGCGCAGCCCGGGCCCGGGCCCGTGGGCGCGCAGTGCACCGGCGCGGTGTCCACCCCTGACCCTTTCCTTCTGCAGTCGCCGCACCTGGCCCTGGACCCGCCGTCCGGACGCGGACGGGAGCCTGCAGCAGCTGGAGGCCGCGCGGGACGTGACCGCCCAGGTCAGCGATTAAACATCCGCCTGTGCGAACAGCCCGGTGCGCTGTGTGTTCCTGCGGGCGGGGCCGGGCCGGGCCGCTCGCTGCGGTTCCTCAGGGCGAGCTGCGCTCAGCACTCACGGGCAAGGCCAGGGCCCGCCGGCGGGTCGCGCACGAGAGGGGCACGGCCGGTGAATGAGACACGAGGCGTCCGCTCGGTGAATGTAATGACAGACGGGACAGGCCCCCGCGCCTCCGCAGCAGAGGTGCGTGGCCAACCGGTGGGTGCTGACAGCGGCTGAGCGTGTGGCGCTCACGGTCACGGTGCCCGCGGCCTGGCGCCTCCCGGTCCGGCCCTGAGCCCCGGTGGCGGGGCAGACACCGAGCGCCAGAGCGCAGGGAACGAGGCTCTCGAGCTGGGTTCAGATTTACAGACCAGAGACGAAGGAACAGTCCAGTAAGTCGCCGCCCGACCGCTTCCGGAAGGGTCAGGTGTGGCGCCTGGCCTCGGGCCCGCGGCCGCTGTCCGTGCCCAGGGCGGGGAACGTCCTCCTGTCCGTGCGGGAGGCCGGTTCCGGCTAGTTGGGCCGGACCACGTCGGGCCCGTGCACGGCCCTGGCTAACTACAGCAAAGCGGACACTCGGGCGCGGCTCGAGCCCCCCTGGACAGCCGCCGCCTACCGTGTGCTCACAAGCAGAGGACGACCCTGTCCGGGCACGGCTCATCTTGTTCGTCTTCAGTGCCTGGGATGGTGGGCAGCAGGGCGGATCGCGTCAAACCCCAAAATTTCTGAGGCGACATGTCCTTCTTGGTGGCTGTGAACTTCCACCCAATGTGGTTTGCGCAGATCCTGCACTGGGCCACGGTCCACGCGTACCTGCAAGGCAGCGCCCAGCTCAGCGGGCTCGTGCCTGCGCCCGGGGCGCCGAGGCCCGTCCCGAGGACGGCGCCGAAGGGTCCGGGTCTGAGCTTCCGTTCCCACCTCGACCCTCTGGCAAAGGGCGTCAGGACGACAGCCGGGAGCCCGAGGTGTGGGCCAGGGGGCGCCCGCCTGCCGCTGTCAGTGCGGTTGGGGCAGGAGCCAGCAGGACTCTGGCGCTGAGCCCCGCACCCCCAGAAGGCCGCCGGTCCCGAGCGGGACGCGCCCCTTACCCGGGGAACCAGCTGTGCTGCGTGGAGGGCCGGCCGGCCAGGGTCAGGTTGCAGGCCTTGTACACGGTCAGCGCCTCGTGCACGTAGCCGTGCGGGTTCACGTACGCCGCCATCGGCCCGCACAGGGACAAGCTGAAACGGGGGGTGGAGGGGGCGGGGGGCTGGCAACCTCCCCATTCTCGCTGCCGGGAGCCGCCCCCCCCCCTCGGTGGGCGCGGTGCCCTACGCACTCGGGGACCAGCAGGCCCCCCGCGGCAGCGCCCAGCCCTTCCTCCTCCCTGCCAGAGCGGGGGACACCCAGCAGCCCGGGCACACGTGGCCCAGACCCGCTTCCCAGCTCGTGCCCAGGGGCCCCGCCCCGCCCCCCGCCTGCAGCTCAGTGGCTGCCCGGCGGCCGCGCAGCGCGGCCTCGGCGGGGCTCACCTGAAGATCTCGTTTTTGGTGGTTATTTCCGTTTCTTGACATCGCTTGCAGCAAAGGGACGTGCACTGGCATTGGGAGAGGCCGGCGGGGACGTTCACACGCGCCCGAGCGGCACGGCCCCTCCCAGCCGCCCCGCGCGCCCTTCGCAGGACAGCGGGGCCGGCCCCTCCCGTGACCGGCTGGGTAGGGCCGCGGCGCGGCCAGGGCGGGCCCCCGAGGGTCCCCGCGGCCGCCCCTCACCCTGTTCATGATGCCCAGCTCGCAGCGCAGCCGCTGGATGGCGCTCCCGATTTTCAGCAGCTGGATCCTCAGCGCGTCGTCAATGGGCAGAAAAGCAGCTACTCTGTAAGAGAAGTCTGAAGACGCGGTGGGTTTCCCCTCAGGAGCCGGGTGACGCACCTGAGGCGGCCCCGTGCCACGCGAGGGGACCCCGGGAGGGGCCGCGGCGCTCGGGGCCGCCCGCGGGAGGCGCGTGCCGCTGGAGCACCCACAGCCCCGCTCGCCGTTCTGGGGAACCCGCAGAGCTGCCAGCGGGGAGACCCCGGCGCCGGCCACAGGGGGACCTGCCCGCTCGTACCGACTGGGTTGGCGGGAAGCGAATCGTCCTTGAGGTTCTCGTCCCACTCGCGTAACTGCTTCTTGATTCTGTCCATTAAAGTCTCCTTGTTCAAAAGGACAGCGGCCAGAGTGACGCCCAGACGGTCCCTCGGTCGGGCCTGGCGCCGTGAGCACCGCGCGGGTCCCTGCCAGCCCCGGGCCCAGCCCCCGGCCCCATGGCCAGCACGGAGAGGGCGACCTCTGGCCCCCAGTCCCTATCTGCTAACCCCATTGTGGCTCCTGCCAGCTGTGTT
>NW_004567134.1:18776130-18776862 GCF_000260355.1 Condylura cristata | reverse complement strand
CTGGGAGGCTGGGGGCAGCTCAAGGCACCGCGCCAGGCGGGGCGGGCGGAGACCCGGAGGCTGCAGCTCAGCTCCCGACAGGACGGGGCGCTGCAGAGAAAGCAAAGCCCGCCGCCCTGGTCTGCGGGCGCCCGGGCGAGCCCCTTCCTGAGCACAGGGCAGGCGGCAGCCCCGCGCCCCCGACAGGCCCCAGCTACGGCAGAGCGAGTGACCGGCTGGCTCCTGCCCCCAGGGGCCTCTGTCCATGCAGGGGGGGGGGTGGGGGGGTTGGGCGGGGCGGAGGACGAGGTCAGGTGGCGGCTCTGAGCGCTGCGGGGAGGCGGCCAGTGGAGTTCAAGGTCCAGGACTCAGCTTGCAGCCGCCAAGGTCAGAGCAAAGGACTCAGGGAGACGCCCCGGGCGCAGTGCAAGCTGGATCCCGCCCAGAGGGGACCCCAGGGGCGGCAGACCCCTCCTGGCCCGCCCGCTGCTCTGGGCAGTGAAACTTCCCCGTCTGCCTGTCCTGCCCCCCACTCTGTCTCCCGTGAAGCCTCTCACCCCGGCACCTCTGGGCTGTGCCCCAGCCCCGTGGGCACAAGTAAGTAAGTAAATCTTGAAGAAAAAAGCGAGTCCCGGAGGTTTCGTCTCCGGGCCGCTCGCTACGCAGCGAGTGAGCCCTGCGGGGCGTCCCGGCTCCAGACACCGGCCGGCGAGGCCACTACCCACGCAGCTGGCAGCACGCGGGGCCGCGGGA
>NW_004567134.1:18770532-18773681 GCF_000260355.1 Condylura cristata | reverse complement strand
GCACGGCGAAGGTCCGGTCGCGCTGGATCAGGGTCCGCACCAGGCTCACCTCCTGCGGGCGCGAGAGCTGCAGCGGCAGGGTCTGGCCCGGGATCAGGATCAGCGCCACCTGCGGCAGCACCGGGATCACCGGGCAGCTGTCGTCGTCGTGCAGGGTCCGGCCGTGGAACTCCTCCATGTCGGGCCCCAGGTACTGGGCACGGGGACAGTCGCGGGGGGACAGCGCTGAGGCCCCAGGGCACGGCCCGCGGGGACCGCCAGACGCCCGCCCCCGAGGCAAGAAAGCCCCGAGCAGACTCGGAGTTCCGGCTCTAAGGTGATGCCCGTGGGCGGGTTCTAGAGCACCTTCTTGGCTCAGAATCGTTTGATAATGAGAAAGACCACGCCCAGGTCCGCAGAGCGCGAAAAACAAATAAAATAACAAGTGTCCAGAGTCCTCCGGCAGCCCCGTCACTCAGCAGCACCGAGAGTGACGGCAAGAGACGCCCCAGCCCCAGCCTGCCCACCCCCGGCCCCCCCAGCCTGCCCGTCGCGCGCCCTGGCCCTACCATGTGTGACGTGGGCAGGCTGGTGTCAAAGTTGATGACACTTGGCTTTTTGGCCTCTTTGCTATCGTGGTCCTCAACCTCCATCTCGATTTCATCTTCCTCCTCGCTCTCCGCTGCGAAGGTCGAGCAGTGTGAGGAAACAGGCACAAAGCCCAGCTCGCGCCCGCGGGCAGCGCCCGGGAGGGCTCCGGGCCAGAGCGGGCCCCACCCCGGCGGGGTCTGAGCTGGGCTGGGCCACCTCCTCCTCCCTGGCCGCTGCCCTTCCAGCGCCCCAGGACTCAGGGTGCGCAGGGCGGCTGCTATGCCGGTACCGAGCCCCCTGGACGTCCACCCGGCCCGGGCTGGCGCTGGGTGGCCACGCCATCGGCCTCCACTCCAGAGTCCGGGCTGGCACACGCTCGGCCACAGCCGCAAGGACGCGGTGGCCCTCGGCGTTCTGGAGCGTCCGGTCGGGGCGACGGGCCGGACGGTTTTGAGGGGCGCTGCCCGGCACCGCGTGGCGCCCTAAGATCTGCCGGATCTGTGACCTGGCTGAGGGCCGTGCTTGGAGGACACCAGAGCAGAGCCCGGCGCCGCCTCGCGCCCCTCGCCACGGGGGTCTGCGGCAGAGTCGCCTGCACGGCCCTCGCCTCCCTGGGGGGCGCACGAGGCCTGATGGCGCCTGAGACCACTCACCCCACCTGCCCAAACCACATTTCCTCGTCTGAAAATGAGGCCCCAGAAGACGCCGCCGAGGGTCCGTCGCGCTCTCACGCAGCACTGGAGCAGGAGAGGCCGCACGGGAAGAGTCGCCCAGCACATGGCGCCCTCCTCACCTCGCCAGAGGCGCTGCTGCTGGTCGTCACTAGAGTGACACCTGTCTACGTGACCGCTGCTCTGGAATCTTAAAATCGAGGTCTGCACAACACAGAACGTTTCAAACGACACCCTCAGCTCCCGCACGCTGGCTTGGAACTGTGGCGGCAGGCGGCTGCCGTAGCAGGAAACGAGGAGTCACCGCGGAGAGTCTCCAGCCTCCTCCTCGCCAGCTCCGGGGCATTTCCCGTCCTGGACTGCGGCTCTCAGCCCGGGCCGCTGCCCCTCGGGGGCCTTCGGAAATGGCGAGCCCTGGTGGGCACAGCCAGGGAGCCCCATGAGGACACGGGACAGAGCCAGGACCGCGCTGGCCGCAGACCCGGACGGGCCGCCGCCAGGGCCCCCCCAGCGTGCCGAGGTCAGGGCGCTGCCCCGGGCAAGTCACCAGACGCTCACTGCGTCTTCGCTCTGCCTGGTCCACGTATTCAGACGCCCCGGTCGGGAGAAAGTGCCACCACAGAACAGCCGTGTTCCTGTCTCCTGCAATCACTTAACGCAAACCACCCCCAGCTGGGTCCCAGGCAATAAACGCCCTGGACTTTCCCCTGTGCGACGAGGCCTGGCCAGAGAAAGCCGCTACTTCAGTGCAGGTGTGACCGGCCCATCACACCTCACACAGGCTCACCCGAGAACGTGTAAGCTGCACCGAGCCCCAGAGAGCATCTGACCGGTGAGGAAATGCCAGCCAGCAGCTCTCAGGGAGGCCCCGCCGCCCTCCCGCACAGCAGCCTCCCTGGGGAGTGTCGCTCTCTGGGCGGCGCCCACCAGAGCTCCCGCCCCGCAGCAAGCCCATGGGAGCGCTCAGGGCTGCCTGGGGGGTGACCCGGGAGCCTGCCGGACCCTTACTCCTGTTTGCCAGTGGTTTGCAAGCTCCCACCGCCCGGAGCCGGAGCGGCATCTGCTGCCTCAGCTCCTGAGCCCAGGAGAGCCAAGAGCCGAAGAGCACAGCGCTGAGCCGCAGCCCACACACCGGTCTTGATGTTGGCTCCGCAGGGGGCTTCCGGGGCGCCCTGCCCCGCCCCGCCCATTACACAGACACGCCAGCCCCCGACGCACAGGCCTGACCACAACTGCTTCTCGGTAATTCCCGAAGAAGCCCGCACCCCACAGCAGCTGCTGCGGGCCTCATGCTGCGCAGCCCGCCGACTCGGAGCTGGAGCCCCCAGGTCCAGGGCGCAGGCTTCTCGCGCTCTCCGGGCGCCAGGTCCCTCAGCCGCCACGGGGCACCGCCGCCCCATCCGGGCTGGGCCCAGCAGCCCTCGGGCCGGTCTCCACTTCCACAGGCCGGAAGCAGCGCTGACCGCCGGCCTCCCCGCGCTGCGAGTCACACCTGCACCACACGCTCGGCTCGGGAGAGGCCCAGCACGGACCAGCGCTGGGCGCTCCTGGCTCCGCCCGGCACGTCGCCGCGCCCTCGGCCTGCCGGCTGCACACGGACCAGCCTCTGCGCCCTCCGGGCTCGGCCAGGGTGGACGGCCGAGGGGCGGGGGCGGCAGAGGGACCCCTCCGAGCCCGCTCCCGGTGCGAGGGCCACACCCGCCAGGTCCTGCCCAGGGGCTCACACAACTGCGGCCGCGCCCCAGGGGCGGCAGCCGGCGGGGGCAGCGGTGGGCAACAACGTGCAGACCGGACCGGGCCTTGCAGAGCGGCCTCCGGGCCACACACAGCGAGCCGTCGCGGCCGCGGCGAAGCCGGCGTCTCCCGGACACGCCGGGGTGCAAGCCTCGGGGCGGGGCTGGCGGGAGG
>NW_004567134.1:18768532-18769187 GCF_000260355.1 Condylura cristata | reverse complement strand
CCAGGCCCCTGCCCAGTCCCCCGCCGTCCGGGGAGGGCCCAGCGCAGAGGGGCACCTGGGCCGGACTGGCGCAGGGGGCAGGCGGCTCCGTCTCCCCGGGGGAGGGGTGCTGGAGGCCCCAGGACCGGCGCCCCGCGGCCCCTGAGGTGGTCCAGCAGAGCCCAGCGGGCCGCAGAGTGGACACCGGGGGAGGGGCTCGCAGGGGCTGGCGCTCCTCGCTCTAGCGGCTTGTGCCAGAAATGTCCACCCTGGTGACCGCGGGCGCAGACACGAATTCTGAGGCCACCGGGCGCAGGGCTGAGTCTCAGCGCTGGGGCTGCGCCAGGGAGTGGCCGCAGGGCAGCAGAGCCGCTGCCCCCTCAAGGGGGTCTCCGACCGCCTGTTCCGAACCCCACTCTGCCTCTGGGGACCCCACGCCCGCGGCTCCCCAGCCCTCCTGTGCAGCAGCAAGGCTTGAAAGC
This sequence comes from Condylura cristata, assembly GCF_000260355.1. Taxonomy (NCBI): domain Eukaryota; kingdom Metazoa; phylum Chordata; class Mammalia; order Eulipotyphla; family Talpidae; genus Condylura; species Condylura cristata. The sequence goes on along the minus strand of NW_004567134.1, from coordinate 18,768,726 downwards.
AGCGTCCTGAGGACGCACCGTGGGCCTCTGTGGAAACTGACCCTCGCTGCCCACCTGCTGCGCTGCCCACGCTCCAGGGACCCCGGGAGCTGCCCTTCTGTCCTCCAGAAGCTGTGAGCCGAGCTCGGCCGGTGGCCCCTGACCACAGCCATCGGCCGGGCTGCTTGGCCGGGGCCGCCGGCCTGGAGCGCGGC
>NW_004567134.1:18766777-18768193 GCF_000260355.1 Condylura cristata | reverse complement strand
GGGCGCCGGGGCCCCCGGCCCGAACCCCTGTTCCCGCGGTGCCAAGTCACGCGAGTGTGCCGCAACGGGAGCGTCTGCTGGGCAGCGGCTCGCCGTGCTCGGCGACCGGCCGAGGGGGTCACTGCCGGGCAGCGGCTCACACCTGGCCCCTCGGAGGCCCGCAGGACCAGGGGCGTGAGGGCCCCGGCGCCGCCCGCGCTCTGACCGGCGGAAACGTCTTCCCAGGGCTGGCCGCTGGGCCTCTGCTGACCGGCGCCTGTCCCTCGTCTGGGGCCCGCGAGCCTAACTGCAGCCAGAGGGAGTCGCGCGCCTGGGGTCAGGCCGGCGGCCGCCCCTGCCCACGCCTGCTCCCTCGTACCCTGGTCAGTTGCCGGCCGCGGCGACGACGTGGCCTCCGAGTGTAGGTGTCCGTGAGACAAAGGGGGTGTGGGAGAGGTGAGCTCTCCCCACTGGTTTTCATGCCGTGGGCGCTGCTGGGGCCTCCGGCCCCGCGAGACAGACTGGGCCCTGCTGACCGCTGCCCCCCGCTGCAGCTGCCCGGCGCGGTGCCCGCCGGCCCTGCTGACCGCCGCCCCGGGGCGCCTGGGGCACGTGCAGCGAGGTCACCGAGCTCTCAGACCCGTCAGGGGCTGCAAGGCGCAGCCGAGCGTGACCCCGTGGGCAGGCCGTGCCCACGGCCTCCCGCCAGGCCCACGCTGTGCCTGCCTGCGCAGAGCGCTGCCCCCAGGGGCTGTTCGGGGGGCCTGAGGAGCTCGGGGCTCTGGCCGAAGGCCCCCCCAAGACCCGGGGTGCAGGCCAGAGGTGCGGGGTGAGAGGACGCCCCAGAGACAGAGCGGGGAGCTGAACAGACGGGTTCCCTGAAGTCCACGGCTGAGGGGCAGCGGGAGACGGGGGTCTGCTGCGCCCTGGGGTCCCCCCGGCCAGGGTGGACTCGCGCAGGGGCGCACACCCCTGCGCCCCGGGCAGCCCCGCAGCTTCCTCCATTCCGGTATTTAAAATTCAGCTGAAAACTGAACCCGGGGCCCCCGGGTGCGGGCGAGTCAGCACCATCAAGCTGTGGGCCACTGGGGCCCGAGTCCACCCCAGCCAGGGAGGGACCCAGGGCGCGGCAGGCCCCGTCTCCCGCTGCTCCCCCATGGTGGATTTCAGGGGGCCCGCTGCTCTGCCCCCTTTTCTGCCTCGGGGCGTCCGCTCGGAGTCCTCTCGGCACCCCGGCCTTGCATGAATAAACAAACATCTGGGAAAACCCTGAGGGCACCTGGGAGCGCCCCGCGTGTGGGCTGGGGGTGCTCCCGGGGAGCTAGGCGCCGGGGGCCCCAAGAGACTGGGCTGATGGGCACGCAGGGCCCAGGTGAGAGGCGTGGGGTCCTCAGCCCAGGTCGGGGCTCTGGCTGCGGTTTCAGGGGAGATTTTCGG
>NW_004567134.1:18765889-18766459 GCF_000260355.1 Condylura cristata | reverse complement strand
GGCCCAGCCCGTCTGCTCCCGGGCCGTGAGGATGCTCAGCCTTTGCGGCCCACGCGGCCCGGGGCCACGGCGCAGCCGGCGCGCTGGGGCTGCGGGAGCCCAGTGAATCCACTTCCGCGGGCGGCTGCGAGGTCCGGAGCCAGCGAGCCAGGTCAGCCCGGCCTCCCCCGGGCTCCCTCCCTGCCTCGGCCCCTCCGGTGACCCCGCGGGCCAGGGCCCTGGGCGGAGACTGAAACGGTGTCCACTTCCGTCCCCGTGGACCTTCTGTGTGGCCAGCTTCACACGCCGGCCGGAACGGGGCCGGCCGGCCCGGGCGCCTCCGGGCTCCGCGCAGCCGCACGACCGGACCGCGGCCTCGTGCTTGGCAGAAACTGCGCGTCCTGCCCTGCCGCCGGGAAGCGACGTGCTTCGTCCGGGGGCTTTCTGCGCTTTAAGCCAGACGTGGGCGCAGCTGACCGTAGGCGCAGCAGGCCCCTCCCAAACACCCACCCGAAGCCCAGTCGGCCCAGGCTCGGCCCGCGGCCCAAGGCCGGGCTGCTCTGCCGTCCGCACGGGAGGGCCCAGCCTGGC
>NW_004567134.1:18763408-18764894 GCF_000260355.1 Condylura cristata | reverse complement strand
CACCCGCCGCGGCTCGCGAGGACGGGCCCAGGCCCGCGGGCCCCGTGGAAAGGCCGTTTGCGCGGGGATCGGGGCTGCGCTTCCTTGGACTCCCGGGGAGGGTCAGCAGGTCCTAACAGCCCCCCAGGTCTGCTGTGGGTTCTCGTGGAAATGGGGCGCCGCTGGGTTCTGCTACGGGCAGACTGCAAGGGAGCAGGAGGAAATCGGCACCTGTGAGCGGAACCGGGCACCCAAGTGTCCGTGAGCCAGGCGGGCGCCCCCCGCTCCCGGCCGACAGCTTGTTCCTGGGCCGTGGAACGCCCGGCGCGCCCCTCGAGCCAACCCGAGGGCCTGGTGGAGCCCGGATTCTGCGAACAGCCGGGGGGTTCTGGGCCGGCAGCTCTCCGTTCAGTGTGATAACATCCGTTTGAAGGCGCAAAAATACGGCGCCCAGAAGAAAGCCAAGTCCGACGCTCAGTTCCTACCGGACTTTGTGAGCAGCGGGCCTCGGGGCCGGCACTGGCCGGCAGGCGGGAGCCACGCTCCAGGCGGCCGGGCCCGGTCGGACCCCGGAGCAGGGCAGGGGGCCAGCCTGGGCACCTGCAGCCGTGCGGCCTGGGGCGAGTGCCCCGACCTCGCTGGCTGCAATTCCTGCTGACCGAGGGCCCCTGGGGCCGCTGAGCCCGTGAAGCCGGGGACAGCTCCAGAGGCCGGACCGGCCACACACGCACGCAGGTGCGTCCAGGAACTAGCAGGGACGTGGCGGCGGGGGCGTGGCTGCAGGAACGCGCAGTGGACGCTGACCGTCGGGAGCCTGTGCCCGGCGCGCCCGGGGCGGTCACTCAGCGGCCCACGCCGGCGTCGGACTGTCGGGGACAGGCTCACCTCACCCTTAACTGGCGACGACGCCTCGGCGAGTGTGGCCCCGAGGGTCACGGGGCCACCGCCTCCTCCCAGCTTCGCTCACAGCACACGTGGCCCGTGGCCCCGCCGTCCGGGCTGGGGGCGCGGGGGGCTCTGTCCCCCGGGGACTGGGGCTGTCGTCAGGCATCTCTGCGGCCAGGTACCTGCTCGGTGACGTCCGCGCGACGTTCTGTCTCCTTGTGGCCAGCCAGCGTGTCTGTGTTCGAGTCTCAGACGTGCGTTGCGCACAGTGGCTCGGACGCGGCTTCCGTGTCGCTGGCCGCGTGTTTGCAGCGCAGGCTGCTGCGGGGCCTGCTTGCTCCGTGTCTTCTGCGGACCCTGAGGTTTGTCGTGACCTAGCTCGGCAGCAGCGCTTTCTCCGTGTTTCCTGTGGCCGCTGCCGTCTCCGCGCTTGCCGGGCTGTGCCCCCTCCGGCCTTGGCCCTCGAGGGTCAGGTCGAGCGAGGGGTCAACTCTGGGCGCGTTCGCCGTCCGGACCTCCGTGAGCTCTGACGAGCAGCTTCCTCGTGTCTCCGTGCAGAAGGCCTGGGGGGCTCGCGCCGTTCTCGACTTCTCGCCGCCCGACGCCGGCGTGCCCGGGGCAC
>NW_004567134.1:18762532-18762940 GCF_000260355.1 Condylura cristata | reverse complement strand
GGCGGAGCTGTCGCTGACCGAGGGGCGCACGGTGAGGCCGGGGCGCGGAGGGGGACCAGAGTGCCAGGCCGTGGCGCCGGGCAAGACCGGGGCAGCCTGGCCGCGGGCAGCGTGAGCTGATGGCGGAAACCAGCGGGGCTTCGCGGCTCCCTGAGAGCTGCCCGCCGGGCACTCACCCGCCACCCGGGGGTGCCCCAGGGAGTCAGGGGCCGCGGGGCGGGGGCCCCCACTGGGCCCGCACAGCCAGGGGGGGCGGGGGCAGGAGGGGCCGTGAGGCCAGAGTGACCGCACAGGCCGGCGTGACCGCACAGGCCGGAGTGACCGCACAGGCCGGAGTGGCCACACAGGCCGGAGTGACCGCACAGGCTGGAGTGGCCACACAGGCCAGTGACCGCACAGGCCGGAGTG
>NW_004567134.1:18758396-18761027 GCF_000260355.1 Condylura cristata | reverse complement strand
GGTGACCGCGTGTCCTGGCGCAAGCATCTCCGGAGCGAAACAGCGCCTGGGCCGGCCGCCCGCCCGGGCCGCCCGCCCGCCTGCACTTACTGTCTGTCCGTCTGACCACCTCTCTGCACCTCTGTCTGTCTGTCCTTCCCTCCGCCCGCCTGCCTGCCGGCCAGCGCCGACACCCTGCTGCCTGAGGTGCCGCCTGCTGTGTGTTGCACAGGGTTGCACCCCTGCGCCCGCACGGCACCCCTCCCACAGCTCCGGCAAACCTGCAAACCGGTCTGTGTAAGGGGCGCAAACACGCTGGCCGCTGTGGCCTCCGACGTCCGGTGGTGCAATGAGCAACCCGCGGCACGGCAGACATGGCTCCGCGCCCCCCGGTTCACGTGTGGGCTCGGCCCCTGGAGCCCTCTCGCCGTGGCCTCTGCCCGCCCCTCGGCCAGCGCCGCGGCCCAAGGAGACCGGAGCTGTTCCTCAGCTCACCGTCCACGCAGGGACTCCGGGGGCAGGAAGAGGAGCGTGTTCGACAGAGGGACGACCCGGCAGCAGAGGGGAGCCGGGCCTCGTCCCCCCAGCTGCAGGCCAGGCTCTGCGTGGGGTCTCCCGGGGCCACTGGTGCCAGGGTCCCTGGAGGGCAGTTTCTTCTGCACTTTGGGCCAGAAGTCAGTTTACAGGAGCAGAAGGCTGGGCCACGGCGGCCGAGGTAACTGCCCTCCAGACGGCTCCTGGGGGGCGGCCGTGCCCCGGCAGTGAACCCCCGGCCCCGGCCGTGCCCGTCGGGGAGCTGGGTGCCGTGGTGGGGGAGCCCGGAGAAGGACGGGGGGGGGCCGCAGTACGTTTATTTTCCTCTTTTTAAAATGGAGGTATGGAGGTAGCAGTGGCGCTCCAATTTAGGGGTACAGGGCCACCCCACAGCCGCCGCCAGGGCCCGCAGACCTCTACCGGGCACTGGCCCGGCGCCTGCGTCTAGCCCCCCGGGCTTCGCCCCACCGTCACGCTTCCGGGTTTGTTTTGGCTGAGCCGGCAGGTGCTGTGTGTCACTTCTGTGTCCCCAAGTAGCGAGACAGCGCGTCGCCTTCCTCACTCCGCGTCGCCCGCGGGCCCGTCGACCCTGCTGCAGACCCGGTTGCTCCGTGTGGGCGGCTGAGGCGTCCCCCAATCCCGGTCTGTGCTCCGCCTGGGCACTGCGGTGCAGGAAGCCGCAATTTCCACACACACGTCCCTCTGGCAGCAAGGAGTGACGGCGGATTTCCCAGCAGAAAACACTGTGTCGGACGCACACCTTGAATGTCAGTTTTTAAGACAGAAACAAGGAAAACTGCATCACAAGTGAGATTCTCTCGAGCCCTGCAGCCAGGCAGTGCACTTCGCCTGCTTGTCTCAGGCTTGTCTGTTCCTTGTCATGAATAAAAATCTCTCCCCGTGCACTAAATTGCTCCAAACGCTGGCCTTCTTTTCTGTAAACATTCCCTGCAGCTGGAAACCTACCCTAGATTTGTATTCATGAACCAAAATATGGCCTGTGGCAACTTTGTGACTTTGCTTGTTAGAAACGCCAGTTGTTTTTACTGTTATTGTGTAAGGATATTGCGTTTCAAGCTAACATTTCCCCCAATAGACGCCTACAGTAAAGTTTCCATTGTGAATGCTTTCCTTACAACTTCTCACGTACAATTCTGCAGTAAATTTTATTTACAGCTAATGGAATTATTTCTTTCAGAGAAAATTTGCTGATTATATGCCTTCACTTCGGAAGAAAAGGGGGAGGATAAATGTAACTCAGTCACCTTGGATTTGATGTATGTATAGACGATGTGCTTCTATTTGTTTAAATTATGTTTGCATCACTCTGGCTGTTTCGTAAGAATGTACCGAAGGATCCAGGATTTGACACTCAGTCAGAAAAATTACTTGATAAGTAGCTATTTAATTCAGTTCCACAAGCATTAGAGCGATCCGGTGAACAGAAAAAAAAGTACAAGGCAAAACCAGTGGAGTCAAAAGCAATCACCCTAGCTAGGGCGCAGGACAGCAGATCAGTGCTTAGTAAGTTTAATCACGTCGGCAGACCGACCGGTACGTGGGGTTCGGGAGGTCAGAGACGAGGCTGAATTCTTTATAATGACAAAATGTGGGAGCAGCCCAAGGGCCCAGGACAGGTGAAGGAGATGGGATCACCCCCAGAGGTAAACACAGAGCAGGTCCAGCACCCGCCGGAGAGGACGGGTCTGACGCAGCCCCGGGGGCAGTGGGATGGGGGGCAGGGCTGGGGGGGCGCAGGGGGTGGAAGGCAGGTGGGACCGAGGGCCAGTGATGGAGAGGTCGGCGCTGACCACAGGCAACGGAACCTTTCACTGTCGGAGTGAGGGTGAAACTCGGGCGGCAGCAGCTACGTCTTGTGCATTTTACCAGAACGGAACCGAGCTCTGTGCAGCCGCTCGCTGGCTCGCGGCAGTCTCATCCCCTGTCGCAAAACTTGATAAAAATGTTAATTTCCTCTTAGGCACATTTGACTGCAAGTGAAAAAATGTGAGGGCAGAGAGGGACGGGGAATGCCCATCTCGGCCGCGGAGGCCAGGCCCCGGCCGCCTGGTCCACACTGCTCTGGCCGCCCGGACCCGGCCTGACCCGCTGGGCTGC
>NW_004567134.1:18756093-18757113 GCF_000260355.1 Condylura cristata | reverse complement strand
CGCAGCCGGGACCCCGCAGACATGGGGGCTCCTCCCCAGGCCCCGCCGACACGCCCACCCCCGGCCACGGGGCTCACGCCTGGCCCCAGTTCCGGGGGCGACGTCTCGGCCACGGAGGCTGCGGCAGCGTGGGGCGGACGCGGGGTCCGGGAAGTCAGAGATGGGGTGCGAATTCAAGGCGGGGGCCTGGGCGTGTCGGGATGGAGGAAGCACCTCAAGGGCGCTGCACCAGCGCAGAGCCGCGGGGGTGGGGGAGGGGGTGCAGACGGGTGTGCAGACGGGGGGCACGCAGATGGGGGGCGGGGCTGCTGCACAGGAGGCCCCAGCTTTGCTCTGGGAAACGACGGGAGGGTTAACCCCCTGGGCTCCAGGGGCTCCAGAGTCCAGCTCTGACCTGCCCAGGACGATGGGGACCCGTGCGTACAGCAGAGGGAGGTGGCCGAGGGGCGGGACGCCGCTGGCCGAATGGCTGCAGCCCCAGCACCGCCCACCCGGCACCGCCCACCGGGCACCATCAAGAGGCTTTGGAGGGGGGGCGTCAGCGTCTGAAACTGGCCAACGTTATTCACTACATGAACAAAAGGAAATGCAGCGACCATGGGATCACATCAGCGCATGCAGAGACGGCATCTGGTCGGGCTGGACGTCCACCCGGCTAGGACCGCCACGACAACGAAACCTCAACCCAAAGCGCGCAGCACGGCCAGCGGCGGCTGTGGAGTGTCCGGTCTGTGGCCGCCCCTGGCCGCTGGGACGGGCTGGGGGAGCCGACCCGGGCCTGGCTCCCGCGCCTCCCCCCGCCCGAGTCCAGCGGGACAGAAATCAAAGATGATCCGGTCAGCTGGAAGCAAAACAAGTGGGAACAAAAGCGTCCAGCCTGCTGCCGCCGTTTCCATGGCGATGCCCAGGCCGCTCGGGCCGGCTGGCAGGCGAGGCGCCGGCCGACCGGGACGGTTTGCTCTGCGGTCAGAGCCACTGACGACGCATCTTGGCTCCAAGGGCCGGGGCGCCCGCCGCGGG
>NW_004567134.1:18753377-18754727 GCF_000260355.1 Condylura cristata | reverse complement strand
CCCTGCGCCGGCGGCAGGAGGACGAGCTTCTCGCCATCCGCGGCGCTGGCCACGGAGCCGCCTCGCTCGCGGCATCCTTCTTCCCCGCGAGTCAGCGTCAGGTGCTCGGCCGTGACGGCCGTCAGGCTCTCTGACTCTGACGCGGCACGTGTCTCAGTGCGCCGCGCCTGGATGACGCCGGTGGCTTGTAGAGACCACACCCGCGGCACACGGTCCTGGCGTGGGCTGTCTGAAGCCCTCGGGAAAGCTCAGCCCCTTCTTTTTGGAAGGTTTCTCTGTGCCCTCAGAACGGGGCGCAGGCCAGAGGCGCGGGGGCGAGAGGCCTCCCCAGAGACAGAGCGGGGAGCAGGGCAGGCCGACGGGCGAAGTCCCCTGCGAGGATCAGCGGGAGACAGGAGGGGGCTGCCGCGGTGGGGCCACCCGGTGGGGATCCAGCCCCGCAGGGCTGAGCTCAGCCAGCTGCGCCCCCAGGCTGCCCCGCGGCCTTCTCCCTGCTCTTCCCGAGAGCGGCGTCTCCTGGGGAGCAGGGAGCAGGCAGGGCTGCGCGGGGGCGTGACCGGCTGGCTGCTCCTCAGCGGGGTGCTCGCCGGAACTGGCCGGCCAAGGCGCCCCCACGCCGCAGCCCGGGGTCCCTGCGGACGCCGAGGAGCGACGGGGAGACCGCCGGGGTCGGCTTGCTGCACTAGTCACTGGCTTAGTGACAGTGCTTGGCCGAGGACAGGAACCACCGGACAGCAGTCCGCGGCGGCGTGCAGGACAGCGGCCGGAGCGCAAGTCCAGCTCTTCTGGACCCTCACCAGCTTTAGACGTTAAAGGGGGGCCCCCGGGGCAGCGGGTCACAGCGCAGCACTATGGAACCGGACGCAGACACCAGGGGACCCCAGGACGCCCCGTCCCCTCCTGATCCGCCCGCTGCCCCACAGCAGTGGACTTTGTCCACCGGCCTGTCCTGCTCCCCGCTCTGTCTCTGGGGAGTCCCCTCACCCCGGCCCCTCCGGCCTGGACGCCGCTGTGTTTGCGTCAATCAATACGTCTCCAAAACGACGCCCCAGACGACGAGGGGCCGCTGCCCCACACAGGCTGGCGGAGCCGGTCACCGGGCTGCGGCCGGGGCAGTGGCAGGGCTCGCCGAGGGCTTCCGTGGCGCGTGCGGGGCGCCCACAGGCCCCTGAGTTCAAAGACAGGCCATGTTGGTGCTGGCCGCTGGAGCGGTCATCAGGAGCCAGCCGGCAGGCCGCAAATCCTTTCTGATCCTGAGAAAGTGACTCACCCCTCCGAGACCCTGAGGGCAACAAGCAGGGCCGCACCCTGCCGGCAGCGGGCGGGGGGCTGGGGCCGCGTCCACCCGGC
>NW_004567134.1:18748404-18749450 GCF_000260355.1 Condylura cristata | reverse complement strand
CTCGGACCAGCCGACGCCTCGGGAACCCCTCCTGGGCCGTCTGCACGGATCGCCGGAGACTCGGACCCCCAGCGCGGGGTCCGGGCGGGTGATGGGCAGGGGCTAGCCCGAGGTGTGTCCAGGAGGGTGCTGCCCGGCACACAGGCCGCAGCAGTCGCGACGCCCGTTGTCCGTTGCGGCCACAGGAGCTCCGACACCGCGTCCCCCCAGAGCTGCTGGGCCACGGGGAGGTGGCCGGCACCCCTCAGCTGCGCAGTCACCCCCCATCTGGGCACAGGTCCAGCCTAAGCAGGCCGAGCTGTCACGAAGTTTCTGCGGCTCCCTGACCCTTCCGGCTTCGCCCTCTGCGGAGCCGCCCGAGTGGAGTCCGCCATCCCCGACCCTCGCGCAGATGAAACGGTCAGGCACGCCCGAGTGCCCATGACTTGGCCCTGGCAGACACGGCACCCGCAGCCACTGGTGAGGAGGCGGCCAAGCCACGGCGGTGGGTGGGCTGGCGGCCGTGACCCGACACTGGCCCCGAGGGCCCGGCCTGCACCCACAGCTGACCCCCGCGCGAGCCGACCCCGCCCTGGGGGGTTGGGGCCCCGCCGTGGGGCCCAGCGGGGCTGTGCCAGTCCCACCCACGATGCCACGGCCTCCCGGGTCAGACGCGGGAGTCGGAGTAAGCACGGAGGCCGGGGCGGGCGGCCGGGCTGGCCGGGCGGGAGCCGGACACGGCCAGTCGCCACCGCGCCAGACCGCGGCGCGGCCACCCACCGGGCCCGGCCATCTGAGTCCCGGCCATGAGGTGGGGCCTCGAGGAAGAGGCCTCTGGGCACGGCAGGGGCACGGCAGACACACCGCGGCGAAGTGGCCGCGGAGGGCGGGGCGCCCGGCCCGGGAGGAGGCCGTCTGGGCATCGTCTTTCAGTCACACGGTCCCCACAAACCGCTCTTCAGTCCCCCAATCCCGGCCCGGTGACGCCCCGAAGCACCGAGAGGCTGCGGCCCTCCCGCGGCCCGAGTGCTCCGGAAGGCCTCTGTGGTCAGGGCCGGCCGGGAGGC
>NW_004567134.1:18745587-18746112 GCF_000260355.1 Condylura cristata | reverse complement strand
GGGTCAGATCGATCGGGGCGCCGACACCCCGGCCAGCCTTGAGGTGAGTGCGCGCAGGCGGCAGTGAGGGGCGCGGAGGCAAAGTTGGGGTCGGAGGGCCTGGGGACCGCGGGTGTGACGGCCGCCTGGGGGTCAGGGGGCCCGGCGGAGCTGGCAGGGAGGTCGGGTGGAGAGGGCCCCCCTCCCCCGCACAAATGCACAGGATGGGGGAGAGGTAGTTGTGGGGAGGCCCCCAGAACCGGCGGAACCGCAGGCGGGTGCTACTGGGGAGCAGCGGGGTGGGGGGCCAGAGTCCGAGAGGGCCGCGGCGCAGAAGGACCGTCCAGGCTGCCGGCACAGAGCAGGGGGGTCTTGGCCAGGGTTCCGGGGTGAGGAGAGGGGCAGGGGCTCCCAGCGCCCCAGTGTCCTCAGCCAGCGCCCTGGAAGGCCCCAGGTGGGGAGACCTTTCTGGGCGGTCAGGGCCGGCGGCAGGGGGCTGCACGGTGGCCGCCAGCTCCGTCAGCCCCAGGACCCGGCTGGGCGCCG
>NW_004567134.1:18741191-18743117 GCF_000260355.1 Condylura cristata | reverse complement strand
CCAGAGAGCCACGCGGGGACTCTGTGAGCGCGGTGCGCGCGGTCTGGCCGGCCTCCGAAGGCCCAGGTCTGGGGCGGCCGCCGCTGTCCACTGAGCCCACGGGTGTGCGCCGGGCCCTTCCCGGAGGGCTCTTCTCCCACGCCTCGCTCGCCTGCCACGGTCCGACTGCGCCCCCAGGCCCCGCCCGGCCCGGCTACAAGGCTGGGGCTCCTCGGGACCGGCAGCGGCCCGTCGGGCCCACACCCCAGGTCCCTGGAACATCTGCTCCCAGCAGGGACTCGGCGGGGCGCCCCGGGAGACCTCCTGGTGGCGGGGTGGGGTGGTGGGCGGCCCCCCACGACTGCCCTCGGGGGCTCTCCTTGTGCTGCAGGCCTCGGACACGAGACCTGCTGGCGCCGGCCTGCAGACGCTGCTTCGCTGGCGTGTCGCTCTCCCTGTCTGTTTCCTCTGCCGGGCAGCCGTGAGCTCAGTGTGGCGTGACCCCACACGCTGTCTGCATTTGCTGCCGCTGGGGGTCTCGCTAGAAACCACGGCCAGGCGCGACGTTCTGTGGCTTTCTCCTGTGTCTCCCGGTTCTTGGTCTTAACCTAAGGCAGGCGAAGGTCAGGGCCTTAGGGTCCTGCATCTGCGCGGAGTGGCCCGTGAGTGGCGAGGCCCATGGCCCGTGAGGTGGCCCGTGGCCGTGGGGGTGGTGAGGGCCGCGGCCTGTGAGGTGGCCCGTGGCCGTGGGGGTGGTGAGGGCCGCAGCCCGTGAGGTGGCCCGTGAGTGGCGAGGCCCGTGGCCCGTGAGGTGGCCCGTGGCCGTGGGGGTGGTGAGGGCCGCGGCCCGTGAGGTGGCCCGTGGCCATAGGGTGGCGAGGGCCATGACCCATGGGTGGCTCAGCTGTGGCTCGTACCCTCGCATTGCTGTGAGACTCCACCATCTGCTGAGCAGCCCTCCAAGTGTGTCAGTCTCATCAGGCCACGGGGCCGTGCGCAGGGGGAACGTCAGAGCCCGCTGCCCAGTGTCTGTCAGCGGCAGGTGCTGCCCACGCTGCCACGAGGGAGCTCTGAGGTCTGGGAGCCCCCAGCGCAGCTCCTTTCAGCGTCGCCTGGCTGGTGCGGGTTCCCTGGGAACCCCCGAGCTCCCTTCCCACTGCCTCCTCGGCTCTCCTCTCCCTGGACACCTGCCACCGCGCCACGGCGCTCAGTCTCACGGAGGCGTCACTGACGGCGCTCGCGTGTGGCCCGAGAGGACGCCTGTCAGCGGCGGTCATCGTCTCGGGGCTCACGCGATCTCGCGTATTTACCGGCTGCGTGTTTGCTCAAAGACGGCCGGAACCCTCGGCCCGGTGAGCTCGGCTGGGGCGGCTCCGCCTCAGTGACTCGCGGAGTGACGTGGGCGACAGCTGTGCTCTCTGCCTGTGTCCGGGGGTCACCGTGAAGGGACACACAGACTGGGGTAAGTGTGTTCGGGGACACTGCTCCCAAGGCACTGGGCTTTCTGCTCAACGTCAGTGCAGACGGGCTCTGCTCACACCGAGTGCGGTGACCCGGCCCCGCTGGGGGCGAGAACGGGCTGCTGCCCCCAGAGGCGCGGTCGTGTCCAGCGCTGGGCGCCATATCCAGGGCCACCGCCACCCCGCCCCTGTCCGACCCGCCGGTTCCGGACGGTTCTAACTTTATATCTAGGCCGGTACGTGGCTTGCGAATCTGGCAAGACAAAGAAACAAAACGCGGGGGTTTCTTTCCTTCCGCTAACACGGGCCAGAACCAGCACCGTGGGGCCGTTTGTTCCGTTTCGGAAACCGGATTGCAGTTTGCCCTCAGGCGGACACGAGGCTCCACCCACACCGGGCGCTGTCGGCCCCTCTGCAAGCCGGCAGGATGGCGGCGGCGCTGGCCGCACGGGGCCCCGCAGAGGCGAGACCTCTCGTCACCGCCGCG
>NW_004567134.1:18737635-18739846 GCF_000260355.1 Condylura cristata | reverse complement strand
TACCGACTGGCGCTGGGCCTGCTCGTGAGCGCGCTGACCGGCGCGTCCCCGCAGGGCGGCGAGTGCCCGCAGCTCTGCGTCTGCGAGGTCCGGCCCTGGTTCACCCCGCAGTCCACGTACCGAGAGGCCGCCACCGTGGACTGCAACGACCTGCGCCTGACCAGGATCCCCGGCAACCTGTCCAGCGACACGCAGGTGCTGCTGCTGCAGAGCAACAGCATCGCCGGGGCCGCGGACGAGCTGCGGCGGCTGCCCAACCTGACCGAGCTGGACCTCTCCCAGAACAACTTCACGGACATCAGGGCGCTGGGGCTGGCCAGCCTGAGCCAGCTGACCACCCTGCACCTGGAGGAGAACCGGATCGCGGAGATGCCCGACCGCGGCCTGCAGCGCCTGGGCAGCCTGCAGGAGCTGTACGTCAACCACAACCAGATCAGCGCCATCTCCGCGCACGCCTTCGCGGGCCTGGCACGCCTCCTGCGCCTGCACCTCAACGCCAACCGGCTGAGGGTCATCGACAGCCGCTGGTTCGACTCCACGCCCAACCTGGAGATCCTCATGATCGGCGAGAACCCGGTGGTCGGCATCCTGGACATGAACTTCAGGCCCCTTTCGCGCCTGCGGAGCCTGGTGCTGGCGGGCATGGACCTCACGGACGTGCCGGGGAACGCGCTGGTGGGCCTGGACAGCCTGGAGAGCCTGTCCTTCTACGACAACAGGCTGGCCCGCGTCCCCCAGCTGGCCCTGCGCAAGGTGCCCAACCTCAAGTTCCTGGACCTGAACAAGAACCCCATCCGCAGGATCCGGGAGGGCGACTTCAAGGACATGCTGCGGCTCAAGGAGCTAGGCATCAACAACATGGGCGAGCTGGTGTCCGTGGACCGCCACGCCCTGGACAACCTGCCCGAGCTCACCAAGCTGGAGGCCACCAACAACCCCAAGCTGTCCTACATCCACCGCGCGGCCTTCCGCGGCGTGCCGGCGCTGGAGAGCCTGATGCTCAACAACAACGCCCTGCGCGCCGTCTACCACACCACGGTGCAGTCGCTGCCCGGCCTGCGCGAGATCAGCATCCACAGCAACCCGCTGCGCTGCGACTGCGTCATCCGCTGGGTGGGCGCCAACGACACCGGCGTGCGCTTCATGGAGCCGCTGTCCATGCACTGCGCCGCGCCGCCCGAGTACCGCGGGCAGCGGGTGCGGGAGGCCCTGACCCGGGACGCGGGCGAGCGGTGCCTGCCCATGATCGCGCACGACGCGTTCCCCAGCCACCTCGACGTGGACGTCGGCGCCACCGTGCCCCTGGACTGCCGGGCCGTGGCCGAGCCGGAGCCCGAGATCTACTGGGTCACGCCCCGGGGTGGCAAGGTGACTGCGGGCACGCCGTCCGGCAAGTACCGGCTGAGCGGCGAGGGCACCCTGGAGGTCACCGGCGCGCAGGTGGAGGACTCGGGGAGGTACACCTGCGTCGCCCAGAACGCCGAGGGCGCCGACACGCGCGTGGTGACCGTCACGGTCAACGGGACCCTCCTGGACGGCGCCCTGGGGCTGAGGGTCTCCGTCAAGCGGACGGAGCCGCGCTCCGTCCTGGTGTCCTGGGAGGCCAGTCCGAACGCCCTGACGTCCAACCTGAAGTGGTCCTCGGCCACCATGAAGATCGACAACCCCCACATCACCTACACGGCCAGGGTCCCGGTGGACGTCCACGAGTACAACCTCACGCACCTGCAGCCGGCCACCGACTACGAGGTGTGCCTCACCGTGTCCAGCGCTCACCAGCAGACCCAGAGGTCCTGTGTGAACGTCACCACCAGGGACGCCGCCCTCGTCCCGCGCGGGTCTGACCGGGCGGCCAGCGCGGCCCTGGCCGCGGCCACGGGGGCCATGTTCGCGGTCGTCAGCGTCGCCTCCATCGCCGCGTACACGGCCAAGAGGCTCAAGAGGAGAAACTGCCACCACTCCCTGAAGAAGTACATGCAGAAGACGTCCTCCATCCCCCTCAACGAGCTCTACCCGCCCCTCATTAACCTCTGGGAGGGGGACGGCGAGAAGGACAAAGAGGGGGCCGCCGAGGCCAAGCCGCCCCGGGTGGACACGTCCCGGAGCTACTACATGTGGTGACCGGGGCTGGCCCGCTCTGGTAGCTCGAGCACAAGGCGCCTCCGCTCACCGCCAAAGAGGCGCGGCCAGCGCGGCCCACTCGGCCGGCCG
>NW_004567134.1:18735778-18736407 GCF_000260355.1 Condylura cristata | reverse complement strand
GCCGGGGGCGAAGGGCGGGCGCCCGGCGGAGGCCGCGGCATTTGCTCCTCCAGTAAAACCTTCGGGCCCGGTTTCCGTCGTGGGGATAACTGGGGCGGTTTTCAGCTGACAGGGCAGGCGCCCCGACCCCGCCCCGCCGGGGAGTCCCGTCTTTGCCTAAGGCAACGTCAGCGCGCCAGGGAAAACGGCCCCCCGCGAGCCGCGGCGCCTTCCGGGGGAGACGGCCGAGGCCGGCCTGGCTGCAGCCCCCCGGGCGTCTGCTGTGGCGGCGCCTGGTGTCTCTCCAGCGCGCCTCGGCACGCCATTACTTTTGGAGCAGACTCCCGAAACCGGCCCTTCTCGCCTGCCCGTCTGGCGCCGCAGACTCCGAGGCCGCTGTGACGGCGGGTGTCGCTGCCCCCGCGCGGCCCGCTGCGTCCCCCGCGGCGCTCTCTTCACCGCTGCTCCCGGGGCGCCCCGCCCCGGCTGACGCTCCCCTGCAGCCACACGCCAGCCAGCCGGCAGATGCAGACTCGGGTCTGCCGGGCAAGGGGCTCCTGGGGGAGGCGCGGCTTCGGGGGAGCCCCAGAGCGCCCAGCGCTGGGGGCGGGCCTTGCCCCAGTCCTCCGCAGCGCTGGGCCGGTCTCTGC
>NW_004567134.1:18734276-18735478 GCF_000260355.1 Condylura cristata | reverse complement strand
GCCCCAGCTCCGCGCCCACCCGGGGCTGTGACTCTCCACGGCGTCTGGTCCGTCGGGCTGCTGCTCGGAGTCCGCAGCCCGGCCCCGCAGAGGCCACCGAAGCGTCCTGCAGACGCCGCCATCGCAGCCGACTCTGCGGGAGCCGCCAGAGGCCGGCCACGGCCCGTGACCAGCTGAGGCCGTGGCCGTCCCGGACTGCTGGGTCCGTGGTGGGGGACGGGTGCTGGGTCCTCCGGCTACACGCTGCTGTCCGCGGCCAGGCTAGGGGCTGGCCGGCGCGGGGTTCACTGGGGACACCCGCGTCCCCTCGGTGCTGCCTGGGGGCCTCTGCTCCACCACCGGCTCTGCGGGACCCGCACGGCCCACGCGTCCGTGTGGACGGAGCTGCGGGGCCCCAGGCCGGACCGGCCCCGGCGTGAGAGCCGGTGCGTGGTGGCCACAGACGCCGCTGCGGGGCGGCGGGCCCGTCCCTCCCTCGCCTCCAGACGCCGGTCCAGAGCAGCGCCACCCCGGCTTGCTGCCCCCGTGGGAGATGGTTGGGGGCGTCCTGCGCCCCACAGCCCCCCCGCCGGCGGCCTCTGGGCGGGAAGGTGGCAGGGACACGGGCGTGTGACGCTCCCGAGCCCCACGGTCCTGTACCCGCGGCCGTGCGTGAAGAGCCCCAAGAGCGAGCTGGCTCTCGGGGTGCACCGCGGCCCGCGTCGACCCCCCACCTGCCCTGGGCCTGGGCCTGGGCCCCGGGAACTCGCAGAGCAAACGCCGGCCGGCTCCGGCCAGCCCGAGCGCCCGCTACACAGCGCGATGGCCAGACGCTCACAGCGTCAGCACCGCGCCCAGGCCCGTGCGGGGGCCTCAGGGCCCCCCCAGGCCGCCGAGCAGGACGCGCACATCTGGGCTGGCCGCTGCGACTCCCTCCCTCGCCCTCACCCCGCCTCTCTGCACCCCACGGCCTCCACAGCCGGCGGCCCGCCTGGGCGAGCTGCTGCGTCGCTGGCCTTCGGGCAGACACGGGGCAAGATGAGGGGCCCCAGGGCTCGCACGTCGCTGACTTCTTGTGGCGGGGCACAGCCGCGGGCACTGAGTGCAGACCACCCTGGGGAGCCTGCCCTGGGAGCCCGCCCTGGGGAGCCCGCCCTGGGGAGCCCCGCCCTGGGGAGCCCCACCCTGGGGAGCCCGCTGTGGGGAGCCCACCATGGGGAGCC
>NW_004567134.1:18731761-18732358 GCF_000260355.1 Condylura cristata | reverse complement strand
CCCTGGGGAGCCCCGCCCTGGGGAGCCCGCCGTGGGGAGCCCGCCCTGGGGAGCCCGCCGTGGGGAGCCCATCGTGGGGATCCCGCCCTGGGGATCCCGCCGTGGGGATCCCGCCCTGGGGATCCCGCCGTGGGGAGCCCGCCCTGGGGATCCCGCCGTGGGGAGCCCGCCCTGGGGAGCCCCACTGTGCACGCACAGGCCGCGACGGCCTGCAGCCTGCAGCCACCCGAGTCCCCGCTCCCCAGGGGACTCCTAGGCGATGGCCGTCTGCGCTCGTGGGGAAGCGGCCGCCGGCCCCAAAGGATGGCGCCGTGGCCTCCAGCATCAAGGGGCCTTGGTGAGCCCGCCGGGGCTCCCCAAAGCCTGCCAGCCGCTCCCCGGGGTGCAACTGTAAAGCCAACCACGCTCACGTCAAACTTCAAGTGTTTTTAAATCACTCAGAAAACCAACTGGAATAGAAATAAACACTGAAGTTTTCTAGGGACGACGCGACATGAGCCGCGCATGCGCCCGCACAGCGGCCGAGCTGCGTCCACACGCCTGACGTGTGGCCGCCAAAGCATCGGCCACCGCTGCCGTGTCCACGTGGCGCCCTGC
>NW_004567134.1:18729829-18730598 GCF_000260355.1 Condylura cristata | reverse complement strand
CAGAGCGGCTCAGGCCGGGTCTCCCTGGCCGCCGGGAGACCGGCCTCCTCTGCCCGCTGCTTGCGGTGACCGTCTGAGCACACCGCGGGACGGGCCCGGTGAGGGGTCGCTCGTGTCTCGGCCGAGCCTCTGGGCAGGAGCTCGCGGCCAGGGCGGCCGGGCCCGAGGGAATCCCGACCGGCGCCCTCCACGCAGCCCGAGAGTCTTGCTCGCAGCGTGGACGCTGTTCCCTCCCGCCCCGCTGGTAATTAGCTCTTTCTGTTGCTCGACTCCCGCGACTGCTGCGGAATACTAAAACGGGCCTTTCACGGAGCACCTGCGCCGGACACGGAGGCCGGGCGGGCGGCCCCACAGCTGCAGGCTTCTGCGCGGGACGACGAGGCCGCACAGGGAGGAGGCATTTCCATCAGCGGCCTGCGCGCCGCCTCCCCGCGCGAGCTGGGCTGGAGCCCTCAGAGCAAGGCCGGCTCCACCCGGCAGCGACTCCGCAGCTGGCCGCCGCACCTGCTGTGAGGACTGAGCCCTCCGAGAGCCTCCAGGAAGCGCCAGCGCAGCACCACGCTGCAGAACTGGGGGCCCAGGCCCTTGGAGGGGAGCAGCCGCCCTTAGGAACTGCGCCTCGCGTCCTCAGCGCCCGCAGACGCGCTCTTCGGAGAGGCCTCCTCCTCCTTCAGTGGCTCTAAGGCGAGTTCGCGCCCGCGCCGGCCTCACCCCGGGCGGACAGCCGGCAGGGCCCAGGGACCCAGGCCACCTCCGCCGCCCTCCCCGC
>NW_004567134.1:18723494-18729634 GCF_000260355.1 Condylura cristata | reverse complement strand
CAAGGGCCTCTGCGCGTACAGGCGGCCGCGTGGCCGGGCCAGCTGGGAGGGCCTCCGGCTGCCGCTGTGCACCTGCAAGCAGAGTCGCGCCCCCTTGCTCCGAGCTCACCGGCCCTCGCGTCCTAGCCGGCTCTGACCGTGTGTCCACGCGGTGACCCTGGCTTCCCGCAGCCGGACTCGCGCCTCCGGACTGACGGATGCTCGCAAGCGCCTGTCCGTCTGCTTCTCTGCTGCCCACACATCTTTTCCTGACGAAGGATCTACTCAAACTTTCCCCACTTTTAATTGGGTTGTGTCTTCTGACTATTTAATTATTAAAGTTTTAATAATTAAACTAGATGGTTGGCTCTTTCTGCTTGTCTCTGTCTTCTCCTTTATGGTGTCTCTTACCGAACAGACATTTCAGTTTATCTTTATTGTTTCGTGGTTTTGCGTCCTAGAAGTCCAGGCCACAAACAGTCCTTCCCTGCGAAGCCGTGCAAGCACGATACTCTTCCGCCCACGTTTAGCTCCGTGTCCCATTCTGAGCAGAGCTCGGTGTGAGTCCAACCTGCGGGGTTAGTCTTCTGCCTATGGATTGCTCCAGTCCTGCCTGTTGAAAAGAGCCTCTGAATTTTCTTGCCAATTTGTCAAAAATCAAGTGACCGCAAATCGGCGGGCTCAAGTCTGGACTCCCTCTTCTGTCCCACCACCTACACAATCTGAAATGTTAGTAGCGCTCTCCATCACTGCAGCCTTATGGTAAGCGTCAGTGCTCCAGGACTCTGCATTTCCATCTAAACTTTAGGATCTCCTTGTCAGTTTCTGTCACATGTCTGCTGGAAATGCCATCAGGATTCTGCTGAAACTGTAAATCGGTTTCAGAGAGAAATGCTACTGGAACTGAACTGAGTCCCCACCTCTGAACACAGGACTCCCCCCACGGATTTAGGTCCTCCAGTAATGTCTCCTGTAATGCGTTATGGATTTCAGAATTCAGTTTTCACTCCTTTTACTTAAATTTCCACAGTAATGGCATCGTTTTCTTAAATTTTTGGATTGTTAATTGCTTATAGAAAATAATTTGTTTTTTATATTGAGCTAATGATTTTGCTAAACTAACATTAATTCTAGCAACTTTTGGAAGATTTTTCAAAATTCTTTCAATTGTCCTACAGTTTACAGAGTCTCTGTTTCTTATTCTTTTCTTACCACACAGAGTAAAATCTCCAGTGCCATGCTGTATAAAAGTGGCAAAGCAGCATTCCTGTTTCTTCACATCTAGGGAACAGGCATTCAAGCTTTTAATAGTAACATGATCTCAGCTGTAACCTCAACCAGAATGAATAAATGTTCACCTCTAATTTTATCACAAATGATGGTTAGCTGTTTTCAATATTTTTCATGTCTACTGAGAGAAATACATGGATTTTGTCCTTTGCTCTGTTAGTATGTGCGTTATGCAAGTTGATTTGGGGGTCACAAATCAACCTTGCCCCTTGGCAAGGGGCTGAGATGTTCCCACTTCCTCCGAGCGAGCAAAAGCCAAGAGGATTCTAAAAGCTGAGAAGTGAGGCCACGATGTAAATCACTGCTGCAGACATCTGAGGAACGGAGAGCCCCAGAGAGCCGCGCGGCCCTGGAGGCCGAGGCGGGGTCAGCGCCAGGGTCGGAGAACCCCAACTTCTCCAACACGGGGCTCGGCGGCCCGCTGGGCGGCGGGGCTGCAGCCGGAGGAGGGCGCCGTGCTGCCCGGGTGGGCCGCCCACAGCCCCCTGTTCTCACCGATACCAGAGCAAAAGCCCTGGGTTGCCATCGGGTGCGGGAGGAAGGAAACGACGTTCAAACACAGCAGTTCTTTGTGTTCCTAGCGGGGCTGCCTCAGCTTCACTGCGGACACGGGGCTGACGCGCGCGGGGCGGGGAGTACGAGCTGCAAGCCCCCCCCACGCCCCCCCCACCCCGACGGGGGAGGAGGACACCGGGGTGCAGTCAGAGTCGGGGCACAGGCGCCGAAGGACGACACGGGGTCCTAGCACTGGAGAACGGGTCCCCCGCTCCCCGCACTTACGCTCCATAGCTCCAGCCCGACTCCCCGCGGGGCCGCTTACCTGCCGCATCACGTCTGCTTGCACACGCACTCGAAATTAGCAGACACACCTACACGTCAGAGCGCACGTCAGAGCCGGGGCTGGACACGGCAGGAAATGGAAAGGACGAGGCTTTTAAAACTGCCGGGGTTCCGTGGGGCCAGTGGGGAACGCAGACGAGGCGAGGGCGCGCGGGCAAAGTGAGCGCCAGGGTGGAAATCGCAGCCAAAGATGAGAAGAAATGTCAGAGATGGAGAGTGTCGGCGTAAAAACCAAAGCTTTAGACGAGCTCTTCTCGGGAACTGACAGAGGCCCATGAGCCCGAGAGTCGAACAACAGAAACTTCCAGAAGTGAAAAGAGGAAAGAAAAAAGCCGGGGAGAAAGGAACGGCCCACGCAGCCGCGTGGCACGGCACGAGCCGCCCGCCGTCCCGCCATCCCCAAGCCGACTGGCGGCTCCGGGCGACAGCGCTTCTCGTGGGCTGCAGACTCGGCTGCCGCGCGCCGTGAGGCGCTTCTGCCTCGGCGCCCGAGAGAGGCTGGCTCGCAGCTTGCTGCTGTGGCCCTGGGTGGCACGTGGCTTCACGAGGCTGGGAAGACAGTCTCGGAAAATAGCTACTTACTGAAAGCGTTGTTGGGAGTCAGTCTCCTGCTTTCCAGGGGTCCCCAGCTGAGCCAGGCAGACTCAGTTCTAGTGTGGGGGACGCTCCCCGGATGAGTCGACAAGCCGTTTTTGAGGGTGCCTATGATCGACGTGGTTGTGCCGTCGTCTCACGGAAACACAATTTCCTACTTTCGCGCAGCTACAGTCAAACACAGAATGAGCCCAGACCTGAACGCGTGCAGGCGCTCGGCCGACAAGGCGCCCGCCGGGGCGACTCCCGACCGGGGCCAGAGGCCGCAGCCTCCACGGCCGGACGAGAGGACGGCGCCGAGCGGCCACGAGCGCGCGAGCGAGGGCAGCAGCGAAGGGCAGGGCGTGAGCCGGGGAGGCCGCAGGGAGACGGCCACGGGCAAGCAGGAGCCCGGGCAGCAGGGGGCGGCAGCCGGGGGCATGAGCTCGGCCAGCAGCGCGAGACGCGGCGGCCACTCCGCTGACCACGCCCAAACCTTGAGGGGCTCCAGCGAGCAAAGCCCCCAGCGCCGGGCGCACTGCGCACCCCCAAGCCAGGAGAGATGGGGAACACCCAGTTGGGCCCCCACGAGCCCGACGGACATCGGCCAGGGCCCTACAGCCGTGCCGGGGGCTGTGCGACGCCGACACATCCGCGCACCGTCTGGGGCGAGAACGATGCGGAAGGTGACGACACGCTCCGGCTTGGTGACCCCCGAATTTCTCTGGTGGGCTCTCCAGCTACCCGACTGCCCCGGTGGCAGTGTGGGGCGAGTGCCCTCGACCTGGAAACCGGTGGGTGGGCTCCTCACGCCAACATGGAGACAGGTGTCACGCTGCTCCCTGTGGACAAGCCGTGGAACACACACGTTGGAAGCTGGCAAGCAGAGGCCTCGGCTCACCCAGAAGCCTCTATCTAGGCCGCAGGCGGTGCCGGGAGCAGAAGAGACGGCCTGCGAGAGCCCCTTGGTCGGAGGCACGGGGCAGTCAGGGCCTCCAGGCCGGACTGGCGCCGCCAGAAGTCTCTTGTGCCTGTAGGCTGGGAGCAGCCTCCAACCGCACAGCAGACGCAGCAGCCGCGGGCCTTCCGGGCGCAGGGCGCGTCTCACGGTCCCCTGCGGCAGGGCGCGGCCTGGCCGTGCGTCTGCGTGTGCTCGTCAGCCCGCGGGCTCCAGCACGTGGGTGCCGGACGCTTTTCCACGATAAGCACCGCCGACTTCGTGCTCGGGGGAGTCGGGCCCGGCGCGCGGCACCCCGGCCCACCTCAAGCCACCCGCGTCCGTGGGCAGAGCATCCTGCGACGTGAGCTGGCCCTGTCTCCTGCTGAGGACAGCGCGGGGCAGGCGTCCGAGCGAGGCCGCCGTGCCGCTGGAGGGCCGGGGCGCACCTCACTGAGGACACGTCACAGCTCGCTGCGGCGCCTCGGCCACGGCCGCTGCAGCGCAGGAGGGAGGCCGCCCTGCGCCCGGCGCCGGGGCCCGGCTCCACGGGGTTCTGAAGCCCGGTCTCCCCCAGCCCTGCCCCTCCTGGCTGCCACAGACCCGAGTTTTCTCCGCCCGCTGAGCGCTGCCCCGCCGAGAGCTGGCCCGCCAGCCGCCCTCGGGACACCCCGCACCGGCAGCTGGCCGTCGCCCCGGAGCCGCTGGGCCCGGCTGCCCGGGCAGGTGTTCAGCGACTGCATGCCCAGCGAGCCCCACGCGCGTGCCAGCCGTACGTCAGAGCCAGGCCTCCCGCCGCGAGAAGCAGGGCGCTTCGGGCCAGCGGCAAGAAGCACCTGAGGCCTGCAGAGATGCCCTGCGCGGGAGCGGGGCGGCCGGGGCCGGTCTGCCACGTCTCCGGCCACCTCCGGGGCGGGCGCAGGGCGTGGGCTGCACGCTGTGATCTTGTCCGCAAAGGTGTGGCCCCGCTGTGCCGCCTCCTCTCCTGCTCCCGCTCCGTGGCCCGTGACGAGGGGCCGGCCCCTCCCGGCCTCGGTCCGGCTCCGCTGAGGGCCCGCCTCTCACGCGGGCGTTAGCTACGTTCGCGGGGAGGCTCCACGAGTCCCCTGCGGCTAAGACTGCGCTCCTCGCCGACCTCATCTGGAGGAGAAACGGCAGCGGCTCCCAGTGCCCTCGCCCGAGCATTTCCAGGTCATGCTACAGCGGCTCTCCGCAGCTCCCAGCTGCCCCCAGCGCCCCCGGGCAGGAAGGTCTGCGCAGCTGCCTTTTCCGGTCTCCGCGGGACGCGCGCTCCGTGCCCGGGACCGAGGCCGCGAGGCGCTGGCGGGTGGCTCCTCGCCACGTGCACAGGCCCTGCCCTCCGGGCCCCCCCCGGGTGTGCATGCAGGAGGGCCCAGGCGTCGCTCTGGCTGCTTCTGAGTGTTTCTCACAGCAGCATCACCAACGCCCGCCCGGAAGTCAGACCACCTGGCTCCCGCGGGCCCAGCGGCTGTTCCGCTCCCCTGACTGTCTGGGAGTCCTCTCGCCCCGGCACCTGCGGCCTGCACCCCCGGGCTTCTACAAAATAAATAAATCCTTGAAAAATAAACGAATCACGCTGTTGAGGGTCTGTGTGGAGTGGAGCTTCCTTCTGCCGGCATGACTCAGTCACTCGCCTTCAGGGACGCGCTCGGCCTCCAGCCCAAGTCCCACCCGGGGCTCAGGGGTCGGGCAGGAGGAGGCCGCAGTCCGCCGAGAGGGCACCTTTCGGGGAACCAGCGCTGGCCCCGGGCTGGCCCAGGCGCCTCTTAGGGCACAGTCACCGATCACCCCCGGTTAGGCGCTCCCCACCAGAGCCCGACGGAGCCGAGGCTTCCTCCCGTACCCCGTGCGGCACCGACAGTGACCTCGCCACGGCTCTGAGGAAGCCTGCGGTGTAGAGCGAGGGCGCCGGAGGACACAGACGCCGGGTGACGGCCACGAAATCTCTAGAAGAGAGCCGGTGACCAAGAAGGTCCGCCTATTTGGAGAGAAATCAGCCCGGCCTGCAGGCGCCTGCCAACAGTGCCCAGGCCCCGCCCGGCGGTGAGCAGCAAACGGGGTGGTGACGGCGGTCAGAGGAAGGTCATTCTGGGAAAGAGCTGGGGCCACCGGAGGCTGGGCAGAGCCTGGGAATTCGCACGGCGCCCACAGGGACCCCCACAGCTACGGGGTGGGCGCCGAGCCCGCTGCAGACCCCCGCGGGGCGCCGCCCCCAGCAGCGCCTCGTGCCGGCGCTTCCAAGCCCCCTGCCACTGCGATGTTGTTCCCCAAGGGAGGCTGAAGTGTGTGCTCACGTGAAATTTCTCCCTTCCAGTGCTCCATCGCCGCCACTAAGGCCGCTGACCGCGTGACCGGCCTGCCCGCCACCAGGCTGCAGCCCGGCTACCAGAGGGCCGGCTAAGCCGGGCCCAGATCGCAGCTCTGGCTCCCGGCCCACGGCCAGGAGGCAGCGGGCTGCCACACAGAAGCCGGCACTGACCGAGACGGCCCGCGGGCACAC
>NW_004567134.1:18720845-18721999 GCF_000260355.1 Condylura cristata | reverse complement strand
TAGTCCGAGCGGCCACGCGCCTGGACCACAGCCGGGCCTCAAGGCGGCGGCAGTGGGGGGAACCCCGGCGCACGCCAGGCTCCACGTCACCGCGTCTTCTCGCCGGTCAGGCACCGCTCAGCGGTGTCCCCGGAGTTGGTGCCACTAACCCGAAAGCCACGCACAGCAGGTCCAGTAACGGAGGGGCAGCGGGGTGTGCGCCTCCGCGCCGGGCCGGGGCGCCCCTGGGGTCCCACGGGTGGGAACCGCACAGTTCGCTCAAACGCGCGTCGGTAACGAGAACGGACTGGGCTGGGCACACGCAGTGCCCAGAAGAGCCCTGTCAGGAGGAGCTCCCCGCCGTGCTCCCGGAGGGGCCGGTCGGCGGCTCACCCCACGCACCCCACAGACCGGTGACGCCCTGGGCTTGCGGAGAGAGGGAGGCGGCCTCCGGCCAGGGCCCTGGCGCGGCCTCCCGCTGCCCTCTCTGGCAGGACCCCACTTTACGGGCCCCCTCCCGCCTCGGGGCTCATCCAGGTGCCCCTCTGCCCCGCCTGGTGGGTCAGCACCGAGCACTGAGTGGGTAGCCTGCGTCACGCTCTCCTTATCTGTGGCCTCCTCTGTCTCCTCCCCGAAGACTGCAATTTAATTGCTTGTTGTATTTTATTAAGTCGCTGAGTGAAGAAAGAACCAGGGAATGGGAGGTGGAGCTGCTCTTCCAGACACAGACAGGACAGCGCGCGGCGAATCTCAAGCATCGTGCCCGTCACGCTGCCCAGAGAAGTCCCTCACCTTACTGCCTTCTCCTAGAGGCAGGAGAGGCCCTGCTGGTGAGCCCTGCGCACGGGGTCCGGGCTGAGAAGAGACTCCGCTCTCCCCGCCGGGCTCCGACTTCAGCAATCGACTCGCCTGCAGGAGGAGAGTTAAAAATAAAGCTCTCCCCAGAAGGCGGCGGGCTCCAACCTGGCTCCTTGCGCTGAGTCAGCGCCTTCCCGCACCCTCCCAGGCGGGTACCTGCCGGGCACGGGCCTGGGGCCGCAGGCGGGTACCTGCCGGGCACGGGCCTGGGGCCGCAGGCCTGCGCTCGCTGGGGTCCCTGGGTTGGATCCCCGGCTGAGGGGGAAGCGCCTGCGCAGGGCTGGGTGGAGGCCAGCGTGGCAGCGGCGCCGGGCCAG
>NW_004567134.1:18719971-18720418 GCF_000260355.1 Condylura cristata | reverse complement strand
GGCGCCTCTCCCCCAGCAAGGGCGCGCGTGACCACACGTCCCGATTCCTCAGGGTTCTGCCACCAGGGGCCGGGGGGAGGGTGTCGCAGGCAAGGGGGTTTTAACTTTCACGGCAAGAAGGTCACCCCAAAATACACGGCCTGACCCCGCTCGGGTGTGAGCAAAGGCCCGTGCCAGTTTGGGGGCGCTCCCTGGTGCCACCGGCAGAGCTGGTCGGGCTGGATAGCTCCTGGCTTTGCCCGAGGACAGCAGAGGTGAGTGGAGCGCCCGCGGAGCGGGGGGAGCGTGCACCCTTCAACAACAGCATGTCCCGGGGAGGACTCGGCCGGGGGAGCGCGCGCAGGCGGGCGGCGGGCCCGGGCCCGGGCAGCCTCACCTGCATGTTGTCAGGGGGGTCTCCTTGGCCTGCGGTTGCACAGACGAACACCACCAGCGGCTCGTGCACCA
>NW_004567134.1:18715489-18719091 GCF_000260355.1 Condylura cristata | reverse complement strand
CACCTGCAGGTGCCCTCGGGCCGCTCCAGCGCGCGAGGACGGCGGCTCCTGGGCGGAAGGCAGGCGTGCGGCTGGCCGCGCAGCGGGACCTGGCCCCTCGGGCTCCTGGAGTCAGCGCTGTCCCGTCCCCCACAGGACGGCCGTCCCCCCTGAACGAACGCGGAAGCCGGGGCTCGGGGAGTTGAGCCAACACCCCGAAGGGGCGCGAGTGGGGTGTCGCGTCTCAGTCGGCCTAAGCCCCCAAAGTGTAGAGCGGTCTGGGCCGACCCCGAAGGGGAGCTGCCCTTTCCACAGACACTGGCCAGAAGCGACCGGAAGCTTCTCCAGAGGCAGCAGCTGGGGCGACGCCCGAGGAGGCGAGCATGTGTCCCCGCCCAGCGCAGGCGCCCCGTGGCCACTCCAGTCTGGGGGCTGGAGCTAGACATGCTGCTTTGCTTTTTAATCACAGTGGAACTTCTGTATGTCCAGGTCTTAGCGCTCAGACAGGTGAAACACGTTCCAAGATGAGTGACCAGGCCGGCGCTTGCTGTCTTACCCAGTGGTCAGCTTGGAGAGCCACGGCCCTCGAGCCCACGCCCCTCGAGCCGGGACCTGCACTGCCCCAAGACTGGTGTGACCGTGTAGGAGACTGCTCACACAGAGGAGAGCTGGTCTCTGAACTCCTCACCACAACTCCTGCAAGCATCTCCGGACCTGCCGTTTCCAACAGAGAAGACTAAAATGGGGTTTTTGTCGCTTGGACTTAAGAGAAGGACGAGCGCTTTCGCGGACCCCCGGGGTGCAGCCCTTTAGCTCCCGAGGACCATCCCAGAATGAAGAGCAAGGAGCAGCGGTTGCCGCTGCCTTTGCCCAACTCTGCAGCCCTGAGTCCACTTCCCCGAACTTGCCCAACCCCCAAAGCAGCGTACACGCGCCCATCAGAGACGCGCTCCCGCAGGTGACAAGCGCCACGGCTCCGCCCACGCCCCCCCCGCCCGCACCGCCTCCGCCTCCGGCTCCGGGCTCCTGGCTGGCGTCTGGCCGCCCCGGACTGCAGGTGTTGCGCGGACACGCAGCAGCAGCCTTCCGTGCCCCCGAAAGCTGACGCGCCCGTCCTCTGCTCCACCCCACTACTGCGGAGTCCTGAAAGCTGTTAACCGACTGGACAAGGGCAACGAGCCGGGAGGGCCACACACTGGAGATCAAAGACGCCACAGCTCAAGAGCCTCAGCTTGCTCGTCAGTGTCAACACGTCTCTACGCAGTGCGTCGCGAGCAGAGGCCACAGCCCCCGCCACGCGGGCCCCGGCGGGGACCGGCCAGGCCAGCCACGTGTCTGCCCTGGCTCGTGGACCGCCCAGGAACATCTTAACCGTTGCCCGCGCCCACCAGCGCGCCACGCTCGGAGACGCACACGAAACACTGCGTCGGCAGCGCCGGGGGTAGGAGTCCGGTTAGCACAGGACAGGCTGTTCCGGGGCCACCAGCCCCTTACTTGCAAATAAGACAGACTGTTCTGATTCCCTCACCCAGCTCCACCCAGCACCCCGACACAGATGTGGGTGGCGGGGGGGCAGCTAGCTCCAGACCGACACAGCTGCAGCCCGGGCACAGATGTGAATACACAGATCCTTGTCTCCGCGCGGGGCTCCCGGGCTCTGATCCACGCCGAAGCGCCTTCTTTCTCTTTTGACTTTACCTCATAATGCAAAATTAATAATGTATGCCTCGCTTTGTTCCAGAAAAGGTTTGTGGTGAATAATAGATAACTTGGCTTCATGTTCAGTGAATAAGCGTTTTCTATTTCTCTAAGGGGAGGAAATGAAGTTGCTTTTCACCGCCCCTTTCACTGTGACTGGCCCTGGGCGGCCATGAGTTCTGTGCACTGACCTTTGGGGAAAGACAAAATTAGGCCTCTTAGTGCAAGGCTGAAAACTGAACTTCACGAACTCAGACTTCCCAGAAGGAGCCAAGTGACGTCCTGTCCCTCTCCGTCTCTTCCCCGGCCTCACCCCAGTTCTACCCTGGGGTTCCCTGGATGAAAGGGCGCCCGGTGGCCAGGATCTGCCCGCGGTAACCGGCCCCCACAGCGGCAGCGGGCGCGCAGGTCGGAGACGGGAATTCCAAGCGGCCCACAGGCCCCCGCAGAGGCAGGCCATGGCTGTGCTCCGTTCGCCTCCACTTCCCCTTCCAGAGGACACAGTCAAGCCCACCGGTTGTTTCCCACCAGCTGTTCCCGCCGAGCTGACTGCTCATCATCTCTCCCCCATGTGGGAAAGCCAGGCCCCGAGCAGATGGCTGTGCTGGCTGCCAGAGCCAAGGTCAAACCGGCTGTCTTGCCCGGAGAAGTGCCGCCTGACTGCACCCAGTCCCAGCAACGCACACCTGCAGGACCCGGGCTCCAGGAGGACGCCTGAACTCCTTAATGGGCCAGATAAATACAGGCAAACGGAAGAAGACAACGGGCAGGAAGTTCTATTAAATGTGCGAAGAGGGGGCGAGCAGACTCACGCATTTCATCTTCAGTGAGAAGCGGTTTCCTGTGTCACCGACTCTGATTTCCAGACCCTGTAAGAAAGACAGAGACCGTCCACATCCTCTGAGCTGGACTCATGGACAAAATCCAGAGCTGAGACTGACCAAAGCAGGTGAACAGAAGGGCCCGGGAAGACACTGCGCATCCAGGCGGCCAGGGCCGCCGGCTCCGCGGGACTCCAGGGCGCGACGGCCTGGGTGGGTGCACAGGGCGCCGGAGCCGCTCACTGGCCCCGTGTGACCAGAAAGCAGAGCTGAGGGGGGTCAGGGTTGGCGCCCCCGGGAAGCCCCTTCTGCAGCAAGGTCAAGTCTGACCCCTGTCAAAATGCCCCGGCCTAGTGCCCTGACCAGGCAGGGGCCCGTCCCAAGTGGCCGGATACGGTGATCTGTTCCCTCCCCAAGTGAAAACTTCAAAAGATAAAGAAGAGCAGAACTGGAAGTGGCGTCTACAGCCTTCGGGATAGGTGGTCTGGGCACCTCATGCTGACACGGAACACGATCAGGCCCGAGGGCTGCTTCTTCAGAGTTTGCTCCCCTGTCCCACTGAAACCACGGCGTGGCCAGCTCCCTCCCCTCAGCAGCGGCGGAGCTCAGGCGCCAGGCTCCGGCCTCTTCGCCAGGCGGCATGGTAGAGCACGCCGGGCTGCGTTCCCGCGCCGTCCGCAGCCCGCAGTCTGGGCGCCGGGAGCAGCCGCTCCGGAGGGCTCTGGGCGGGCGGGCGGACGCGGGCCCCTTGGGCCGGGCTGCGGCAGAGGCTCTGCGCCACGTCCCCCTCGATCACCAAGGGGCCCCGAGCCAAGGTGGGACCCGACGCGTGCCCACGGGCTGGTCCCATGGGAAACAGGCGCTTCCCGCGCACCGTCTCTCCAGGCCAAAGTTCACCTGGTCCAAGTCTCTAAAAAGCAGGTGCGGGTCATGGGCATTTCCAGAGATTCTTTCACCAGCTAGCCCTGGCACCGGGAGCTCGGTCAGGCCTCTGGCTCTCCGGCTCGGCGCCTGTCCCGACCCGGGGGGCGGAGCAGCACGGGGCGGGGGCGGCCGCTCCAGGAGGCCCAGGGAGTTCCGGCCTCCGGCTCTGAGACCGGAGCA
>NW_004567134.1:18712513-18714007 GCF_000260355.1 Condylura cristata | reverse complement strand
CGCCCCTCCCGCTGCCCCGCACCCACGCGGCGGCTCCTGCTGGCCCGGACCTCGCCAGATTGAGCTCGGATGACGCCAGCGAGGCGGCGGGGCGGGCTGCTGCATACCAATCGCAGCGGTTCGGCACACGCCGGCCAAGAAGCCTGAGAAAAGCATCTGCGGGGAAGACACGTCGTTGGCAGAGGACGGTCGCGGCTGCGCCCGCAGATGGGGTGCAGGAGAGCAAGGGGGCGCGGGCGCCTCGGACACAGAGCTGCTCCTCAGGAGCTGCAGTGTCGTGTCACTGTTCACGCACACTCCAAGCGGTCCACAGGACACGGCTCTTCATCACACCAAGTCAGTTTGTTCCTCTCGCCCTGCTAGTAACACACACGATTGGTTTGGCTGTCAGCTGTCGGCACCGACCGAATGGGGCAATGATCGCCGTCAGGTTCCGGTCCAAATTTACCAGTAGCGGGCGCCGCGCTCCCTGCCGCCCCAGCGGTCAGGGCAGGGCCCGGCCAGCCCTAGCAGGGCGCTGTCCGCGGGGAGGGAGGCGGAGGGGTGGCGTCTGCTGCGCCCCATCACCTCAGCCCCACGCTCATGGGACACGCGTGGTCCTGGCCAGCGAGACGAGAAGTAGCCGCAGGGCGGGCGAGCGCCGAGCCTACGACTGGGGCAAGGAAGCAGGCGCAGGGCCTCAACCGCTTTGCGGGGGGCAGAGCGGCAGAGCGCAGCAGTGAGGAGCACGGTCACCCGCGCGGGCGCGGCCTCTCGCCCCCAGGCCGTCTCTGGGTCACCTGCTTCCCTTCTGGGCCGGCGGGCGCCCGGCCTCAGCCCTCGGTGCGTGGCCCACGGCGACGGAGGCCCAGCGCAGGTCGCCGCGACCGGACACGAGCGAAACGTCAAGCAGCGGCTGCTCTCTGCCTGGCCCGTCCCAGGCCGGGGAAGGGGAGGCCCCGCCCAGCGCCCCTGGGGTCTCTCGGCCACGCCTTCCCCAGGCCCCGCCCCTGCTCGCGCTGGGCCGGACTCAGCGTCCTCCTGGGCTCGGCGGCTGGGGGCCGCGCTCCGCGTGTCCGGCCAGCGCCACCTCCCCGCCCGCAGCGCGCCTCAGCACTCTGCCTGACCCTCCTCGTGTCCCTAACTGCCCCGCAGCTGAGCGCCTCGCAGAGTGACCGCTCCCCGGGGAGGGAGGGCGGGCGCACAGCCGCGCCGGCACGTCGGAGCACGACCCCAGCCCCACGCGAGAGGAGGGCTTCTCATTCGGGGTGCCCGCGCCGCGCGCGGCAGGGGATCTCTTCTCCCCAAACTTGACCTGGCTCCGGGAAGAGCGTCCCGGGCAGGTCTGTGGCCTGCGGCCACCGTCCGGGCACTGTTCCCGCGGGGACTCCGGAACCTGCCCCCTGACATGCCCAGAGTGACCCCGGACAGCCCCGCGGGTCGGACGAGCGAGGCTGGGCCAAGTCGGCGAGGGTCCGAGGGCCTCAGGCGCCCGGCACACTCGGGCAGCGCAGT
>NW_004567134.1:18711393-18712075 GCF_000260355.1 Condylura cristata | reverse complement strand
CGCCGGGAGCCGTGCCGTGGCGGGCACGAGCTGTCCTTTCCGTGTGGCCACTGAGGCCCGCGGCGGCGCCGTGGCTGAGCCCGCGGTCTGCGGGGCGGTTCCTGCCACTGGTCAGCACCGGCGGAGACAGCGCCATTGTCACTGAGGAGTGGACCCCGGGAAACCAGGCTAACCTCTGGGAGGGCGGGGAGCAGACGCCGGAGCCCCAGCCCTTGGGGGGCGGCAGGGAAGGGCTAGAACAGCCCGGAGGTGACTCCTGAGTCGGGGCCGTCCTGAGTGGGGGAGGGGGCCGTCCTGAGTGGGGGTAGGGCCGTTCTGAGTGGGGGAGGGGGCTGTCCTGAGTGGGGGGGCCGTCCTGAGTGGGGGGGCCGTTCTGAGTGGGGGTGGGGGCCGTCCTGGGGGGGGGGCCGTCCTGCGTGGGGGGGCCGTCCTGAGTGGGGGGGCCGTCTTAAGTGGGGGAGAGGGCCGTCCTGAGTGGGGGAGGGGGCTGTGTTGTGTGGGGCGGGGGTGTCTTGAATTCAGACTGCTTTGCAATCGTTCAGTTATAGTTCAGTTTTGCAGACCGGATGCAGGGTGAGCTTGCGGGGAGCCCCCACGGGCAGACAGGGGACAGGGGTGAGAAGCCCAGCGAAGAGAGGCCCACAGCCTCGGGTGGGCGGGGAGGGGGCACGGGCGGGCAGGG
>NW_004567134.1:18708846-18710121 GCF_000260355.1 Condylura cristata | reverse complement strand
CGGGCCGGGACTCACCTGCGAGGTGGCAGGGTCAGTCCCCACCTTGACGCCATGAGGTCGTCTGCAAGCCCCTGGGCCCTCGCCGTGCCCCGCAGCGCAGCGTGCGGGGACGCGCCGGGCTCACCTTTTCCGAGCACCTGCTGCGCCCTTGGCGAGGGCGATTCTCTTCTTGGCCGGGGACTCGCTGCTCCCCCGGGGGCCAGACGCAGGGGCCCCTGGGGCCTCTCGGGCGCCTTTTACCCTGTTCAGCCCCGCGCGGCGGTGCCGGTGCCGGGACGCCCTCGTGCAGTCCTGCCGCGGCAGAGCATCCAGGAGCTGGTCAGAGGGCTGCCGGCCACCCCCAGCTCGGAGTCGTTGCCAAGGCAGGGGTGGGTGTGACACTGGGCGGGGTCGCTCTTGTGTCACCTGGGGCTGTGCTGACACTGCGGAGGACAGAGCCTGCGCCAAGCCTTCCCTTTCCAGGCGCGTGAGGGGGCAGGGCCTGGCGCTTTACCCTCGGTCACTCGTGGGGGTGAGACACTGACTTTCCCTAAAGGGGGTGGGTGTTTTTTTTGAAAGATTTATTTTATTTACACAGGAACTGGGGTGCAGGCCCGAGGGGGGGGTGAGGGGATTCATCTGGCAGAGTGGGGAGCAGGACAGGCAGATGGACGAAGTCCACTTCTGAGGAGAGCACTGGGCAGACGGGAGGTCTGCCGCGCCCTGGGGGCAGACTGGACGGTGCCACAGGGACAGTGGTGCCCTCTAACTCGTTGCACCACTGGGGGGCCCAAAGGAAGGAAGTTTTTGCACAACCCTTTCTCTTCCCTAAGGCAAGGAGTGGGCGCTGCTGGGACACTGAGGGTAAGTCCGCAAAGGCGGCCTGTCCCTGGGCCTCAGCCGAGTGTCATGACGCAGTAACGCAGCCCCTGGAGTCAGGCCTAGCCAGTCTCCTCCACGTGGCAAGCTCTGAGCAGACACACCGGCCTCGGCTGAGCTCCATGGAGCCTCGCTCCGTGACTGCTTGGAGAACTACAGAAATCAGTTCCCAGCTTGCTGTCACGGCTCCGTACACGTCTGCTACTCCACTACAGAGCCTTCCCGCTCAAACCTCACCCCGACCTCGGCCTGAGGGTAAGGGATAAGGGCTGACCTTCCCGCAGGCCGTGCAGGATGCCGGAATGCAAAGGCCGGACATGGAGATTGGGTCCCTCAGCCCTGGCTCCTGGGCTGCAGGTACAGGGGGTCACTCAGCCCCGGTCCCTGGGCTGCAGGTGCAGGGGGTCACTCAGCCCC
>NW_004567134.1:18705657-18708651 GCF_000260355.1 Condylura cristata | reverse complement strand
CCCTGGGCTGCAGGTGCAGGGGGTCACTCAGCCCCGGTCCCTGGGCTGCAGGTGCAGGGGGTCACTCAGCTGAGTTTCCAGCCTGGGGATGAAAGAGACGAGCTTGTAGCCCTTCTCATTCCTGAAGCCAAGCCCTGAACTTCCTCCTCCTGGCCTCCCCGGGCTGCTGTGAGGAGAAGATAAGCACGTTAGTGGCGTTTTCAGGTTGGGGCAGGACGTGCCGTCTCCTTCCCTGACCTGCCTTAGGTAGCTGACGGCAGTGACCCTCGGGCCAGGCCCTCCCTGGCGGCACAGCAGTGACAACGCAGCACTGTGAAGCGCTGTGGCTGCTACAGAGGGAGTTGGCTCCCCGCCAGGGAGGGGCCCCAGGGCACGGCAGACCCCTCCTGCCTCACCCTTGCTCCCTCGGCAGTGGGCTTTGTTCATCTGCTTGTCCTGCTCCCCACTCTGGGGAGGCCTCTCACCCCCCACCTCTGGCCTGCACCCCAGTTCTGTGTGCGTAAATAAATACGTCTTTAAAAACCCCACCTGGGACTGGCACTGTATCGCACACCGACCTGTAAGTGCCTGGTCAGGACGAAACACTGCCGAGCGCCTGGTCAGAATCACTTGTGCATCTTTTCTTGTTCGAGAAGTAACTGAGTTCTTCTAACCGGCACTGTGCTAAGTTAGGTGTTGGAGATAAAAGGAAGGCAACCGTAAATCCCTGCCCTTGAACTTACAAGGGCGTCGGGACAGCACTTAGTTCCTGTGAAAAACAGAAGTGGGGCGGGAGGACAGAAGCCTGGGGACCGAGCCTGACCCCAGATGACAGCTAGCCGAAGCCGGCACTGCCTCCGAGCCTTCGGGCTGCCTGGCTGCCAGCACCGCCTTGGGCCGCGCAAGTTCCAGAAAAATGCCAAGATCCCTTCTTCCTGGAGCTGACGTTTCAGCGAGGGCGGGGGAAACATGCTGAAGCCTAACAAGCCTCTAGCTCTTGCAAGTAGCTCGCTGCCAGATATGCACGGAAGATTAAAACACAGCTTATGAAAGATCAAAACAGCTCGCTTTTGCCAAGCCCTGCCTTCGTGGGCATCTGTACCCACAATTGAGGTGTGAAAAATTCGGTGCAGAGTTAACTGTTCACTGTTGGTTACTCTCTGAAAAAGCAGAAAGAACACGCGCATGTTCAGGTCGGAAATAAGCATCGGGGCGCTGTCGGTGGCAAACTCAAGTGGAAAATTAACTAACTGATTTGTTAAGCTCAGGCTGGGAGCTAACCATTTCGGAGGTCTCAGAAACCACTTTTAAACATTCTTTTTAAAATCCCAACTTGACCTTGACAAGAATTATCTGGCTCACAGGTTCCTAGGAGCTGCTTGGAGCTAACACACTCATTGGACGAGAAGCCAAGTGCTCAGATTCTTACAGCTAGTGTTTCCAAAACACCAAAAAAGGAATGAAGATTTGTCCAGCGCTTCCTTAAAATTCAGAATCAAGGACCAGGTTTGCAGCCCAGAACATTACACAGTGTCATATTTCAGTTTCTGCTGCTTCGGGACAGAATGTGATTTTGAAGAGCCAAACTTCCATTCAGAGGTTATCGACAGCTGCCATCAGGCCGTCAGAAATACTCCGCGCACCACCTGCTCCGTGCTGCCAGGCAGACGGCCCCCACGGCGCCCCCACGCCTCACGACTGTGCCGTCGCTCAGAAGATGGAAGCTGCCCCGTTACCCCAGCAGGGAGCCCGAGGCCCGGGCCAGGCCCCGAGGCTCCGTGCGTGCCAGGCCGTCCAGAGACGGGCGCGGAGCGTGGCACGCGGGCGTAGCTTCTCTGCAGCCGCTGTCTGCCGGTCCCCCTTCTTAGGAACCAGACCTCTGCGGCCCGATGTTTCTGCTTAGGTTTTCCTGTCCCCAAACTTGAAATTTCCCAGTTCTGCAAGGCCATTTCGAGAGCCTCGCTGTGCACTCACCAGTTTGCATGTAATGCCAGCGCCTGCATGGTGGGCTGTGCCCCGGCAGCTGCCCGAAAAAGACCCAAGTTTCTGTTGCGGCGACACCGGAGACGCGGAGTCGCCTTCTCCACGTCCGCTTTGGTGTTTCTCTGAGTTCCTAAGTCCCGGCACATCGCGGGCAAGACACAGTTAAGCTAGATGTACAGGTGAACGGAAGAACTCCGCTGGCTGGCCGGGCGCCGCTTCCCGGGCGCCGGCGAGTCGCCAGCGGCTCTTCCCTGCCAGCCCTCTGCGCCTGGCTGCTCGTCGCGAGTGGGCGCCTGGGCAGGACGCGGCACGGCCGCTCGGGATGTCCCGGACTCCAGTCCGTCCGCCTGGCTTCGGCCTCTGCCCGCCGCTCGTGAGCCCGCAGCCGCGTCCACGCCAGGGGACACTGGCATAGCTGTCAAGTCAGTGTTTCTGACACAGATGAAGAACTTCTCGAGGCGCAGTCAAGTCCCGGGGAGAGGCCAGTCACATAGTCATGTCAAAGGAGTCTGGCACCCAGCGTGGCCCCCACTGACCTTTCATGGAGCGGAAGGGAGAAACGCGGGGTACAACGACGGCGTCCCCCAGGGAGGGCAGAGTGGAGCCAGGACGAGTCTCTGCAAGGGTCCACGGCTCGCTGGGCCCGGGCTACCGCCTGTGACCTGTCCCGAGAGCACCTCAGCCTGAGCGGCAAGTGAGAATTGTGTGTTTTACAAAGGGGGCGCCGGATTATCACTCCCAACAGCCAGTAAAGCCAAGCAGGGGGAGGAGCCGTGTCTGGACCACCCGCGGGAGAGGCCGTCGGGAGAGGCCGTCGGGGAGTCGCGGGAGCCGCACTGGACCCTCGGCGCGTGGGTGTGAAAACCACGCTGGAGCCTGGCGGTGTGCGGGACACATGCAGGGCAGGCGCCCCAGAACACACCGGCTGAAGGGGACCCTCCCGAAGGGCTTCAAAGGGGGCGGTAAAGCCTCCCCGGCCACCGCCCAGCGGGCTCACCCGGCCCGCGAGCGGGGTGAGTGGCCCGCGGCGCC
>NW_004567134.1:18704702-18705247 GCF_000260355.1 Condylura cristata | reverse complement strand
CGCCTGGCCCAGCTCGCGGCACCAGCCGGCCTCGCCGGCCCCTCGGCGTCCTGCGCGGAAGCCTCTGAGATCCTTCCGGAACAAAGCGCCCACGAGTCGGTGACTTAGGCCCCGTGGAAGCTGCTGCGAGCTGACGCGTCTCTGCAGCGAGACTCAGCGCGGGGGCTGCCGAGGCCCCGGGCGCCCCAAGGAGGCGGGAGCTCAGGCGTCACCCCAGGAGTTGGCGGGTGCTCTGCCCTCCGTGACCGCCGCCCAAGGCGGCGCGCAGGCCTGAGGGCCAGCTGACGTGCCCACGCACCCCCCTCTCCCGCAAGGGCGGGGCGTCCCCTGCACGCGGACAGAGGTCAGGAGTAAGCGGGAGGCGCGGCCGCCGTCCCAGACGGGGCCGTGGGCTCCGCGGCCCTTTTCCCCCTGGAAAGCGCCGTCCCTCGTCCCGGAAGACCCGGCAGAACCGAGAAGCGGCCGGGGACGGCGCCGGGCTTACGCGCCATGAGCGAACTCACAAAATCGGTGGCGGGGCCGAGGCCGGGGGCCGCTGCCCGGGA
>NW_004567134.1:18700643-18702444 GCF_000260355.1 Condylura cristata | reverse complement strand
CAGGCCGGCCCTTCGCCCCGAACGGTCTGGGCGCGGCCGCTGTCGGAGACCAGCTCCAGCCATCCAGGTGTCTGCAGGCGGGACAGGCGGGACCCTAGTGTGGGCAGGCGTCGGCGAGCCGAGATTCCTGAAAAGGGGAGAAGGAGAAAAAGGGGGAAGGGGGCGAGGAAGACGCGGGGGTCGGAGGTGGGTGCGAGTCTCCCGCTCTGCCTCCAGCAGAGGCTTAGTCTATACGTTGGAGCAGGCAGTGGGATGACACGAGCTGCGCGGAGAGGTCACACTCATCTTTTTTGTTCTAAGAACAGTTGAGGGTCGCATTGCCCTTTAGCTGAGATAGAACATTCCAAAATCAATCAAGGTTATGACTAATATTACTCCAGTGGAGAGCAACTGAGACAGAAGCCCCTGAAACCTTATCTGCTGCTTCATGGGTTTTTGCTTTTCTGCCTGAGTCATCCTGGGAGGCAGAAGAGGAAATGCCTTGCTGGTCAAATCTCTGAATAGGAGACACAGGTGGATTTCCTTACCTGGAGACTACATAGTGGAATCCTGCAAGACTAGTGGAAGACTTGTGTGGACTCCTCAAGGTGCAGCAGGTGGGAAACTTGACTAGTTTAAAAACAGGCAACTGGATGCATTTCCACATCTAAAGGCCAGACAGTAGGAAGTTTGAGTAATTCTGTAGAAGCTGAATAGAGGCCAGGTGAGATAGTGGAGGGATGAGATTTGGGTTTTCCTCCACCCGGCAGTGAGAGACTTTGCAGAAACGGCCCTTTTGCGTTTATTGATCAGCCAGTAGTCAAGTCACTTGGCTTCAGGGGAATGTCTCACCCCGGGGCAGGCTTGCCTGTCAGGGCAGGCGGCCTTGTGCGGCCGAGGCAGCCAATTGTAAGCTGAACGTTGCTCAGAATAGTTTGATATTCCGTCATACAAAAAGGGAGGCCCTGACATAAGCTAGCGTGGAGAGTCCGATTTTTCAGAGCAGTCCCCCTCCGTCCAGACCGTGTCTGGCGACAGAGGCTGCCCAGCTCGTGTCAGGTCGCGCTCCCTGTCCCGGCGGGTGGGTGCGCAGGGGGCGGCAGAAACCGGGCCCCACGCGGCCCTCAGAGATGCGGCCACCGGTGGGCAGCAGGCTGGTCGTCACCCCCGGCAGTCCTCGCCCGTGGGACGCCGCCGCCCCGCCGCCTTCGCTCTCGGGGCGGGAGCACACGAGGTCTGTCTCCAGGGACTCCGAGGCGGGCTGCGGCTTTGCTGGCCAGTCCAGGCTGCCCGGGCCCCCGGGGGTCCGTCGTCTTGCCGAGGCTGCAGCCTGAGCCCGGAGACTTCCTCTTCCTGCTGTGGCCGAAGGCTCGGCTTTACTTTCCTCTTCATTACAAATAAACTTCATTTTCAGAAACTAATTTCAGGGACGGGGAGGCTTATAGGTTTCGAGCAGGGCTGCCCACCCGTCGTTTCCCGTGATCCAGCCACAGCCGCCAGCCGCCAGGGTGTGCGCCAGGCACAGACAAGCGGACTCGCTGTTTTGTCCGGCAGGGCATCGGCCGGCAGAGCCCGAAGATGAACTCGGGGGCTGGCGTCCACCCCCGGCCACGGCAGGAGATAATGTGGGAAGAGGTCACGGGGGCGGGGCGGGCTCATCCCATCAACCGCCAGTCGCCCTTGCAGACCGGAGCCATCGCCACAGAGGTGGCCCAGCGGCCTCCTGCGAGGTGGCCCAGCGCCCTCCTGCGGGGTGGCCCAGCGGCCTCCTGCGGGGTGGCCCAGCGGCCTCCTGCGGGGTGGCCCAGCGGCCTCCTGCGGG
>NW_004567134.1:18699570-18700543 GCF_000260355.1 Condylura cristata | reverse complement strand
GCGGCCTCCTGCGGGGTGGCCCAGCGGCCTCCTGCGGGGTGGCCCAGCGCCCTCCTGCGGGGTGGCCCAGCGGCCTCCTGCGGGGTGGCCCAGCGCCCTCCTGCGGGGTGGCCCAGCGCCCTCCTGCGGGGTGGCCCAGCGCCCTCCTGCGAGGTGGCCCAGCGGCCAGGAGCACGAGCGTCCTGAGCGTGAGGCCGGTGCATTCAGTTTCCTTCATCTTCCCCGGGTTCTGAAGCGACAGGAGAGTTTCCGCGTGGACGAGCCTCCTGGGCTGCTTGGATTCGTGCGGGACAAAGCTCACGTGCGTGGGGTGCAGGCATGGCGGCGGCGGTCAGCGCCCGTCACCGCGTGGTCACCAGACGCTCGGAAGCAGGAGCTCGGCTCCCAGCAGTTTGCCCGACGGACGTGGCGGTGCCCATGCAAGCAGAGAAGCGGGTTCTCACAGGTCTGCTGAGACACTTTCGGCAGTAAAACCGGAAAGTAACCAGATACCCGTCCACGGGGAAGCTCGCCTAAGTCCACTCGTGTGGCCACTTCAACGAGGGCGAGACACGCCCGGGCCCCGCCGGGCGCTCGAGGCGCAGCAGACCCTTCTCAGCCTGCGCCCGCTTTGGAGGCCGGCGGGAGCCGCGGAGGCCCGGGGCAGCCGGCCGCATTTACACTCACCCGAGTGCGTGTCACGTGAGAGCCACGCGGCGCCTGGGACCCCCACCCCGGGCCGCGGGGCCGCCCAGCGCCCGCAGGGGTCCTGCGGACAGCCTCCGCCGCGCCCTGGCCTCGCCCTCCGCTGCTCCTGTAGGTCAGACACCGCCCAGTTGCACGCAGCAGAAATCAGGGCGCTGCGAGCTCAGACGGGCGCAGGGGGCGAGTGGACACTGCCCGCACCCTGCAGGTCACTCTAGCTGGAGGCTCACTGCGGGGTGGACCCTGCTCACCTGCTCACCGTGTGGCCGTGGAGGCGAGGCTCGCCCCC
>NW_004567134.1:18696014-18696740 GCF_000260355.1 Condylura cristata | reverse complement strand
GGCTCCGGGGACCTGACGGCACCCGCCACCGCCCGCCCCCCCGACTCACTGCTCGTGAGCTGCCTCTCGGGTGCACCCTGAAAATAACTGGCGAGCACCCAGGCTCGGGGCCGTTTGCGAAGAAATCCCAGTCTCCGCACCCCCCAGGAGAGAGGCTGTCGGGGACCCCGAAGACCCACGCCCCTGCCCCGGGCTCCAGCCAGCGTCTCTGGTCGGGGCACAGCCGCGAGGCGGGGTGAGCAGACCGAGCTCAGTGGGGCAGGCGCCTCGAGAAGGCTGCACCCCGCGACTCTCCCCGCAGTGGGGGCCCCAAGAGCCGGGGGCTGGCGCCCTGGACAGGAGGAGGAGCTGTGGGCGCAGCAGACACCCCTGAGCTTCGCGAGCTGCCGGCCTCATTAGGAGCTGCGTGACCTCAAGTCTGCAGGGGACGCACCCTGCCCTTCCCCCGCGGCCCCCCAGCGCACCGGGTTCACAGAAGCCCCCACAAGCGGCATCGAAGCCGCGGTCCCGTGGTCGCCTAACAGGCGGGCGGTTCGGGGTGCTCGGCTGCGGCGGGGTGCTCTTCCGGCTCGGCTGCGGGAGGGAGGGGCCTGCCGGGGCCTGCTCGGCGCTTTCCAGCCCTGTAGCGGCTGAGAGCGCAGGTCCGCGGCTGAGCCGAGAATCGGACCCCAAAACACGTATGCCACCGGGCGGCTGGCCAGGAGCCTGCTGAGCCCGCGCGCACAC
>NW_004567134.1:18693438-18694016 GCF_000260355.1 Condylura cristata | reverse complement strand
CCACGTCACGTCTGCCTGCAGCAGTCCCAGAGCGCCGGGCGGGGGGCGCCCGGTCTGAGATCGGCCCTGCCGGGAACCCGGGTGCGGCCGCCCGGCGGCCGGCTTGAGGAGCTTGTTTAAAACTGGGAAGGAGGAAAGGAGACGCGCGGAGCGGAGAAAACGAGGACAGGAGGGCACGGACGGGCGGGCGAGGGAAGCGGCCCGGGCCAGGCCCCGGCCGAGCGCCTCCGGCCTGCTGGAGGGGCCCGGGGCCGCGAGACGCCGCGCAGAGCCACAGCCCAGGCTCCTGGGGTCAGGGGCTGGCGTGCTCCGGTCGGACGAGGCCGACGGCACACAGGCCAAGCACCCCAGGCTGGCCCTGGGAGCGGGCGGCGGGCACCCAGCAGGCCCGGGGAGGCGTGTAGGAGGCGGGACGAGAGCCAAGCTGCCCACAGGCCTGAGCAGAGCCCAGCTGCACTGTCGGCACCGCGGGCGGCCCCCGGCTGTAGCCCCCCCGCAGGAGCCCCCCAGCTGGAGCCCCCGTTGGAGCCCCCCTGCAGGAGACCCCTGCAGGAGCCCCCCGGCAGGAGCCCCCCCGC
>NW_004567134.1:18691922-18692781 GCF_000260355.1 Condylura cristata | reverse complement strand
CGCCCAGGGCCACCGCCGCCTTCCCCGGAGGACGGAGCCTTCTCGCACTGTCGCCGCCCTGCGCACCGTCCACCTCTGATGCAAACAAAATGCTGCGGACACGGGCGCTGGCGCTCCAGCAGGAAGAGCCACGCAGCCGGCCGCCAGGACACGGTCACTGCCGCGAGGCGGCCGGCTGACCTCAGGAGCGAGGTCGCCGTCACGGCCCACAGCTCCGCCCCAAACGTGAGCCCCCCGCTGGCAAATGCTCGCTCACCACCGGCGCGTGCCATCGGCCCCGCGAGCCACCTGGCGCCGCCCACCCGGCAATAGCCCACCCGGCGCCAGCCCACCAGGGTGCCAGCCCACCCGGGCATGAGCCCACCTGGGCACGAGCCCACCTGGGCATGAGCCCACCCGGGCACGAGCCCACCCGGCACCAGCCCACCGGGGCACCAGCCCACCTGGGCAGGAGCCCACCCGGGCATGAGCCCACCCGGCAACAGCCCACGCGGGCAACAGCCCACCCGGCACCAGCCCACCCGGGCAACAGCCCACCGGGGTGCCAGCCCACCGGGGTGCCAGCCCACCCGGGCATGAGCCCACCCGGGCACAAGCCCACCCGGCGCCAGCCCACCCGGGCATGAGCCCACCCGGGCATGAGCCCACCCGGGCTCGAGCCCACTCGGGCATGAGCCCACCTGGGCATGAGCCCACCCGGCAACAGCCCACCCGGCGCCAGCCCACCGGGGTGCCAGCCCACCCGGGCATGAGCCCACCTGGGCACGAGCCCACCTGGGCACGAGCCCACCCGGCACTGGCACACCCGGGCACGAGCCCACCTGGGCACGAGCCCACCCGGCGCCGGCCCACCCGGCAC
>NW_004567134.1:18687260-18691822 GCF_000260355.1 Condylura cristata | reverse complement strand
GAGCCCACCTGGGCACGAGCCCACCCGGCGCCGGCCCACCCGGCACCACTCCACGGGGCGCCGCGGGCACGCCTCTGGGGAGCGGTGGCTGATTGCACGTGTCCTCGTTGCTCTTCCTCCCCGCAGCTCCACTTTTAACACCAAAACGTTATTAGCGATGTCGCGTCTGAAATGTGGGTCACTTTGTTAATTAGGGACAGCGGGCGGGGGGGACCGGTGTGGGCCTGTCTCATCAGAGCAGGTGATTGCAGCGCGAAGCGGATCTGGCTCTGCGGAGCAGCGACCCTGACGGGGGTGGCCCATTTCAGACAACGACCTGCCACGTGGGCGCGCGCGGGAAGCCTTCGGGGACAGGGGGAAATGTTCAGGCAACTGCAGCTCATCGGGAGCAAAATCGTGATCGAAAATCACGCCCTGGGCCCCGGTGCCCTCCATGCCCCCACGGTGCCACCCACGCACCACATCAGCCCCTCTAGGGGTCTTGGCGTGGCGTGGCGTGGCGTGGGCCGGGGTCCCCCGGTGGTGCGGCCGGCGGAGAGGGTTCAGCCCTCGCAGGAGTGACCCTGACGACGACGACGAGCCAGCCCACCTCGCGCGGCCACCGACGCGGCCCGAGTACCGACTCAAGGACCCCACGGACGACACACTAGCCCACCTTCCTCAACAGTCCTGCTGTCCCCACACTACAGGGGTGAGGGGAAACAGGCCGGGCACTGACGGGCGGGGGCGGCCGCCCTCGGCCGCATCCCTGCTCTTCCCCCGACGCCGGGGCGCCAGGGCCTAGACTTCCGTGTCCGCGTGTCCTGAGGGAAGCTGCACTTTGGAAGGGCTTGCAGAACGATTTGGCAGTCCTATGAGTCATGCAAACTGGGTCTGGGCCACGGTCAAAAGTCACCTTCTGAGCAAGGCAAACAGAAAAATACATAATTACTGTATTCTTTTTACTTCTTTTACTGGTTTTTCACTTGTGCCATATGATTTCCAGAATTCTGCCTATCTTGGTAGGAATTCATGGGTTGGCTCCATCATCAAAAGGGAAGAATGGGGTGAAACAATCTGATTAAGGTAAAGATCTACAATATAAACTCTAAGTTAACCAATAAAAGTTATAGATATAAGCCAGAGAGCAGACAGTCGAGGAGTTAAATAATAATTGACTCAAAAGGCCCAGAGAAAAGGGGTGAGAACAAATGAGACTGGGGAAGAAGCCAGACACTGGCATGGTAAATTAAAACCCAGCACATCAATGATCACGTTAACCGTGAACGGGTAAACACTCAATGAGAAGACGGGGATCGGACCAGAAAATTCACAAATCCAGGTGAAGCAGACAAGTTCCTCGAAGAACACAAATTCCCAGAATTTAATCAAGAAAAAACAGCGCCGACAGCTCTTAACTGCATACACTTAAGGCTGAACTGTAGGCACACGTATTTCTCTGGGGACATTTTATCTAACGTTGAAGGAAAAAATAACACTAATTCTATATGAACTCCCAGAAAAATCACAACGAAGGAATATTTTCCAATTCAATCTGTGAAGCAGGATTACAAAGTCAGGCAAGTAATAAAAACAGCAACACCCACCATGGTCACGGGATTAACATTTTAGCAGACCAAATGCAATTATATAAGAGGAATAATGGCTCGTAGCTGAGAAGGATGTATCCCAAGAATTTAAAGGTGGTTTAGTATTTGAAAATTAGCCACTGCAATCTAGCACATTAACATTGAAAAATAAAAACCATGTAAATATCTCAACAGATACAAAGGCAGCCACCAAATCCATATCCAAAGCTGACAGAATCTCTCAAAACAGAAGAGGAGAAACTTCCTCAAGCTGATGTAGGCACTTAAGGAAAAAAACTGTGAACATCTTACCTAAATTTGAAAATCTGACTTCACCCCTAAGAGAAAAAATGAGGTAAGAAAGTCTGTTCTGCCAGTCCTGTTAATGCTGTAGTAGACATTCTAGCCAGTGTAATGGAGCAGGGGGAGGAAAAACAAAACAAAACTGTCACTGGATAAGCCGGGAAACTTATGAAAATACAGAATGAAAACAATTTTAAAAAATGTTAAAGGAGACCTATTCATATGCGTGGTGGGTGGATGTTCATGTTCCTGTTTCAAATGTTTACCAGTTTCATTTTTCTCCATTGATCGTTCAAGGAAAAAATCTTCCTGTCTTCAATTCTTACAGAATAAATGGACTCCCAGTTAATAAAAGTGTCACTCGGCAGAGACGTAAGAGCTGGCAGTTAGCGTCTGAGAACGGCTGGATCTTAAGAGATTGGTGTGTGCTTCATGGTAGTTTAGTTCCGTAAGAAGAGAATTCAGAGACACTGTAGTGACAGTTTGAATCAGAGAAACAACATGACCGAGGGCTGATGTGTGTTTACATGTCCTGAAATGACCTGGGCCAGTGCCTTAAATTTAAAATTAAAATGTAACCATAAATCTGTCCATAACTTTTAGAGCCTAAGTGTCAAGCAGAAAGTAAACTCAAAGAAGTACCACCTGAGTTTTGGATCAGAAAGTCTAAGACCTGCAGGAGACCCCACTGCAGACTCTCACAGAGCACAGAGAGCTCTGCGGGCCGTGGTCACCGCCCTGCCGGAAGCTGGCGTCCCCTTGGGCACTCTAAAGAAGCCTGATGCTCACGCCACCGTCTGGAAAGACTAACAGGAGGGGCAAGTGGGGAGCCGACACCCGCAGTTTCTTCTTTCGGTGTCAGTATTCTAACAGCTGTAAGATGGTTCTAGTACTCGCATCACTGCACAAACCCCTCCAGCGCCGTCCACG
Source organism: Condylura cristata (assembly GCF_000260355.1). Taxonomy (NCBI): domain Eukaryota; kingdom Metazoa; phylum Chordata; class Mammalia; order Eulipotyphla; family Talpidae; genus Condylura; species Condylura cristata. Next base: position 18,689,021 of record NW_004567134.1, on the reverse strand, counting down.
CCGCTGCGGAGGGCCGGGCTTTCTCCTTTCGGGTTGCTGGGTGATATCCCGTCATGTAAATAAACCCAGTCATCCACCATTTGGGGGGCTTCCATAGCTCACCTACTGCAAATGGTCCTTCAGTAAACAGGGGTGCAGGCGTCCTTTTGACTTAATGACTCCGTGTCCTCTGGGGAGACCCCAGGAGCGGGACTGCGGCAGTGTGAGGAACCCCCACACAGCTTTCTAGAGTGGTTGGACCAGGTTGCGGTCCCACCCAGTGCGGGGGAGTTGCTTTTTCTCCACATTCAGAAAGAAAAAGAAAATGATCGAATGGTCTCAGAGGAGGAACGCAGAGGAACCAAATAGTCATCAGGAAAAAAAAAAAAAAACAGTAAAACTACAGTAAAGAAAAAATCAAAATCACCAGGCAACGACAGCTCAGCCGCGTCCTGCAGGGAGGGGCGGGGGGGGAGGGGCGCGGGGCGGTGCGGGGCGGTGCGGGGGACCGCACGCTGCGCTAAAGTGAAGGGCGAGGTGGCAAATATACATTTTTAATTTTAAAAATCAAGGGGACGAAGGTGACTAATACACAATCAAGTTTGAGGACGCAATTTTAGGGCAAAACCTGATCATGCTTCCGCGAGCAAATCAGACACTTGATGCAGAGTCGTAACAGGCTGCTCTAAGTCCCCAAATGCCTCGATTAAGTGAATTAAGGGAAGAATCTTGCAATGACAGTCTCCAAAATGCCATTTTTGCAAAGGGATAGAAGACAGAACTTCAAGTGCTGAAACACTAAAAATACACGACTTGCGGGGAGAAAGGAAAGAGGTGGCATCTAATTTGCAGCTTCCTGCAAGGTGACTCATGAACACCGAGTTCACCGACCAGCCCAAACCAGCCCAAACCAGCCCAAACCAGGCGGCTGTGCCACCGACACCGCAGCAGCCCGGCGGCCGGACCTGGACCCGCGGGCAGTTGCGCGGGGCGGGGAGCCCCTCGGCCGGCCACTCCCGCCCCAGTCACACCCCCACCTTCGCCTTCCAGAGCCCTGCGACCGGGCCTGGCACCCCGCGAGGGGCGGGGACGGCACAGCAGAGGCCCTAAGCGGCAGGACCCCCACGAAGCTGGCCGGCGGGTCCCGCCCGCGGCTCTGGCGCTGCTGCGCCCACGCCCGCACCCAAGTGTGCAGACAAGGCCCCCCGCTCCCTCGGGCTTCGGCGGGGCCAGAACAAGCGGCCAAAGTGGAGGGACGCTGGGGGCCCGACGGGTCTGGCGTCACGGCCAGAGACCCGGGCCGGGGACTCGACTTACCTTATGGCACATGTAGGATCCACCCTTCTTCACCCGGTCCTTCCCGGAAGGGGGTCCTCTCTGCGGAGAGGAGAAGGGGCTCGGCAGTGCTGGCAGGGGCGGCCCGGGCGGGCGACCTCCCCGCGCCCCAGGCGACGCCCCTCCGGGGAGAGCGCCAGGAGGCGCAGCTGTGCCCGGCCCCGGGTGCAGGCCGACCCGCACGGCGCCGGCGCCAAGCCAGAGGCCGCGGCCATGAGGGGTGACGGAGTCGCTCCGCATCCAGCTTGTGGAACTTGAGTCGGGTTTACTGAGACGAAGACACTCGCCGTTCACAGCTACTTTTCCCTCTTGTGAACACTGTAAATGTTTGGCTCGGATTCGGGAGGTTTGACTGACTCACAACAAACTTTTTCGCCCTTTCGTCTTTTTGAATAGGAGGCTCAGGGTCTTTATTGCATTTCTGGCAGGGAGAAGCAGGCGAGGGCC
>NW_004567134.1:18685461-18686532 GCF_000260355.1 Condylura cristata | reverse complement strand
GGGCTGCCCCAGGGGGTCGCCGGTCGGGGGGGCCGGGTCAGCCAGGCCCCTGCTTGCTGACCAGCCGGCGGGGTGCCTGGGCGAACCGGGGTGCAACACGAGCCCTGCGCCTCGTCTTGCCGAGAGGCTTCATACGGGGCTCGGGCGAAGCAACTGAAAAAGGGAACAAACACGCATGGCCACCTCTGCAAAGCGGTCTGGCCACAGCCAGCAGGGCCCGGGCCACACTCCGGGGCTCTGAAGCTGCCCCAGCTGCCCCCGCTGGGCGCCCCCTTCGAGTCCCAGAGGAACATCCCAGGACGGCCGGCGGGCGCCCGCTCCGGCGCCACAGTCCGTGTCGGTGAGCAGAAGAGCACCACGCTGACCGTTTCTAATGAACGCAGCCTCCGGCCCAAACCTCCCGGAGCGTCCACTTTAACCAGCCCGGGCTGCCGCCCCCAGGGCCCCGGCCGCGCCCGACACCCCGCTCTGCGTGGGGAACCCGCCGTTCTGGGGGAGGCCGCGACAATGTAAGGCTTCTCTGCGGCGGCCGCCGCCAGAGCGGCCACCGTGCTCCGCGGCCGGCTGTGCTCTCCCGGCCCCCTGGCCCCACCCCTTGCTGGACAGCGCCCAGCTGTGGTCAGGGACTGGGCCCATCGTCTGCCTTTGTCTGGTTTCTCCACACTCCTCACAGATGCTCCACTCTGTTGAACGTCTAAGTGATACACTTCAATTTATTTTTGCTCATGGCGTTTGTTATGTGGAGTTTGTTTGCGGACAGTGATGACCAGTTTTGTTCTTCTGCGCGTGGCTGTCCGGTTTTCCCAACACCAGGTGTTAAAAAGACTCCCTCTCGGGCCCTCCCTGGGGGCGCAGCGGGTTAGAGCGCAGCACTGAGAAGCTAAAGCCGCTTCCGCATGAGTTCGATCCCCGCCTGCCCCGGAGGTGACCACAGGGCGCGGCAGACCTCTCCTGACCCCCCCGCTGCTCCCCTCAGCAGTGTATTTCATCGATCAGCCTGTTCTGCTCCCCACTCTGTCTCTGGTGAAGCCTCTCCACTGCTCCCCTCAGCAGTGTATTTCATCGATCAGC
>NW_004567134.1:18683022-18685361 GCF_000260355.1 Condylura cristata | reverse complement strand
AAAAAAAAAAAAAAAGACTCCCTCTCTCCACTGAACCATCGTGGTTCCTCCGGCGCAAACTAAGTGACAATATAAGGATTTATTTCTGGGTTCTCGATGCTGACCCATGTGTCTTACTTTCATTCTGACATCATACCGCTTCAATCACGGTTATTTTCTCATATAGTTTGAAGTTGGGTAATACGACGCCTCCACCTTTAGTAATCTGGGTGCAGGTACTTAGGGTTTTTTGTGATTCCACGTAAGTTTTAGTGCTTTGTTGTTACGTGTTTCATTAAAAAACTGGAATTTTAAGAGTGACGGTATCAAATCTGTACATTGCTTTTGGCCTGCCCAATCCTCCTGGCCGTATTAATTCCCTTCATCCCTGAACATGGAATATATTTCCAACTGTCTGTCTCTCCTGCTGTAACTGTTAACAGCGTTTCTACTTTTTAACCATACAGGGCTTTCACTTGCTCTGTTAAATCTAATCCTAGGTCTGGAATTCCCTTTGAGGCAACTGTGAACAGGACAGTTTTCTTCTTTTCTTTTACTTCTATCTCATTGTTTGCACCGAGAGATGCGCACATTAAGTTCCCAGTCTAGCGGGTCTGGTATAAATATACATTCCGGATCTGACTTAGAACGTCGAGATCGTTGGAGAGAGGATTTCTACATCGCAGTTTTCTCCCAATCTGTTCTCACAACAAAAAATATTCAGAGATGCTCTTTTCGAGGAAGTCCTGCACACGCAACGTAGCGCCTCCATTTCTGAACACTCGCTGGGGGCCTGGCCTCAGGGGCCGAGTGTCCACTGGCCGCCCTCGCGACAGGCCGGCAGGCAAACACGCTGTCTTAGACCCAGGTCGGAGACACACAGACCCCCACGCCCAGTTCTGAAGAGAATCACTCGGTCACCCGATTTCCAGGCACAACTCTCGCCCAGACACAGCCTTGCGCTTCTTTCCGACAATCATGCCCCCCAAGGGGAACTTCTACCAACTGAACCCGGGGGACGCCAGCACGTAAAGCCCCGAGGGCTCCTAGTCCCCGGGTTCTCAAGGAGGCTTCGCTGACCTGCGGGCGCTCTGCCACAGCCCAGGCAGCACCCGAGCAGGCTGACCTCCACTCTCAGTCCCGGGAGAAGCCACGACCCCCGCCAGGGCACACGCGGGCCCACAGACCCACCCAGGCCACGGGGGCGGAACAGCCGGCGCACCTGACGCCCCGGGGGTTCCGCCCGGAGTCCAGCTGGACCCCAGGAAGCCCCGCCCACGCCGGGGAGGGCTCCGCCCTGAGGGCACTCACGGGGTTCAGCGTCTCTTCCACAGAGCGGTGCACGGTCCACCAGTCGGAAGTCCACTCCCAGGCGTTGCCCACGATGTTGTGCAAGCCGTACCCGTTGGGGGGGAAGGCGTCCACCTGCCACGAGAAACGGGGAGCGCAGTCACCCGCCTGCCGTGCTCGGCGCCTGCACAGGGCGCCCGCCTCGGCCCCGGGGCTGCTGCTCCCCCTCTGCTTCTCAGACCCGTGGCCGGGGCCCGGAGACGGCTGCCCGGGCTTCGCTCTCGAGGGCCGCCCAGAGACCCCAAGGAGGGGCCCCAGTGCGGAATCCAGGGCGGTGTTCCCAGGGGCCACTACTGGTCATCGATGGAAGCTGGGCCTGCTGGGGAGGGGCAGGGCCAGCTCATCTTCAGGCTTCAAAGCCAGGCAGGGCAGCACAGCGGCACCGAGCCCCCGGGCCAGCCCGGCCCCTAACCGTCCTGCTCCCCGTGGGGAGCCTCAAAGCCCTGAGGGGACACGTCCGTACAGGGCGGGCCTGGGCGAGGGGGTGTGCGGCCTCGGGCCGAGACACGGCCACCTGACCGGCTCTACAAGAACTGCATGGCCTGTCGAGGCGGATGGGGCAGTCACCACGGGCCGCTGTCCCAGACGGGGCCGCAGGATGACAGGGGGGCGGGGGAGGCCGGAGAAACAGCTGGAAGCAGAGGGCAAGCGCAGGACAGTCGGCTCTTTCCTGGCCTCAAGGGTTCCCAGCGTGTTTTAATGGAAATTCTCAAACATAAAGACAAACTCTGACAGAAAGGAAAGTGACCTTGGCCTTTCAACTCTCTACAAAGCCCGGTTCAGCCTCAGCCGCTGGCTCGGCCACGGAGGGCCCGCCCGCCCCGCCAGCTGGCACTCACGGGCGCCGTGCCGCGGAAGCCGTCCTCGCCGGTGTTGGTCCTGGGAAACTCGCCCTGCCAGATGTTGGCGTAGTGCCGGCCACCGGGCCGCAGCTTGTTGCCCCAGGGGAAGAGCCTGTCGGGAGGGGCGTCAGGGGCGCGGCCGAGGGCCCAGGAGCGCAGGGAGCCCCC
>NW_004567134.1:18681559-18682922 GCF_000260355.1 Condylura cristata | reverse complement strand
CCCCGCCGGCCACCTGGGCCGTCGCCAGCCCGGCAAATGGCCTCGCCAGAGCGGGCAGGGGCGGCCGGGCGCAGGCACCTGACCGCACTTCCAGCAGCCTCACAGTTCAGGGAGCTTTCCCAGGCGAGACCCCGGCCTGGGCCCCCCAGGCCTCAGGAAACAGAAGACGCCGGAGCAAGGCGGGCGCGGGGGCTCGGGGGACTGGGCCCCCGGGCAGCTCCATTCTGGGGTGCTGTGGGGCAGCAGGGGCCCCAGTGTGGCGCTGGGGGCTGCACGAGCGGGGACCCGCGGACGGAGCTGGGCAGGGCTGGCGGGGCGAGGGGAGGGCGAGGCCTGGGCACGGCGGCCGGCACCTGTTCTCCAGGCCTCCCCGGCAGCCGTACTCCCACTCGGCCTCTGTGGGCAGCCGCTTGCCGGCCCACGCGCAGTAGGCCACGGCGTCGTTCCAGGACACGTGGAGAACCGGGTGGTCGGGCCTGCGGGCGGAGACAGGGAAGAGGCTGACGGGGAGCAGCGCCAGCCGCCAGCCGCCACCCAGCGCCGCCATGTCCACTGGGTCCCGCTCTAGGAACTGGATGCCAACGCTTCCTCGCCCCGCGGGCGGCCAGGACCCCCAGGGCCTCCTGTGCCCAGCACCGCCCGCTGCCCCGGGAGGAGGCGGGACCCGGGGCCCGGGCCAGGAGAGCGGCGGCTGGGCGCAGGCACGGTGCCGACTGGCCCGCCGGGCTCGCTCGCTACTTCTGCCGGCGCCCATTGTGTCTGGGCCCAGGCACGGGCCAGCGTCCACCTGGAGGAGCCCTGCGGGCGGGCGGCCAGCAGCCTCACCTGTGCAGCACAGTCGAGTCGGGCCCTTCGGGGTGTCTCCAGTTGGCGCCCTTGACCGGTAACCACCAGGGAGCAGCTGCCACCTCGAAGCAACCCAGAGCGAGCCGAGGTCAGCGGCGACCAGGCCAGGGAAAGGGCCGGGGTGGAGCAAGGCTCACTCCGCTGGAGTGGCCCGAGAGCCGGACCCAGACACGAGGGCGCGGCCGAGACCAGCTCCACCCGGCAGTTTGAAGAGAGGAAACGGGAGGCGGCGCGCTCCTGGGGCTGCTCCCCGGGGCTGACGCCCGGGGCAACGGGAAGGACGGGCTCTGCCTCGCCGCTGACCGGCCTCCCCGCCCCCACGCCTCCCCGGACACGCGCAGACGCCCACACACCAGCCTCCGGACGTCTGCAGCACGAGCCGCGGGGCCCAGCGGAGCTCGGGGCCGGTCCTCTGCCCCTCGGACTCTGAGCCACCCCGCGGCTCCTCCCGGGGGGCCCCAGGCCCCGGAAGGCCAGAGTGCGGCTCCCGGCAGGAGGGCGTGAGCCCCGGTGCCCG
>NW_004567134.1:18680206-18681444 GCF_000260355.1 Condylura cristata | reverse complement strand
ACGTCCCCGCCCAGCGCACGCACACCGCCCGCCCGGCGCCACTTACTGCCTGCTGGATGCCGGCCTTGACGCGCTCGCTCAGCATGCCCTCGAAGACGAAGGAGTCGCCGAACCTCTCCGCCTGGAAGGGAGGGAGGGGTCAGAGCAGGGGCCGCGGTGGGCCCCAGCGCGCGGAAACTGCCCGAGGCCCGGCCGCCTCACCCCGCGGGCGGGGGCCCCGCAGACCGGGCGGCCACAGGCTGGAAGAGACCAGCGTCCGCGAACCGCGGTCTGGCGAGGGAGGCCCGGGGGCCAGCGACTCGGGACCAACAGGACACTGCCCCTGCACCTATGACGTGCAGCCGGGTCCCGAATCCTGGCCCGGGACGGGCGCTGTCAGGTCCGGCCCTTGCCAGCTCCGCAGGGGCCCAGGGCCCGCTGGAGCACCGGGAGGGGCCACCCCGGGGGCCTCTGACCGCATGCCCGGGCCCTGGCCTGCTGCTCTCGGCCTCGCTGGAGGGCGGCGGCCTGCCTCCGGCCGCCCTTCTGGCCTTTCCTGCTTGACTCTCCTCCTGCACCCCAACACAGGGGCTCCCCACCCAGCCCCCAAGAGGAGTCCCAGCGCCTGCCCCCAGACGCCCCCACTCCACACCGTGGCTCTCGGGCAGCTGGGGGACCTGCCAGCTGGCAAAGGCCACCAGGGGTCCGGGCCACCAGGGGTCCGGACCGGGGAGGTGGGGAGCCAGAAACGCGCATGTGTGAGCAGCTCCAGGGTGACACTACGTGTGGCCACAGAGACGCGGCCTCCTGGGCGCACCTGCACGGCCCTCCAGCCCCAGCGGCCCGCAGACCGCCTCCCTGACCCAGGCGCGGCCTGGCAGGACCCGCCGGCCCTCAGGCTCCTGCACGGGGCTCAGTCCCGCTCCTTCAGGTGCGCCTGTCCCCCTGGACGCCCCAGGGCTCCGCTACGCCCACGCACCTGCCCCGTCCTTTCTGCAACAAACCTGGGCCACCACCACTGCCCGCTGGCTCTGGGCGGCACGAGGGGCGGCGAAGCCAGCGCTGGCCTGTGCGTGCGGTGCTGACGGCAGGGCCCGGGCAGAGCCAGGCCGCGGGGAGGAGGAAGGAGCCCGGAGCGGCCTCCTTTGGCTCCTGTGGGCACGGGGTATGGCCCAGAGCGGGCACACCGCGGCGCAGGAGTCCACGCAGGGGGAACGAGGGGCCCGGCCACGGGGGAACGCCAAGCGCAGCCGCGGGGC
>NW_004567134.1:18669876-18680023 GCF_000260355.1 Condylura cristata | reverse complement strand
GGCCAGACGGCGCAAACGGCGTTTCCGGGCAGCGAGAGCACACGGGCCCACGCACCGCTGGTTCCCGCGGGTGGAAGAGCCACGCGCGGCTACCGCTGTGCTCGGGGGCTGCTGCTGGGGGGGGGCGAGAACCCCGCGAGGTGCCCAGCCGTGCTGTTCCTGCACCCCGACGGTCGGCCGGTCTGGCCGCTCGCTCCTGCCCGAGGCCCGGTGGGGCAGAGCGGCGGCGGCGGAAGGGGGCGTCCTCGGGGCCAGGCAGCGCGGGCTGCCCACCGCTGGGGCCTGGGGACGCGCTGGGCACAGCTCGGCAGCTCCCAGCTCTGCGGCCGCACCGCGTGGACGCTGCTTTGTTTCCAGCATTCGCTCCCAAATTAGCTTTTTAATTAAAGAAAATATGGGGCCCGCCCTGGTGGCACCGCGGGTTAAAGCGCAGCACTGAGAAGCTGGCGCCACTTTGTCGGGGAAGGCTGTCCTGGGCAACTCTGCAGTCTCGGGGGCGCACCCCTGCTCCAGCTTCCTGCACCCCGCCCCCGCCCAGTGGCTGCAAACTACAACTCCCAGCAGCCCCCGGGAGAGAAGTGCGAGGACCCAAGGGCGGAGCTAGCGGGAATTCTGGGACATTGCGGGATAAATAGGGCGGGCTGCGACTCTCTCGCTGGCTCGCTGGGGAAGCGGCTCTCCAGACGTGTGACTTGGACTCGGTGTGTTCAGTCAGCCGAGCCGCAAGGTGTTCCAGTGACTTTGCATCCCGCTCTCTTTCCCTGGGTTGTTCCTGCTCCTTTCCCCTTTTGTAAATAAACCCGTCATTGACCCTTTTGTGCGCATCTGCAGTGTAACTGAGCTGTGAGCGCGGTGAGGCCCACAGGCAGGCGCCCGGTCCACTCTGGGCTGCCCTGGAACACTATGACTCTGACAAATTTTGTTCTGGCCTTAAGTCTCAGTACCCTTTCCCACTGGATATTACCACCAGTTTTATTACTTCCGCCAATCTGGTGAAATCTGGTTTATGGCAAATGCTGCTGCTTTTGTTCTCCCCTCTGGGTGGCTTCCAAGCCACTCCCGCTTTGCAGTTTGTGCTTCTGGGCGTCTTCTAGATACTTTGCATCAACATCACTTTTTCCATTTTTGGCTCTGTGAGCTCAAGTGGAGGAAACTCTGCTTCTCCCACTACAAATTTGCAACAAATTCAGGCTCTTACTGAAAACATCCAGCAGCAAATACAGGCCCTGAATTCGGTTGTAAATAGTATTAAAAATGAGAATGGGATTGCCCTCGGCTGGATGCAAGCCCAGATACAAGGTGCCTTCCACAAGGTGCCTTCCATAAATTAGGTGTGACCCAGTACGTATTATGGCATGGAGAAGGGTAATAAGCCTCTCCCTGAGGACTGCAGGAGTTAGAAGAGGATTTTTACTTGCTGCACACCTTAAACCCTTCAGGAAAGAATTGTTCCTGGAATAGCAACACCCCTCCTGAGGAAACTCCTAAGGCTCCTGTGGAAATCCCTGATCCCTCACAGCCTCCACTGCCCTCTGGGGAAGGAACTTAAATGCTTTCTCCTCCCCATACTAGACGGGGCACCTTTTGGAAGTAAGAATCGCCCTGAAGCAGGGCAGTTCCCTCTCAGACGCATGGCGGTGGGCGGTTTAAAGGCACAAGGCCGGCCCGCTGGGTGCTCTCGGCCACCCCAGCCTCTCAGCACAGCAGACCTCCTAAGCCGGAGCTCTGTTCCTTCTTCCAGGCAGGACCCTAGGAGGATGGCGCACTTGTCTGCCTCTCTTTCTCTCTCGCCGTCCTAATCGGGCAGATCCCAGTCAATGTTGCAAATATATTGACCTCAGATGAGCAAAGGACGGTCTTTAAGAAAGCCAGGGAGGCCGCTGACCGCCTCCACCAGGAGGAAGAATCCCCAGAAGCAGGCGTGGCCGTCCCGACGGTGGATCCCAACGGGGACCCCAGTGAAGGGGACGTGGCATGTTGGAGCTCTACAGAAAGTGTTTATTGGTAGGGCTCCAGCAAGGGATTCCCGAGCAAAAGAATTTTAATAAAATTCTGCAGCTGGAGCAGGGGGCTAGGAGGACCATCTGAGTTCCTCGAGCGGATTATCCAAATGTGTGCCAGGCGCACGGATATAGATCCTGATGCCCCAGAAAATGCTCGTCCGACCACTAGGGCGTGCATTGCCCACAGTGCCGAGGTGGATGGCGTCACCCAGGTGAGTCCATCCCAGCTAGCGGACCTGGCATTCCGAGTGTGTAATAACAGGGAGGAAAAGAGACCTAAGCCTGCGACTGCTGTCGTAGAGGCAACACAGAACAGAGTTTCAGGGAAACCTCAGAACGGCAGGTGGACCCAGAGACGTGAGCCTCTAGGAAGGAATCCGTGTGCCCACTGCAAGGGCGAGGGACACTGGACGCATGTCCCAGACTCCGGGTCAACAGGAGACGTTACAGGGACAGGAGACAAGGAAGAAGGTGAGCGCCCCACTGATCCACGCAGAGGTGACAGGAGAGGACACAGGCAGAGCACCGGAGCCCAGGCCGAGGCAGGAGGGAAGGAGGCCGATGACGGTCAGCGCAGAGACTCGGTGCAGAGAGGAAGGACGCAAGCAGGGTGCCGGAGGTCAAGCGACGACTGCTGGGGAAGAGACAGAGGACGGCGCATACACCAGAGACTCAGGTGAAGACCAGGGAGCCCAGAGGCTCCAGAGAGCCAACATGGCCCACTGACATGGCCCGCGGGACTTACTGAAGACCTGAGACATTATTTAAAAGAAAAAAACCTTAAACGGTAGAACATCCTTTCCAGCAATGCGGCAGTGTCCGTCAAAATGCACTTTCTGAAGGACCCTGCGATGACAGATGCGCTCACTATTCCTTTTCCTTTGGAGACACTTAGGAATATTACTGTGACTCCGTGCAATTATGTTAGCAGTATTAAAAAAAATGGTTTTACTACATAATATGGCCTTCCGTCTTGTTCTTGATATCTTTTTGTAAACTTTTTCTCCTAATTCTTTTTGTTTTTTAAATCATTTTTGGCCTATATGAGTAAAACTGCAGTTACATATGATTCCACGTGGCATAACCGAGAATACTGTCCGTGTCTGTAGGTTGAATGTCTGTGTGTCTTTTACTTGTGTTTATTGTCTTGGCCTCGAGGTGTTCTGAGTTGGTCTGGATGGCGCCCACCGCTGTTGTAAACACACAAACGAAATTGTAATCTTGATGGTAACTAGTTTGTTAAAAAAAAAATGACTAAACAGGTATTGGTATGTATGTTTGTATATATATATATATATTTGTCTTATTTGAGGTTCATAATGTCAGGCACATTGAAGTTTGGAATAACTAAGGTTTTAAAAAAAAGTCTCTCGTTATAACATAAGGAAAATAGGGAAACTACATGGCTGTGGTTTGAGTGTCAACAATTGTCGCACTGAACTGAGCCGGAGCTTTCACGAAATTGGGATTGTCTTTGCTGTTATTTTTTTTTCTTCTTCATATCTGTGACAAAGCTTCCCAGAATTCCAAATTGAACTGAAATTCGGTAGTTTGTCATTGGCACATTGAAGGAAGTCTTGTGGAGCCTCAGTGCAGCTCCTGAGACGCCCCACACCATCTCTCCTCCCCTGGGGAAAGCACTCAGATCCCTTCGCCTCCTTCGGTCCACAAACCACAGTAACCCTGGGAGGGCCCTGCCGCCTGGAAAGCGGGAAACCTGCAGGGAGCACAGCTGTTGCCCTCGTTTTTCTAAAACATGTGAAAAAAGGCATTTTTTGATATGTCCGTAAATTGAGACTGTTGATCATTATCTCGTCATATATATTAGTCTGGTATTTGCAGAAATTGTCTCTGGAAAATTTTGATATGTATCTGATATGTATGTACATTTTGAATGTTGATCGTTGTTTTGCCGTACTTATCCGACAGCCCAGTGTGTGTAGAAATTATTTCTAAAGAAAACAAAAACTTTTTTTTGTTTCCAGTAACAGCTCTCCACAGATTCTAACTGATTGAACTTTTGATATTGGAAAATATCTTCCACAAGAACTAAATATAGTGATTCGACTAAGTTTTGTTTGAAATACTAACGACATTTTTGTTTATTTAATTCAAAGACAGTTTTTTTTTTGTTTTGACTGCCGAAAATCTACAATAATATTCCTTTTTTTCCAACAGAGCTAATTTTTGTTTCTATTTCTTCTCTCCCCTTGATACCAACACAATATAAAAACTGTAGTAGTAATTTTTACTACTCACGAGTCTGTTTTTGCATAACTTCAATAAGGAATTTTGTCTGCTTCAACTAAAGAAATTGGCAGCGTGCTTCAGTGGCTTTGCGTGGCATTCTCCGGGATTCACACAGAGCTGAAGCAAGATGAGCATCTGCTGCTCGTTGGTAGGGCCCAGGGGCCTCCAAGGAAGGTGAGGAAGCTGGCCCCCGTTGCACGGCCTGGACAACCCGGACTGGACGATATTGAGCCCTGGAACCTCGAGAAGAGGTGACCCCAGGTGGGATCTGCCGGAACTAATGTTGTTCCTACAGCCCACGTCACCTGGACAGCGACTGTCCGCTCGAAGCTATGGGCTGTTCCAACAAGCGCATCTAAAAATTGCTGTTGGCTTAGTCGACCCTGTGACTTTATGCAAAAATAGAAAAATTCAAGGTAGCTTGAATTGGTAAACATGTTGCCCATTCTTACATTAAGTGGGATCAAGGTTGAGAGAACTTGTTTTTTACCGAAGTCAAGCCAGTTTTTGAAGCTTTTTTGCTTGTTCCTGTTATTATACACATACACACATACTCTTTTCCTCTTCACCTATACTGATGGACTATTGTCCAGCAATGACCATCGTCCTTGGCATTCATGAGCACTGCTGGTGACCGCTGCCTCTTTTGCATACGCTGGAAACCTTACAGAGAACGGAAGTGTTCCGGAGCCCGTCTCTGGAGACCGCACCCTGCGATCTGTGCCACCACAGATGGGGGCATGAAATCAAAAGGGGGGGCTGTCAAGGGGAAGGCTGTCCTGAGGAACTCCGCAGTCCTGTGGACCCCGCCCCCGACTCCTGTGACTGGCAGCCCCAGGGAGAGAAGTGCGAGGACCCAAGGGCGGAGCTGGCGGCGTCCTGGGACATTTGGGGGATAAATATGGCGACTGCATCTCGCACTCTCTCACTTGGGAAGCAGCTCTCTGGACTTCCCTGCAACAACTTCAGCACAAGCTCGATCCCTGCCCCGGAGGTGACCACGGGGCGCGGCAGACCTCTCCTGACCCGCCGCTGCTCCCTCAGCAGTGGACTTCGTCCATCTGCCTGTCCTGCTCCCCGCTCTGTCTCTGGTGAATCCTCCCACCGCCCCTGCACCTCTGGCCTGTACCCCAGTTCTGTGTGCGTAAAGAAATAAATCTTTAAAAAAAAAAAAGATGGTTTGGGCCTGAGAAAGCACCCAGAACGGGCGCCCACAAACTGCCGGCCACACAAGGCCCATCCGCCACAGCTGCGCAGCTGCGGGCCGGCGCATCTGACACAACCCTTCACCCACGCAAAGGCTCCATCTGCCACCAGGACAAACATCCTCCCTCAGGGCCTCTGTGAGCGCTCTGCGCTCGTGAGGAAGCCAGGAGGGCCCAGGGGAGCCGCTCAGTCTTCAGATATCAAAGTAAAATCGCAAACCACTTGTGAGCCGTGAGAGGAGCCTGCCTCACGCAGCAGCAGCTATCTGAGCGGAGAGGCCCGTGCCTGCGCCTCAGAGCCGCGGGCCCACGCGCTCCAGGCCACCGTGCTCGGACGCCACTCGGCCCGACACTGACGCACAGGGCCCTGGGGTCACCGCGGCCACGCCTGGCTCGGCTCGTCCACGCCGAGCTGTGCGGCTCAGGGTCACCCTGTTTGTTGACGCCCGGGGGGCCCCCAGAAAGCGCCCGCCCCCCAGAGTGCTGTGAGGAGCGGGGTAAGCACAGGAAGAGCCGAGCGCAGCCACCACCCCAGGCAGCCCGCGGCCCTCGCGCCGTCACCTCCGTCAAGTAGCCAGTCGCATTGACAAACTTCTCGAAGTCGGCGTTGCTGACTTCATAGGCGTCCATGTAGAAGGCATCCAGGGTCACTCTCCGCGCGGGGGCCTCCCCGTCCTGCCGGACCTGCGGCTCGTCCGTGCCCATGGTGAACACGCCAGCAGGGATGGGCACCATCTGCGGAGAAGACCCAGGGCGTGGAGCCGCGCCACAGGGGCACCCGGGGCCCCGGACACCACCCGCCAGCCGCCCCCCGGCCCCAACGCGGCGAGGGGCCGGCCACGAGCAGCGCGACCCTGTGGGACTCGGTTCTCCTGCAGATCTACACGGCGCGAACGAGGGTGTCGTGGAATCGGGCCCGGCACGGGCCGAGCCTCTGAGCACCCCGGGACCCCGCCATCCTCTACACGTGAGTGGGTGTTCTTCCCGCGACGTGGTCACGTCTCGTCAGAAGTCTGCCTCCAAGCGGCCTCCCTGGCGGCGCGGCGGCTAAAGCGCAGCACTGCACGCCCGGCAGCCGCTTCAGCGCGAGCCCCATCCAGGGTCCCAGCCCCGAGGTGACCCCGGGGCGCGGCAGACCCCTCCTGGCCCCCCGCTGCTCCCCTCAGCCGTGGACTTCGTGCGTCGGCCTGTTCTGCACCCCGCTCTGGCTCTGGGGAGTCCTCTCACCCCCAGCGCCTCTGGCCCGTACCCCAGTCTGTGTGCACAAACACATAAATCTTCAAAGAAAAAAAACAGTCTGCTTAAAAGCAAGTGTAAACGCACCGTCAGCCTTGGGAGGCCGGACGCACCTGGGTCCCCACGACAACCGCGGGCGCGGGATGGCCTCGGTGGGAAACCCAAGATGCTGAGGGAGAGGCCGCCGCCTGCCCTCGCCCCTCACGCCCCTCACACGCTCCTTACGAAACTCCAGTCGCCTCTACCCTGGTCCTCCCCTCACAATGCCTCCGATGCCTGTCCCGGCCCACCCTGCGAGCCTGAGGGCGACACTGACATTTCCAGCGACTGATCACAGGGCCATGCTCAACATCAGGAGTTACTAGCCGACTGCAAATTAAAACCCAACGAGAAGCCACTCTGCGCCCTCGCGAGGCAGGACGATGGCGCAGAGACCGTCCTCCAACCCCTGGCGGGGGAGGGTTGGCACCAGCATGGGCACCCCACAGCCCCCGCTGCCTGCACAGCATCTGGCCCAAGCGAATCACAGACTGAAATGTGAAGCGCAAAGCTCAGAAGCTCCCAGAAGGCAGCACAGGGAGGCCCAGATGGCCTCGCTGTGGCCCCGCGACACCAGCTGTGGGAAGGCCGTCGCTAGGCGCTGCAGCGAGACCCGCGCTCTGCAAAGGCGCGACTCAGATAGACACGGGCTGGGCACGATGCTCACAGAAAGCACCTCTGATAAAGGGCGGCTGTCCGAGACACGCGGCTCCCACCGGAGGGACACAGTTCCATTTTAAAAATGGGCCATGGCCACTCACCCCAGAGGGCCCACGGTGGAAAATCGGAGCACGGACAGGGGCCCTGCCTGGCGCCACAGCGGGTAAAGCGCAGCGCTACGAAGCCGGCCACAGCCGCTTCAGCGCAAGTTCGACCCCCGCCCCGGAGGTGACCCCAGGGCGCGGCAGACCCCTCCTGTCTCCCCGCTGCCCCCTCGGCAGTGGACCTTGTCCATCTGCCTGTGCTGCTCCCCACTCTGGCTCCGGTGAAGCCTCTCACCCCCTGCACCTCCAGCCTGTATCCCAGTTTTGTGTACACAAATAAATAAATCTTTTAAAAAAAGAACATGGAAGCATGCTCCACATGACATGTCAGCCCCAAAAAATGCAAATTTAAATGAAGCGCCATCACTAGCCTATCGGAGTGGCCGAGATCTGGGTCACCGACCGCACGAGATGCCACCGAGGCTGTGGGGTCCGGGGCCCTCGCTCACTGCTGGAGGCGCGCAGCAGGGTACAGTCTGCTTGGGAGACGGCCGGGCTTTCCTGCAAAACTAAGCAACTCTCGCGGCTGATTCAGCAGCGCCCGCCCTGGGCGTTCACGCAAAGGGAGAGGCTCGCGCACACAGACGGCAAAGTGGCGTCTGCCGCAGCTCCCGTCACGGCTGCCAGACCTGGGGGCAGCAGACGGCTTTCAGCAGGTGACACCGTCAGCGGGCTGTCACTCCGTGCTGGCAAAAGGGGCCATCGAGCCAGCAGAAGACGTGGAGGAAACGCTGTGCACGCGCACTGAAGCAACTTCATCTGCCGAGGCTACGTACTGCAAACTCCAACTCGGCGACCCCGTGGAAAATGCAAAACTACGGGAATGAGGAAGAGATGAGCGGCGGCCAAGCGCGAGAAGGACGCAGATTCTGAAGTCCACAGACACGTGTAGGGTGTTACAGCGACAAACAGCCATCACACACATTTGCCCAAACCCACAGAATGCACAACACCAGAGGAACCCGGAGATCACGATGTGCTTCGGGGAACGACGACGCAGAGTGTTGCCCTCCGTGCCAAACGTGACATGCGGTGGTGGGCGTTAGTGACGGAGGAAGCGATCAGTGCCAAGACCTGGAAGGTCAGCATAAACTACTCTTTAAAATTCTTTGGGGAAAGAAAGAGGAAACGCTAAGATAATTTACCCCTCCAGGACAGCAGACTTCCCAAATTTAGAACAAACGCCCCAGTGTCAGAAATAGGCCAAAGTCATCTGCACATGAACTAGAACATTTTCAATGAGAAAACGTGATAGAGAAGTGCCTCCGATGGGGCCTGTGCCTTGCTAACAAGGTGGCTTCAGGCTCACGATTACGTCCTTAAGTCCTGAAAGGCTTGTGGGCGGTGCTCTCAGCAGTCACTACTTCATCAACAGCGTGGGATGTTCCCCAACGTGATAGGAAGGGAATGTAGAAACTGGCCAAAGATGACCCACACAAGGCCCTGTCTGGACACAAGACCACTCTCTAAAGGGATGCGAAACTATGTATCTTGAAAATGTAATTTGAAAGGATCGGGTACCCATGCCCCACTCTAGAAGCAAATGGAAAATGAGAGATACTCAAGATTAGCCAGAAAGCTGTAGGCAAAATTTTGAAACAAAACAACATGTACATGCAAATAAGACAGCTTCCTTATTACTTACAAAGCAGATAAGCAGATAGAGCTTTCTCTCCAGAAGGAAAGAGAAACTGAATAGAAATCATTACCCCAGTCTAAAAAGAATGAAAAGAGTAGCGTACCAGCACACACCCCTGACGAGGCTTCCCTGCTACACAAAAGGCGAGGGTCAATGCAACAGGCCATTCGCTAGGGAATAACGGGGAAACTTAAAAGCAAATAATTAAGCAGGATGGAGAAACCATAAGTCCAGCTACACTGCTTCTAACACTCTGTACGTGAGGTACAAATTCAGAGGCCCTCGCAGCCCAGCTGGAGGGAGACACCAGCAAAGAAACATCTTTGTAAGTGCTATGTCACATGAAGCCCTACGACTGTGGGGACAGGTGGAAATGCTGAACGGGGAGGAAAGGAAGGAGGCCAGGAAGAGCCTGCTCTGGCATGTCACCTCTCACCTAAATCCTGAAAACCGGTCCCATTTAATCCAGAGAGAAATGGGATGGGAAATCGAAAGGGTGTGGGTACAGAAGGAGCGCTAGCTTACAGCAGTCAGAAGACCTGGGTTCTAATTCCTTGAGCTGTTTCTACAACATAAAACATGGGAATTACCAGACAGAATGAGAGCGAAGCGGGGTCACTGTCATTTTTATGGACGTAAAGCTGCGCACCTAACACGGCCAGGCCCCCTGAGCCGCACAAGTCATAAAAGGACGGTGGTCTCCCTCCGTCCTGGGGGCTACCGAGCCGGGGGCATCAAGACAAAAGGGCCAAGCTGCCCTCTGGGAGCGAGAGTGCCACCAAGCCTGCAGCGCCTGCAGTGGCTCTGAGACGCTGTGCCCGATTCCATCACGGCAAGACCCGCAGCCCCCTGACCTAAATCCCACCACCCCGGCAAGACCCGGAGGGAGGGGGAAGCGGGCCGGGACACGTGTCCCCACGCCGCATCCCCGGCCTGGAACTGAGCTGAGTCCCGCGCGCGGCGAGGGGGAGCAGGCGGCCGAGAGCGCGCCCACGTCGGCGGGCAGGGGCG
>NW_004567134.1:18668105-18669398 GCF_000260355.1 Condylura cristata | reverse complement strand
GGGCTGGGCAGGGGCTGACCTGCGCGCCTCCGCGCTCCCTCGGCCGCCTGGCGCTGATGGCGTCAGGGCGCGGCCCAAGCGGCGGCGCTCAGAGCCCCCAGACGTTGATACAGTGAACCCCCACTTCCGGCTGAGACAGGGAAAGTCGACTTTGCTGGGCGTTTGCCCAGGGCCGGGCGCGGCCTTTGCGGAACCCCTTGGGCTCCGGGGACTCCTGACCCTGGGTCCAGGCGGTTCCCTGACTCGCGGTCACCTGCAGATTAGCCCGGGCCGGGCGGTGGCTTCGAGCCGGGAACTGGAAGGGAGGGCGGGGTGAGAGAGGACCCGGGGTGCGGGCGGGCGCCCTCCTCCTTCCGCGCTGGGCAGCTGGGCAGCTGGCTGCGGGGCACCGGACTTGGAGAGCCCCCCGGGGGCCGGTTTCTGCAGCAAAACCAGAACCCCAACCCAAAGCAAGAATAAGAGGAAGGGGCTGTAGTGGGCCGGCGACATGCGGTCAAACTGCTCCCCAAACGTAAGCGGGGAGCAGAGCGGCTGGGAATGAACCTGGACGGCCGCACCTTAACACGGAGTGAGCGCCGGCGCCGGCGGCGTTCTCTGCTGACTCGGAACTCCGTGGTCTACACCAGTCAAAAGCGCCACCCCGGTTCCCATCTGCCATCACCGCCCCTGGGCAGGACCCCTGTGGGCGTCCACCTCCCGCTGAAGGGGCTGACCCCTGGCTTGCGCTAAGGTCTCCGCTGCCCCTCCGAGCCGTCCACAGCCCAGCGCCAGCCCCGTCCCCTGCCCGGGACCTGCACCCCGGCCCGCAACGGCCGCGATCCTGCTGGGCTGAGGCTGGGCGTGGCGGGCGGCCAGCAGCCTGCCCCGTCTACCGCTAGGCCGGCAGTTCGCCGAGGCCCGGCCCCAAGTGAACCTGGGCCAGCACTGACCCGATGGCGGCCGCGTGAGGGGCGGGCGGCGCGGCCTCTTTCTCTCACGGGGCCAAGCCGTCGCACAGCGACAGCGTTGGCCTCAGGAGCAGCAGGGCAAGCCGGCGACCGAGACGGGAGGCCTGACCCTCGGCGGCCTGTTTCCTCACTGTGGGGGGCAGCCCCTCCCTCTCCGCGGCTTGGGCGCCGCCTGACGTGGTCCGAGCTAGCTGGCCCGGCGCCTGCCCTCTCCACACCGCACAAGACGCCACTGCCCCTGGGATCTCTGCCCAAGAAGGGACTTTGCTGGCTCTCGGCACGCACCGGCCTTCTCGCTCGGGTCAGCACGGCTTCCCACCGGCCTGGCCGCGGACACGGGGCAGCG
>NW_004567134.1:18657074-18667690 GCF_000260355.1 Condylura cristata | reverse complement strand
CCCCGCCGTCCGGGGGTCCAGCGGGACCCTGTGTGGCCGAGGGTGGCTTCCCCCGAAGGCCCTGACGGGGCGGGGCAGTGGGAAACAAGCAGACGTGGCCGTGGAATGGTTTGGGCCCGCAGGCGGTGGCCGCCGGTGTCGCCGGCACACTTGGCCGAGGGCTGGCTCGTCTCGGCAGCCTGGCGCCTGATTGCCCTCCACACTGTGCCAGTCGCCTCGCCGCCCCCAGGAAGCGCCCGGCCCAGGTGACCACGGGCTCTAGTTTCTTTGGGGCGACCAGGTGCTGCGACCACACAGCTCCGGTGGGACTGGATGAGGCGGTGACGAGCCGGCCCGCGTGGGGCACAGCCGGGAGCCCCCTCTGGAGCGCGAACCTCCCCCCAGAGGGCCGGCAGCCGCCGGGGGCCCCACAGGGGCTCTGTCTCAGCTGCTGCCCGGAGCGGTAACTGCCTGCTCGGCCTTCTGCTCCTCCCTCCTTTCTTGCTGCCGGTCACAGACGCGGGGGCAAAACAGTTCCGACTTGGTTAACCGCAGCCATTTCCTCGTGACCCTTCCGGAGGGGTCAAGGTGGCTTGGCCACAGCCCCCTGTGCTGCGGGCCCAGAGCCTCCCCACTCCCAGGTCAGCGCGGCGCAAGCCCCCCCCCCCGTAAACTCGTGCCCGGGTCGTCACCGGTGAGCTCTCTAGCCGCTGAGAGCCACCCTGTGCCAGGTACCCTCCACACCCCGATGCCGCCTCCTTCGGGCCTCTGGGCTGCCAGGCAGGGGGCGACCCGGGCCCAGCCCATCTTCCCCCTTCCAGCACCAACTGTGTCCCTGTGGATCTTCCACCCGACAGATGCCGAGGCGCCGTTGGAAATGAGACCCCTGGTGGGAACACCCGTGGGACCAGGCAGGCACCCTGGGGGGCAGGAGTGGGCATGGGCCAGGCCCTGCGGAAGGGGCGGGGAAAGCCTCTGGGTCGGGCCTGGACGGCTCACGCCAGGCGTCCCCTGAATGGACCGCGACGTGCAGACGTCTGCGGTCACCTCGGGGGTGTCGGGGGTCGCTGTGGGGAGAGAGGCGCGTAGAACTGCCCCGAGGCCGCAGGCGGCCCCCAGGAGGAACCGGAAGGTGGAGGCGGAGGCCCGCTGTGGCCTCTGACCCGCCGCTTTGTGAGTTTCTGCCTTTGGAGGGTCAGTGCCAGCGCTTCCTGCCCAGGGCCAGGGCCGGAGCTGGCAGGCCAAGCGCGTCCTCACTGCGCGAGTGGGCTTGCGCGTCGCGGCGGCAAGGCACCAGGCCAGCCGCTCGTCTGGGCGGCCGGGGCAGGCTCGCCCGGCAGCCCTGGGCCCACCGCGCCTGCGCCTGAGAGGGCCGACGCCGTGCGGGCGTGGCCGACGCTTGTCTCGGGAGGCAGCCGCTGTCCCTGTGACCTGTGCCCGGGGCTGTCACCCCGAGCGCGGGCTGCTCCAGGAGAAACCTGGTCCCTGGGAGCTTCTGGCGCCCGCCCGCGCAGCCCTGGGGTTGGGGTCACAGGTCGGGCCTTGGGGCCCGGCAGTGGCATGGGCCACGTGAGGGCTGGCCACGGAGCTCCCGTGAGCAGGCCGCCTGCAGCGTGTGCCTCGCGCCGTGCGCAGCGGCAGGGCAAGGCGGGGCGGGGCGGCCACGCGCCCATGGCCACGAGGCCACGTCCCGGCCATCGTGGCGCTGCTGGGGTCTGGTGTGTCCTGCGGGCCCGCAGCATCGGTGACGTGGCAGTGCTTCCTCTTCCCTCGGGAAAGCGCGTGGACCGCGCGCGTGTCTCTGTCGGGGGCCCCCCGCGGTGGCGCGGTGGGTGTCAGCTCCCCCTCCGTGGGCGAGTGGCAGTGAGTTCCTTCCCTGGGCCGGCGCTGGCCTCCAGCAGAGCGGCCGCGGGAGAGTGGCGGGCCACCCCAGGGGCGCCCCCGGGCCCAGTCCGCACCGCCCAGTGGCGGCAACTTCGGCATCAGAAGGGCCCGGAATCAGGGTCGGAAGAAACGCTTCACCCACTCAGCAGGATGAAAAGGAAGTCCCAGGGCCTCGCGGGGGGGGACATCTGCCGGACGACGGGTGTCGTGTGTCAGGGCGTGACGCAGGGGTCCAGGGGGAAGAAAGGCGGGCAGGAGCAGATTCACTCGGCAGCCACGGCAGGAAAGTCAAAGGCAGAGTGTGGCGCTCGCCCCCTGCGAAACCTGCCCAAAGGAGGCCCCGCCTCGCCCGCCAGCCCGGGGCTGGGTACCTGGCGCGCCGCCGTGGGCGCCAGTCCTGCCATCCCGAGCCTCAGCCTCGTGTCCAGCGGAGTCCTGGCGAAGCCTCCCCGGTGGAGCCCGGGGGCTGGGGCCGACCCCCCGCGCTGGGCCTGCCGCTCAGAGGGCGCCAGCGAGCGGCAGCGGGCACCGCGTGGTCTGCTAACGGTGACCCGGCCTGGTCGGGAGCCCGCGCCACTCTTGCCCAGTGCGTCTGGCCATTCCGACCCAGCGTCTGGCCGGTGCCCCAGCCCCGGGGCCGGTGCGGCCGTGTGAGCCGGCAGGACCCGGGGCTCTTCAGTGCCCCTCACTCGCCCGAAAACGAGGCATCGAGCGAACCGCTGCTCTGTCAGAGGCCAGTGCCGAGGGCCCCTCTGTGCAGATCCAGCCGGAGGCCCTCAGCCGCGAACAGCCTCGAGGAAGCTGCGGCACTGGCGCCCTGCCCGCGAGGCCCGTCACTCTGGGCACTGCTTGAGGCCGCGCAGGACCGGCGCTCGCCGCTTCTACGCGTGTGCTGACCACCGAGGCGCACGGGTTCTTCGGACTCCCGCGGGCCCGTCACGTGGGTCCACCACGATGCCAGTGGACACAAGAGGCACCTGAAGGCTCCCCAGCCCAAGCCCAGGGGTCCCCTGGGGCGCCCCAGGCCGCAGGGCGTGAGCCTGGCAGCCCCACTGGAATGCGGTCTGGGCCCCCGTGGCCGACGGCTGGCCCTGCTGCCCGGCACTCTGACAGGCTTGCTGCAAGCGACCGGGGCTGGACGGGCTGGACGGGCTGGACGGGCTGGACAGGCTGGACGGGCTGGCCGGGCGGGGTGGGCTGGACGGGCTGGGCGGGCGGGGCGGCGGGGCGGACTGGACGGGCTGTGCGGGCGGGGCAGTGGGGCGGGCTGGGGCACGTCCAGGTGTTGACCACCCTCCCTCCTCCTCTGGCCTTGCTTCCTGCCACCCGTGCCCAGAGGTATCGCGGCTCTGCTCTGGCCCCCGCGGCCTGGCTCCCAGAGGCCGCGCCGGCCTGCCCCAGCCCGCCTGTACGTGGAGCTCAGGGAGCGGCCTCGCTCCGTGCGGTCACTTAGCCGCAGGGGGCCTCAGCGCAGCCGCCAGGCCTGGGCCTGGGGTGGAGCCCACCTTCAGCGGTCAGCAGCCGCTGCCACGGCCCTGCCTTTCTGACTGAGGGTTCCCGAGATCACGTCCCCTCATCTGACACCAGTGACCCCGGAGGTAGACTGACTGTAGGGGCGACCGCTGACGTGGGCCTGGGGCCAGCTGGGGGCGGGTCAGTTTTCCTGACAACGGCCGCCTCCGTCTCCATCTCGGGAGGTGATTCAGCTGCCGTACAACTCGCCCCCTAAGGTGTACGGTTGGGTGGCTTGCTGTGATGGCGGAGGCGGGCCCAGCGCTCGCGATCCAGAAGACACCACCCCTTGCCCGCCTGCCCTGCAGCCCCGGGAAACCTGTGGCTCTGCAGACTGGCCTGTCGTGGACGTTGGTGGAAATGGCACCAGCCGCGCTGGGCACTCTCCTTCTGCGAGTGGCACGGTGTTTTCAGGATTCCGCGTGTTACAGTCCATCCCTCATTTCCTTTTCGTGGTTGAATAATATTCCACAGATCTGGGTCTTTTCTACCTTTTTGCTTATTACAAAAAATGCTGCTATGAATATTTGTGCACGTTTTCCTTTGGATCTACGTTTTCATTTAATTCGATTTTAAGTGAATTAGTAGCTGAAAATGAAGTGCTGGGTCTCCTCGTTGCCTTATGATCCTCGCGGATCTCAACTCTCACTCTCACGACCTTCCAAAGGCCCATGTACGCGCGTACATAATGCTGAAGACTCTATTGACACACGTGTTTGCATCACAGATGCGTATCAAGGACCACCATGTGCTGGCACTGTGGACGTGACTGGGAGCCCGTGGAACCCAAAGTAGCGTTGGGGCGTCCTGCAGGCTGCCCGCCCTCGCCAGCTTCCCTCGCCGCGCCGGCTGTCTGGGCTCCGGGGAGACATCGGGACGTCAGCACGGGCCAGACAGGCGACTTGGACAGGAAGCCTCAGCCCGGAAGCAAAGCCCCCTGCGGGAACAGGCTTCTTCTGAGGGGTACTGGTCACAGTCATGATTTCTCTCCCTCAAAGTTGACTTTTCAAACAAACTTGATTGTTTTATTTACCTACCATTCTTCCCCCGCCAGGGCAGAGTGTGATTGCGATGCAAACTGAGAGCCACCATTTAATGGCTGCGCTCAGTGACTGCCTGGCCGGGTCACTCTCCATCTAATGGCTGCGGTCAGTCACGGCGGGGCGGGCTGGCTGGGTTACTCTGTGCAGCACCTGGCTGTCTTTCTCCACTTTACCTTCCCGTTTGCGTGGACGAGTCGGCGAGAGCCGCCGCCTCAAAGCCTGCTCCAAAGTAGGTTAGCGTGATGAGCCTTTTTTTAACCTTTTCTTTTTAATATTTGTGCCGGCTCCCCTGTGATAACGTTCTGAAAATAAGTTAAGTGGGAGAGGAGCAAAGGCTAATTTCATCTGAAAACCTAATTTCTGAAGCTGATTTGGGGCCAGAGGATACGTCCTCTAGAAATGAACAGTAACTCCAGCAGTCCCAGGAGTGGGTCTCGGCCTCCCGCCTTCCAAGCCAAGTGAACTTTCTCAAAACCAGATGAACTTACCAGTTTTGCCTTTTTCGCAGGGCAGATGGTCATTGAGTAATGTGGAATTTAAAATTAGCTTTCACACTCTTACCTGAATCACTTTTCAGGAAAGGCCAGACCTGTTTACTTGTTACAGGGGTGTTTTCATTGAGTCTTGTGGCATTTCTTTTCATTCAGGCTCAGCAGAATAGATTCAGACACTTGGAAAGGAAGGCCTTGCTTTTCCTCTGTGTGGGATTTTTTTGGGAAACAACAACATTTTTCTTTTAAAAGAGTTTTATTTATTTGTGCATACCAAAACTGGGGTGTACGCCAGAGATGTGTGTGTGGGGGGGTGTGTGTGAGAGGATTCACCGGAGACAGAGTGGGGAGCAGAATCTTACTGAAACAAGATCTTACTGAAACCCACTCCTGAGGGGGCAGCGGGCAAGAAGGAGGGGTGTCCGTGCCCCGTGGGCACCCCTGGCCGGGACTCCAACACCAGCTAGGGCTGAAGCTTAACACCGAGGCCTCCAGGGAGGCGCCCGCTGCCCTTATTTTTGATACGAAGGGCACCATTCTCCCTGGGAGCGCTGACCTTTACAGAACATCTGTTGCTCCAGGGAGAGCCAGTGGCCTGTGTTTCTCAAGGCATTTCAGCTGCCGCGGGAGCCTCGGTCTGCCGAGCAAATAGCAGATAGCGGTGCTATCTGCCCCCCCCCTCCTCAGGCTGGCGCGGCTACAGATACGCATGAAAGGCTTGTTGTGGGGCGCCTACAGAAGCACCAGCTGGGCCTTCCCCGGCCTCGCTGTGATGTCCACTGTGATGTCCACTGTGCGTCCGGTGGCCAGGCCCACACTGGCAACACGCACCTCTCCTGGAGAAACATCCCTGCTGAATAGACAGGTGCCTGGGCGGAGGCGGGCTGGGGGCTGGCCCAGCACCTCGGCGTTTCCTAGGTCACAGCTGCAGAATCTGGGAGAAAAATTGCTGGGAAGATGCAGTGGGGGAGTGAAAAGAGACCTGCCACGGCGACAGCCCCTGCTTAGAAAGCAGCCAGCCTCCATCCGTGTCCCTGTACACACCGAACCTGAAACTTCCTCCAGAAGGAAGGGATGGCGAGGGGAAAGGCAGGCATGCTGCCCGCCGGTGCCCTCTGCGTGGCCAGCGCACTAGCCGCGGGACGCCACGGCGCCCACCCAGCTGGCCCTGCACAGCCGGGCGCTGCCCCGGCCTGGTGCCCTTCGCCCTCTCCCCTGGGGGACCCGCTGGTGTGTTCATGGCGGGTTGACCTCAAACTCTCCATCTGGGTTGAACGCTTGATACAGGTGACCCATATCCTTGAGCTACGACAAGAGGGACATACTATTTTCAATCTGGGGACAAAATTATGTGGGCGCAAAGCGCAGCTAATTTGCTTGTCTGCTGACACGGCGCAGGAAGTGGACGTGGTGACACATTAGCAGAAGGCAGGTTAGTGACGAGGTCTATTGATCATTAACCAACTTGCCCGGGAGAAGGGAAAATGAGGTTCCACTTGCTCCTACTCATGCATAATTCCCTGTGCTTTTCTGTTGACTTGAAAAGACCCCAGGACAGATATGTTGCAACACAGAGACTTGGAGCAGCTCTGGAGACTGGTGACATGAAATTGCCTAGTTATAGCAACTCAATTTGCATTTGATCTAAAAAGTTAAATGCAGATTTTAAAATAGCTTCTTACACTTAACTACACCTTCAAAAGTATAAAGTCATTCTCCAGCGTCATTTTGAAATGATTACAAAGATGGGCATAGAAGTATCTATAAATGAGTCAAAATTTGGTAGATTTTTTGAACAAGATAGACAAGTCAAAACGGATAAACAAATACTTCTTATATTGAATAGATTTGCATTTTTCAAGAGATTCATTTATTGATGCATACAGAACTGGGGGTACAGGCCAGAGGTGTGGTAGGTGAGAGGACTCACCAGAGACAGAGCAGGAAACAGAACAGGCCGACGGACGAAGTCCACGGCTGAGGGGAGCAGCGGGAGGCAGGGGAGGTCTGCCGCGCCCTAGGGCTGACCAGGGATGAAAATGCCATGACTAGTGATAGCCTCATAATTAGGAGACTTAACCTTGTGCCATGAGGGAGGCCCCCAGAGTCCTCTTTTAATTGCCTAAGAGGAGGGCACTGTCCCACAGAACTCCTCCCCACGGCCACACGGAAGAAGACACTGTCACAATTTATTTTAATACATAGTCCAGATCCAAATATTTCCAGTCACTGGAAATGTCTTCCATAGATTTTTGAAGGGCGTCTTTCAGTCCGGGATTCAACCACGAGGCGCAGTCCACGCAGTGCCAATGTCTGCTGCTTCGGTCCTTTCTCATCTAAGTAGTCTTCTGTCTGCTGTTTTCCTCAGGAAACTGATGGCCTCCCTGGGTCCGGGCCCAGGGTTCGCGTCGCGCCCCACTTCCTGGGGTTGAGTGCCGTAATCCGCGAACACTGTGGGGGACGTTTGTGCGGGGAGCGGACTGCTCGGGGCTCTGGCCGGAGGGCATCGGTTGCTTGGTCAGCACGGGTGAGAGCCATGTCACGTCCTTGTCAGGGTCCGTTTTTCATCTCACGGGAACTTGCAGGACCCTG
This sequence comes from Condylura cristata, assembly GCF_000260355.1. NCBI lineage: Eukaryota > Metazoa > Chordata > Mammalia > Eulipotyphla > Talpidae > Condylura > Condylura cristata. The sequence continues at coordinate 18,660,189 of NW_004567134.1, read as the reverse complement.
GACTACCCTGTTTCCTATCAAGCTTTCTCCCCAGGGGTCCGGCATGGCTGCAGACTGCAAAGTGGTGTGTTTCTAGTTGTGGTGATCCTCACTCACTGACACTAGGAACTGAATTCTGCGAGGAATTCTGTTTTCTTTTCAGATGTTTCCTGTCTTGTCACACGTAATGATAATAAAACCTTTCTAAGGGTGCTTCAAGCCCCCAAGTCTGAAACACCAACCACACTCTTTCTAGCTCAGGTAGGACCACGGTGGCCTCGGGTCACTTCCTGCCGCCCCCCCCCCCCCCCCTTCCCACGATCAGTCAGCCAGTAAGTGGCCCGTGCTGGCTCTGGGGCCGGGGCCAGCGAGACGCTACAAGGGACACACATGTGGGACTGTCCCTGCGGCCCAAGCGTTCAGCACGGGAAGGGGGCTAAGCGACACTCCAGTGTCCAGGGATGCCTGTGAATGGGTTTTGTGGGTCAGCACAAGGAACACGCTAGGACGATGAGTTACCTGTGCTGAGGGGCCACGGTTTCCACGGGGCCCAGAAGGGCTGGGGCCCTCCCTACCCACAGAGAGTGGGCGATGACCGGGCGTGACCGCGCGGTGGGCGGGAGGGCCGGAGCCATGAGGCGAGGGGATTGGAAAGCGGCTCCTCTGGCTTCCGCGGAGCTCCTTTCTGATTCTCTAAGGCCCTGGACCGTGGCTTCACGAGACTGCAGTAGCGCTGCGTGCCGGGGGCCCTGCGCCCCGAGTCGCGTCTCTGTGCCACGGATGAGCTCTCCGGGCTGGCCAAGCCCCTTCGCGCCTGCGGCCCATCGGGCCAGCGAGCCCGGCGGGGCAGGGATCGCCGCGGAGGGCGGTGGCGGGCGAGGGCCTGGCCCTGGAGGGCACGGCCGAGCCGGAGCCGAGTCCGGGGCCTGCGCCTGCAGCCCGCGCTGCTGCCGGCCCCGAGGGCGGGCTCCTGGCAAGCGGCGGGGTTGTGGATTTTCGCATGTTGCTGGCGGAGGCCTGTTTCTAATTGTGGGGTCCCCGGGGAGGCCGCTGTGCTGGTTTTGGACATCCGCAGACTCTGCTCAGCCTGCGATGCTGCCCCGGCTCGGCAGAGCGCCCCCCCGCCGGGCACTTCGAGGGCGAAGTCGTAGCGGCAACTTTCCGGGCCAATCGTCATCTGGGACGGTGTTCTGAGACCTGCTCGGCCTTCCGGAGCGGCACAGCCTCGGGGCCAGGGAGGTGACTTTTACTCCCCGAGTTTATCTCACGCGCTGCGTCTTATTGTAGAAAGTGCAGTCAGCTATCATCATTTGACATGCGGGCCACAGAAACACTGCTGATCAGGTATCTCGCCTTTCACTGGGGCATCTCGACAACTCAGTGTGGATTTCCTGCTTGTCGCACACCTCTGGGCCACAACTACTCAGAACATCTGATGGGCCTAAGTGGCCGGTGGCCACTGTGTTGGAAAGTAGGGGTCTAGAAAGTTCTTCCAGGGAGGAAAGCAGAGAAGAAAAAGCCCCTTTCCTCTACTGAGTGTGGACAGTGAGCTGGGCAGTGGTGGTCATCACCCACGACCCGTCATCACACAGAGCTCCTTAGCGTACAGCAAACTTAGAGAAACTCCCGTCTTGTGACCTAGCATCTTCTAGAGCGCGACGCCAGGGCCCAGTTGGCCAGGGTCACGGAACGCACTGGCAGAGGAGACGCGGGCAACAGCGTTAGCCCTCACCTGCCGAAACACGTCTCGGCCAGCTCTCCGGCACACGAGGTCTACCACCAGGGCTGGGCCGCGCCTGCTGGCCGGGGTGGGCAGGGACACGTGCGAGAATCAACTGTGCCCTGGTCTGGGGCAGGGTGCAGCCGAGGGCCGTGCGCCGCGGCGCGCAGAGGGCAGCCCACGCCACTCTCAGACTCCCAGGCTAGTGGGCAGCACCAGAAGTCACCCACGGGACGTACCTGACTGTTAGCAGGGACTGGTGTGTTGGGTGTGTTTGAAGAGTGGAGACTCCTCTGAAAAGGGAGGAGACCTTGTCATGGAGGGGGAGGACAGCAGTCAGGTGGGGAAAGGTGGGACCCCTTTGTTCGGCCAGGAGGGTGGCCTGGGTGCCAGTCTGGGCCGCGGCAGGGGAGAGCTGGGAGCGCAGAGGGGAGCGCGGGGGGCAGACGCTGAAGCCAGCAGCCAGGCGCCGCGCCCACCCACCCTGGGAGGGGGCGGGCGGCCAAGGTACAGATTCCAGAGCGGGTCAGCCCCGTCACGCGTGTGACGTTGGGAAGTCACCTCCTCCGAGCTTCAGTTTCTCACAGCACAGCAGAAACATTCACTGGTGTGATGAGATGGGGCAGGCGCATGGATGCCACACGGCCTAGACTCAACGCCTGGCGCGGCTCGTGCCCGACGAACAGCACCGGCATTACTGGGCTCGCACGCTGCCCTTTCTGCAGTGGTCATGGGCTAGGGCACTGCCCTTTCCTGTCTCTGCTCTGCGGCAAGTGGAGAGAAAGTAGATTCGTTCTAAATGACGTTTTCCCCTCTTGGTCCTCAAAAGTGGGGCAAAGAGCTGAAAACGACTTGCCCAGGGGCTCAGCCGCTGCTCCTCAAGTGGGGCGGGAGCGTCCCCAGCAGCAGGGGTGGATTTCCCTAAAGACAGGGGTTGAGGCGCTTCCATGGGGCGGGGGCGGGACGCAGCGCAGGGTCATCGTGGCTAGCACCGATTTCTGGGCGCTCTGGTCAGCGCCCACCCAACGAGCAGCCATCAGTATGCCCCGGGCTGTGCAGGCGCCCTAGCCAGGGCCTGGCTGTGCCTGGGGCCCCGCGCAGTGGCCATTACTCCGAGAGGCCGCGGGTCCAGGCGGCGGCAGGTGGTGCGGTGCGGCCCGGGGAGCGGAGCCGCACCAGGGGCCGGGAGGCGTCTGCGGCTGGAGCACCGCACGCAGCTGGGCTGGGCCGGGCGGGGGACACCGCCGAGGTGGCCAAGCTCCCTCCCCGAGACCCCCGACTTCGGCGCCCCGCGTGCCGCACCGGGCGCAGCCGCTGGCTCCCGGGCCGCGGTTTAGTGACTTAAATGTTTCCGGCGCCTGGAGCAGGGGCGGGCGCGTGGCCAGCGGGTCACGGCCCAGGTGGCCGCGCGCGGTG
>NW_004567134.1:18651568-18655848 GCF_000260355.1 Condylura cristata | reverse complement strand
GCCAGCCCCGCGCCAGCCCCGCCAGTTCCTGGGCGCCGGTCGCGCCGGCGGGCGCAGGCTGGAAAGAGCAGGACTCACCTGTACTCTCCCCGCAGGGGCCCCCCCAGCCGCTGTCGAACCTGGGGGAGGTGTAGCGAGGAAGGTGGAAAGTGGCTGTGGGGTTCAGACTCTCTCTAAATCCGCAGGCGCCGACTCCAAGGGAGCTGGACCGGCACCCCTGGCTGCACCTGTTTTGGCAACAGAGTACCTGACTCGGGTCAGGTGAGTGCGGAAACCTGAGTGTGTAGTCAGCAAGGAATTGCTGTTCCCCAGCTCCTGTTACGCTCTCGCTAAAGAGCCTTGGAGAGGGAGCAGGAAAGGAGACCCCCTCGCTTGGTGTCCACAGTTTGTCTGGGGGGCGCTTGGGGGGCAGAGGGGAGCCAGGGGGCGGCCCCTCGGGGCTCGGGGACCTGCGTCAGCCCTCAAGCAGCCCGAAGGGCTCCGAGCCAGGGGAGAGAGCCTCGGCGCAGCAGCAGGGATGCCCCCCGCAGCCCGAGGGTGGGCCTCGCCAGGCAGTGCCCAGTGCTGAGGGGTGCCAGCGCTCGGCCAGGACTGCGCAGAGCCCGCTGCGGCCGGGCGCAGGGGCGCTTACTTTCTGCTCTCGTGGCCGAGCGTTGAGTCAGAGCGGGTTGGAATGCGAGAAACGAAAGCAGTTGCTGGCAGATTGAGTGAGAACCTGGAAAAGGGAAGTTGGTGTTTGAAGCCTAAGAGTAGTGGGCAGCGTGGCCTGCGCCCCCTGGCCATCGAGCCCCGGGTCCTGCTGTCACGGAGCCCCCCGGGGCAGGCGCCAGGGCAGCTTCGCCTGTACTCAGGCAGCTCCTGGGTTTTCCTTTCTCCCAAAATGGTCAGACCTGCAGAGGGAGCTTCCCGCGGCGCGTGGACACCCGTGGCTGCAGCCTTGGCATCGCCCGTCTTTGCTTCCAGCGTGGAGCGCGGCTGGGTGAACGGGGTGGTGGTGGGGGGGCTCGGTAACTTCTTGGACAGTCTAAATATTTGGCTGTTCCCTGGACTACAGTCCTTGGGCTTTTCTAATCAGAAACTAAAAGCCAGACCCTTCATTGTAGCAGGATCTGCTCTTGCTTCCTGCTGATAAGCCCCTCAGGCGTGCTGGCCGGGCGGCCGCGCGAGACCCAGATCCTCCTCAGGGTTCTGGAGGCTGCGTGGGCGCTTGCGAGGCCGGGTCGGGGGCCGGCTTCACAGTGAGCCGCTGGCTCAGCGGCTTCTCCGGGCAGCTGCTGAAAGATACCAGGACCCAGTCGGTGCAGCGGCAGAGCGGGCTCAGCGCATCACGGCCGCCGCCGGGCGCGGGGCGCGGGGCGTGGCTCACGCGTGGCCTCGCGCGGCCCTGAGCAGTGGGGCTGCACTCTGGCCCCCTGTCCCACGGATGCTGTGAGCTCGGGGGTCGGCGGCCGGCGTGGGCCGGCGAGAAGCCTGTGGCTGCGGACGAAGGGCCTCGGCGTCTGGCCCCGCGCGGTGAGCGCCAACGACTTCCCCGATGTGAGAGGGAAACTCGGCTGCGGGGGGGCGGGGGCAGCCGTGTCTCAGGCGGGCTGGGTGGGCAGTGTCGGCAGCGGAGCGAGACTGCCCACGGCCGTATGAGGCTCGCTGAACCCGCCACGTCCCGAGCGCTGCGCAGCGGCTGCCCGGAGCCCGCGGGCGGCCACGGGGGTCGGGAGCCGCCCCTCGGGGGACCCCAGCGTTGGAAGGCGGCGGCCGCTGCGGCTGCGGGCTATGCCGCGCACTCTCACACACCCTGCGGCTGACGTCGCGCGGCTGGCTCACGCGTGCGTGGGAGCGGGGGGCGCGTCGACGGCACACCCCGCTTTCCGGGCTCCCCACTCGTCCCCTCGGACCTGGCAAGCTGCGTGCGCTCGAGCCCCTGACTGCCCCCTGCAGGGAATTTGCAGGCGTCTCCCGAGTGCGCGGGAGATGGTTGCTCAGAGGGGGAGAACGGGCGGACTCGGCAGCGCCCCTTTCCTCACAGGTGATCGCAGCGGGGGTGGGGGCGTGGGGGGGCAGAGGCCGGATGCGGCGGCCCCCGCCCGCCTCCCAGCGCAAGGTTTACGGGGCCTCCTGGGAGCCCCGTCTGACGCTCCCAGGCAGCGCTGAGGAAACGGCACATCCAAGCAGCAAACACAAGAGTGAACAACAGGCGCAGAGACAACAACAGGAAAGTGGGGCAGGAGCTGGGTTTCTGGGTCGAGCTGTCCTCGGGGGCGTCTCCTACGGCGCCACGCTGAGGCCGGCGTCCCGTCTCCCCTGCCGCCGGCGGAATCTTGGGGGTGAAGCCCAGCCCGGCGCCCCGGGGCCCGGAGTGAGCGCGGGCCCTGCTTTGGTTCGCTTTTGCCGTCGTAAGCGCTCGGCGGCTCCTCCGGTGCTGTCCACGTGGACTGGCGAGGCGGCGCCAGTGCCTTCGCGACGCCCCCATCGGCACCCTGCCCGCGCCTGCGCAGTCGGGACGAGCCCGCTGCAGACCCGCGTGTTGAGCCTCGGCCGCTTGCCCGGGCGATGGCGCTGTTCCGGAGTCCCGGTGCCTGTGGCGAGGGCTCACGGTTGATGTCAGCCTTGAGCACAGTGGGTGCCCGCTGCGTGCCAGTCAGCCTTCAGCACAGTGGGTGCCCGCTGCGTGCCAGGGTGCTGGGGCCGTGACGGCCCCCTGAGAAAGAATCGTAGCCCCAGCGCGTGGGGGAGGCAGGCGCTGTAAGCCAGCAGGCAGCGTACCCGGCGGCAGCAGGGGCCTGGAGGAGAGGCAGAGGAAGGGGAGCAGAAGTAGCGAGGACCCGCGGGGCGTGGAGGAAGGGACCCCGTGGGTGCCGCAGCCGGGGATGCAGATCTACTCGGCGCTGTGGAAGGCAGTCGGCTGCTTCCTCAGAAGACAGACGTAGGGCCGCCACGTAACCCGCCGTGGCCTCACTCAGGAGGCGGGAATTACCCCAGGTTGTGTCTGGCGAATGAGTGGATCGACAGCACGTGGTCTAAGCCTGCGATGGAATATTACTCGGCCTTGAAAAAGTGAAATTCTGCTAGGTGCTACCATGTAGACGCCGCTTGAAAACTTCCTAAGTGCAGACACAGGTGAACAGAGTGTGGCCCCACGGATGCCAGGCAGGGAGAGCCAGAGGTTCACAGGCCAGAGGGGGGGCCGGGGGAGGGGAGCATGGGGTGCTCGTTACTGGGAGAGTCCTGGAGGCGGAGGGCAGTGATGGCTGCGTGACAGTCAGGCCACGGGGGCGCTGCAGTGGTGCATTTGAGGCTGTGCGTGGTGTACGTGAGTTTACCGTAATGGGAGGGGCCAGGGCAGCCACTGCTAGAGACCAGGGATGGGGCAGAGGCGCTGGAGGGGGCTCGGGGGCTGGGGGCGGGCGCTTCGGCCTGGGGTGCTCGGGCAGGGATCTGAGGGACAGAGCTGGTGCGACGGTGGCGGCAGGGAGCAGGGTCTGAGGCCTGGGCAGCGTGCTCAGAAGCGGGAGGGACGGAGGGCAGGGCGGGGCCGCAGCCGAGGGAGGCGACAGGTCCAGCTGGGGGAGAGCGGCAGAGCGTGCGGGGCCAGGTGTTGGCCGGTGAGCAGGGCGCACTTCGCCGAGGATTGCAAGCCCTCCGCTTTCGGGGCGGCTCTGCACCTCTGAGCACCGTCCTTCCTGAGGAGCGAGCCCGGGGAGGCTGCGGCGCGCACATGCCAGGTGGGCGCTCGGCGGGCCAGACTCGGCTTCTGGACTGGCTGGTGAGTCACCTGGCTCGCCTGGTGCAGCTGGGCTCGGCAGCCGAGAAATCTGCCACACCTGCTGGCTGCCGCAGATGCCGCTGCGTTCCCCGACCGGGCCCTGTGCCCCCGCCTGTCCGGCCCCTCTCGCTCCCCGCGGGTCTCGCCTGTGCCCCCGCCTGTCCGGCCCCTCTCGTTCCCCGCGGGTCTCGCCGACCGGGGCCCTGTGCCCCCGCCTGTCCGGCCCCTTTGGGAGGAGCTGCAGAGGCGGGGCCCGTGGCGGGCCCTGGGGGCTCTGCCGTGTGCTCCTCCCCGGGGTGAAGTCCGGAGCAGGGTGGGACGCGCGTGGGCGCTCCCTGCCCGAGGGGTGCGTGTTCATTGCGGCGAAAGCGGGGGACGAAGAAGCCGCGTAGCCTCCCTCACCCCAGGCCCCGCGATTCCAGGTTTGCTTCCGTACGTACAGCGAAAGGTGGGTGTGTTCGGGGTTCGCCCCGCCCCGGGCCCTCGGCTTTTTCCCCGCGGCCGAGCACGTGTTCCGGGC
>NW_004567134.1:18649880-18650522 GCF_000260355.1 Condylura cristata | reverse complement strand
CGGCCTGGCCCTGCCCGGGCCCGGGATGGCCCTGCCTCCCCGCCTGCCGCCTCTAGTCCCAGCCCAGTTCCTGTTCCGGGAAGCCGCCCGCAGCTCCCGGCACTCCGGCCCGTCTTCCTTGTGGCCTTCCGACGTCACCCCGAGGCCACCACGCGCCTCACCGGCCGCGACGTCACTCAGGAGGGCGCTGCCACCCGGGCAGGGTCTGGCCCTTGGCACCCTCTCCCGGGGCTCACTCTGGAGTGGGCTGCGTGCGCGGGAAGCCCCTGCTGGGGGCGCCGGGCAGGGCGAGGAGGCAGGTCCGGCCGTGCGGCCACGTGGCCGGCGACCTGGCCTGGCCCTGCTGCCGCAGGGGCCCCGGGCCGGCCCAGCAGCTGCCGTCTGCGGCTCTTCCTCTTCCGAGTAGGTACAGCGGCACCTGCTGCCGAGCTGTAGAGCCGGCGTCCTCGCCAGGGGTGGGGGTGAAGGCTGGGCACAGCCGCTCAGCTGCGGGTCCCCCGCCAGCGCCCGGCCGCCTCTGGGCCGGGAGGCCGGCGCTAGCAGGTGCCCAGGGCTGTGGGGGCAGCAGGCCGTGCCTGCCCCACGGGCCCGTCGGGGCCCGCCCGGGAGCGGTGGCTCGTTCCGAGGTCCTGCTGAGGCTGT
>NW_004567134.1:18648288-18649147 GCF_000260355.1 Condylura cristata | reverse complement strand
GTGCGGCCAGCACCTGCCCCCACCCCCGCTCGCCTGTGTTGGTTCTCCGCCCAGGCCTGGCTCGTGGCTGCCCGAGCAGGGCCCTCGCCGCCGCCTCCGGCCCCCAGTCGGTGCAAGCGGGTCTCCAGGAGGACTTCCGGCGTGTCCGAGCTGTACGTCCAGCACGCCGCGGAGGACCCGGGCACCCTTCCTGCCCGCCGTGACGGCCCGCGCGCGTGAACGCGGCCCCGTGGGCCTCGGGCCGGAGCCCCGGCCGTGCCTCCCTCCGCAGAAGAAGCCCCGCGGCTGCGCCCGCAGGCGGCTTCCACACCAGCTGGCGCCCTCAGCGCCCGTGACCCCAGCCCCGCAGCCTCTGGAGGACTCGGCGTACCCGGGCGAGAGGGCAGCGAGGCGGGGCCGCTGTTTCCGTCACAGCAGTCTTGACTTTGGAGAGCCCCCGAGAGGGCCTTGGGAGCCCCCAGAGCCCTGGGGCCCCTGAGAGCAGTGGCGTAGGGGAAAGGGAGCTGGAAAGGGGGTGGTGCCGTCTGAGGGAGGCAGGCGTGGGGGCCTAAGTGGGGTGCCACTGGGTCCCCAAGTCTGGGCCCTGCCTCGCGGCCTTGTGCACCCCCCCCCCGGGTCCAGAGGAGCGCGGACGCCGGCCTCCCTGGAAGCTCTGGCTCGCTGCACTGGTCCCGCAGCTCCTGGCCTCCGCGACGCTGGGCCGCGGGCTGGACGCGGGCCCGTCCCCAGCTTCGCGCCCCAGTCTGGTCACATGGTGTCGGCCATCCGGTGGGAGCTGTGGAAAGGGACAGGTTGCTGGGAGTCCCCACGGGGCAGCGGGCGTCAGGCCGCCCCGTCGTCCGGCCGGGAGAGCGCGGCC
>NW_004567134.1:18647289-18647901 GCF_000260355.1 Condylura cristata | reverse complement strand
TGCCGCCCAGCCCGGCCTGGCAGCCCACGGGCCGCCTCCCGCTGCCCCGTCTGCTTGCTTCTCCTGGTGAGGCGCGGACGCTGCGTCCGGGCGCCTCCCGCACGCAGGCCAGGAGCCGGCGCCCAGCCCAGGGGATTCTCTCCAGGGGTGGAAGTTCAGCAGCGTGGCTCTGGCGCCCCAAGCCTCAGGGAAGTCTGCGGGCAGACAGCAGGCCGCTCCCGGCCTCTCTCCTGACCCAGCAGCGTGGCCGCGGCCTGGGTCAGCTTCAGGAGAGCAGTCACCCAGGAAGCTGCTCAGGCCCTTGCAGTCATGTGGGCGCCCTCCTCCCCTCCCCCGGCCCGCTCTGACGGGGTGCCAGGGAGGAGGGCAGCCCCGAGGAGACTAGTAAATGCAGGTGAGCGTGTGCGCGGCGTTGGGGAGGGGAGGGGGTCCTCACAGCGAGGCTCGCTGGGGACCCCGGGCCCAGACCTGGCCAGGGATAGGGCCTGTGTCCCAGACGCGGCGGCCCCAGACCCGGCTGTCTGGGCGACTGGGACTTGCCCATGGCGGCCGTCGGGGCGGCCGGACCCCTGCACAGGGGCCTGGGGGCACCGAGCACGTGCACGCTGGGGC
>NW_004567134.1:18643282-18646251 GCF_000260355.1 Condylura cristata | reverse complement strand
GCCGCGCCGCTCCAGAGCCGCACTGGGCTTTCCCGGACACCGGCGGTCTTGCGGGGGCCGGCCGCGGGCGAGGCTCCTGGCCGTCTCTTCCCGCCGCGGGCTCCGCACCCTGGCGCCCACCCGCTCGCCTCCCACGGCTGGGCGGTGTCGTGCCAGCGGAGTTGAGAGGAGATGGCGGGAGGCCTGCTCCGGAGGCGAGATCTGGGGGAACCCCAGCCGCTGCACCCCAGCTTTCGCATGCAGAGGGAGGGGCCCGCGGCTGCCCCGCCCCTCCCCAGAGCTCGGCTTGAGGCTCCCGTGGGGTGTTGGCGTCTCGTGACTGGCTCCCTCCCCTGGTCCTCACGGCCCTGGCGGGAGCCGTCTGTGGGTCACATCAGTGTTGTGTTGGGGGGCGTGCGCTTGTGGGGCTCCCTCACCACCTCTGGGCTGACCAGCTGACCTGGCTGACCGGCTGGCCAACCTCTGGACTGGCCGGCCGGCCTCGGCTGACCGGCCGGCCTCTGGGCTGGCCGGCTGGCTGGTCTCTGGGCCTCTGGGCCTCAGCCGGGAGCACCAGGCCCCTGCTGGGTGTGACGCTCCTTCTGTCCCACCGGTGGGAGGTAGCCGGTGGTGGAAGGGCCCGGTGGCTGGACCCCCTCGTTCCGACCTGTCTCTCCGTCCGCAGCCGGCCCTCCAGGCCCAGTCTGGCAGCAGGGGCTTCCTTGCCCCACGCCCCGGGCCCTGACCGCGCGCTGCCAGCCCCTTGGCCGCCTTCCCCGCGGTCAGTTTATGACGCACAGGGCTCCTCAACCCCAGAAGCGAATTTGGGGGTTCCTCGTTGTGGGAGAGGGGCCGTGCGGGCCAGGAGCTGAACCCACCCACCAGGCCTCCCTGCCACCGTCAGACGGGGCGCCGGAGCCAGGCCGCCCTCCGTGGCCCGCCCCGGGCGCTGCTGTCCTGGCGATGACGTCTGCGTGTTTCCTTCTTTCTGCAGGGCCCCGAGGAAGACATGTCTGACAAGATGTCAAGCTTCCTCCACATCGGAGACATCTGTTCTCTGTACGCGGAGGGTTCGACCAATGGGTTCATCAGCACGCTGGGGTAAGAGCGGCCACTCCTCCGGCCCGCCGGCTGCGGACCCCGCCCCGCCCGCTCGCCGGCCGTCCGGCCGAGCGCGTCCAGTCTGGCTTCTCGGGGGTGGTCCGAGTCCTGAGGTTCTCGCCCCCAGTTGGGCCTTCTGTGCGGAGCGTGCTTTCCTGCCCGCTCTGGGGGAGTCCGGCCTCACAGCAGGACTCGGGGCCCCCGGGCAGTGGGTTCCCCTCGGTGGTGAGGGAGCGCAGGGCCCCGCGCCCCAGGAGGCCTCTGCACTCGACGGGAGCCGCCGTGGCCCAGCAGCGACCGTGCCTCAGCCGCGGACGCTTGCCCCTCTGGCCGCACTGGCCTTTGGTGGCCGCTGGTCTGAAAGCTGGACGGGTCTGCGCTCCGCCCATGCGCTCCCGGAGTCCCGCGGCCCTGCCTCTGGCCGCCCGAGCCTGGCCAGGCCCTGGCCCGGCCGTGCGGAGAGCCTCAGCCGCTCGAGCCCTTGCTCTGGCTGGCAGCTCTGGCTGGCAGGCCGTCCCTGGCTCCCGCGTGAGCGGGTTCCGGCGTGAAGCCCTTCCCCGGCCGCGCTCTGCTCCCTGCTCGTGGGCGGCGGCCGAGGCAGGCCAGTGGGGCTGCTGCTCGGGGCTCGCCAGAGGTCCCAGCGAGACACCGTCCCTCCTGCTGAGTTTGCAGCCGGGGAGGGCTCTTCTGGGCCTCTGCCGCCCCCACTAGATAGGTAGAGCGTCCGGCTCGGCAGGAAGGCCGTGCCCGGGCGTTCTGTGCGTGCGGGGGGCCGGGAGCCGGGTCCCCACGGCCGCTTTTGCTGGCAGGGTGGGGTGCGGAGGGCCAGGGTAGGTGCCTGCTGCACGAAGTCTGTGGCTCCTGGCGGCGTCGGGCACTTCCGGGCCTCGAAGGGCCCTGTCGGGACGCACCTGGGACTGCTGTGTCCGGCGCTGACGCGGCCCGGGCCTCTCGGAAGCTCCGCCGGGCCCCCCCACCCCTGAAAATGCCCTCTGCCCTCACGCCTGCTTCAGCTCTGGAAGGCCCCCCCCCCCCCCGGGGTTCTGGCGCTTCCTCCTGACGCAGCCCACAGGGCTTGGGGGTGTCCGGACAGCTGCTTCCGGTCCCGCCCTCGCCTTGCGCCCCGGGTCAGGGCCCCGCCCTGCTGGCCGTGCGCCCGGCCCGCACTAGCCCTCCGCTGCTGCGACTCGCCAGCGCTGAGCCCGGCTCCAGCCCCCGGTCAGTCTCGGCCCCTTGATGGACGCGCCCAGGAGAGGAGCCAGAGTGTGTGCCCGGGGCGGAGGCGAAGCCCCCGGCTCTGGGGCCTCTCGCGGACACGGGACGGGGGGCGGGACGGGGGCGCCGGCGGGTTTTGCGGTGGGCCGCGGGCGTGCGCCCTGCCTGGCTGTCCCGCACTGGGCCTGCTGCAGCGGGTCTTTGTCTCCCTGCAGCCTGGTGGACGACCGCTGCGTCGTGCAGCCTGAAGCTGGGGACCTTAACAACCCCCCCAAGAAATTCAGAGGTAAGTCGACGGCTTTCCTGGTCGGGAGCCCGCCTCTGCTGGAGATTCTTGAGCTGTGTGGCTGGTTGTGACTTCTTGGCGCTCAGAGCCCCTCTGCGTGCGCTTTCAAGTGAGATTGGGGCGCCGAGCTCTGATGGCTCGCGAGCATGACGTGGCTGGGCGTCAAGATTTGGGGTGCCTTACAGTGGCCCACGTGTTGGTGCTAGCTCAGTGCTGGGGGGCTCCGCGCAGAGAGGTCTCTGGGCGCGGCCTGGGGGCGCTAGCTCAGTGCTGGAGGGCTCCGCGCAGAGAGGTCTCTGGGCGCGGCCTGGGGGCGCTAGCTCAGTGCTGGGGGGCTCCGCGCAGAGAGGTCTCTGGGCGCGGCCTGGGGGCGCTAGCTCAGTGCTGG
>NW_004567134.1:18640425-18640917 GCF_000260355.1 Condylura cristata | reverse complement strand
GGCCGAGCGCGTGGCCGTGCGACGGGCGGGGCCTGTCTGCTGCCGTTTCCCCGCCGCCAGGAGTCCTGCCCAGCCTTAACCGCGGGTGCCTCTCGCTGCCGCCCGGCTCCGAACGCGTTTCGCGTTTCAGTGTGTCCCGGGCAGTGTCCGGCGCGGGCGCAGACCGACGGTGCTCACGTGCTCCCAGTCCCCTGCATTCTGCCGGAGTGGCTGCACCCCGCTCCGTGCGGGTCGCCCCGGCCCCGGCCAGTGCCCTCCCGACATGGAGGTGCCACCATTCCCCGTGGCCCTGAAAGCGCCCTGAGGGCACACGGGCTTTCACCTGCGGCGCAGTCTCAGCGGACGCCGGGGGTGGGCCGCCCGGGCGCGGCGCTTCCTTGGAGGCTCTGAAGGTAGCGCCAGGCTGCTTTCCAGAGTGGGCATCGCCGAACCTGCTGATGCCAGGCTGACCGACCGCCGCGGAGCCCGGCCTCGGGGGCCTCTCAGCGTCAG
>NW_004567134.1:18638624-18640309 GCF_000260355.1 Condylura cristata | reverse complement strand
GCCCGCGGCCTCCAGGGGGGCGGAGCGGGTCTCGCCTCTTGGCGCTGGTGGGACCGCCTCAGCGGGAGGAGAGCCCGGCGGGGAGCGGCGGCCTGGGCCCGTCTGACTTGGCCTTTTTTTTTTTTTTAAAGATTTACTTATTGGTGCATCCAGAACTGGGGTACAGGCCAGAGGTGCGGGGCTTCAGCAGAGACAGAGCGGGGAGCAGAACAGGCCGCCTGGTGACGTCCACTGCTGAGGGGGCAGCGGGGGCCAGGAGAGGTCTGCCGCGCCCTGGGGCCCCCTCCGGGGCGGGGACCAACCTCGTGCTGCAGCGCTGCGGCTTCTCAGCGCCGCGCTGTGACCCGCCGCGCCCCGGGGAGGGCCGAACTTGTGCATTTTTAATGCACGTGTAACTGTCACAGTGGCAGCCATGGTTGGTGGCCTGTCGCTGCGCAGGCTTGTCCTGTGCGTGGTGCAGCTCTGGGGCACTGTGGTCCTCTGGGGCCCCGATGCTCAGCATGTGCCAGTGGTCCTGGCACGGCGGGGGCACCGGCTGGCTCTGAAAAGCCACTTAGGAGTCTGAAGCGCGGCCAGGAATTGAGGACCGGCTTCCCGACCCGCTGTCCGCAGTCCCAGAGAGCTGGCTCTGCGTGCCTGCCAGGGGCCCGCTGCCCACGGTCCTGCCAGCCCGGGGCCCGCCCGCCTGCCCAGGGGCCTGCCCGTCAGGCATACAGACACTGCAGGGGCGTGGCCGGGAGAAAGACGGGCCCTGAGCTGTGGAAGCTTTGGGGATCGGCCTTGAGGCTCACAGCAGCTCCGGAAAGGACCTCCGGGGAGAGGACTGGAGTTGAGATGGGGCCAGCGCCCAGCCCAGCCTGGTCATGGCTGCAGTGGGGGGCTCTCGCAGGTTAGGAGAGGGGTGTAGCCGAAGCGCCCAGCTGGCTTCTGTGTGCCCCTCTGGCGCGTGGGGGCGGGGTCGCTCCAGCCCGCTGCCCCCCCGCTCGTCCAGTGGAGTGAGAGAAGTGTTTCCCGAGAGCCCTTGGAGTCGGTCCCTGGGGACAGCGTGGCCGTGCAGGGCCGGTGCAGCCCAGAGGCCTCCGCTGCCTGGGCGGGGCTGCCGGGTCTGTCTGCAGGGTGAGGAGAGCCTGCCCGAGGCCGGGGCCTCGAGCCCCGAGCCTGCGGGCGCCGGGGTGGCCGGAGGCGGCCCTGCGGCCCCACCCTCGCGGCTCGTTGTCTCGGGAGTTGCTAAGCAACGCTCTTCCTCGGTTTTTTCTGTTGGCGAAAGCATCCAAGGAATGAGCCCGCGTCTGCCTGCGTCTTAGATAACACACGCAGGCCGGCCTCCTCGCGTCTGGTCCGTCTGATTCTCGCCACGAGGGCCTTGCGCGGGGGCTGAGGCCTCGTCCTGCCGAGCGGCGGGATCGGGCCGGCCCCTCACGCTGCGGCTCGTGGGCCCGGGCCCGCCGGCTGTGCCTGCGCTCACGCGCCCGGCGGTGGCCGGGCCTGGTCTCCCGTCGGCCAGCTCGGGGCTCGCAGAGGCTTCGAGGGTTTTCGTGACCGCTTCAGATGTGCCAGCTCATCTCGGTCTCGCGCCAGCAGACTCGGGGGCGGGAAGCGCATGGTGGCTTCAGTCCGCTCCCGGGCAGCAGGAGCCGCTGCTGTCCCGGTGCAGGGCCTGGCCGCTGCGGGCTGTGCTGGGCCCC
>NW_004567134.1:18637201-18637778 GCF_000260355.1 Condylura cristata | reverse complement strand
GGGCGGCGGCCCTGCCCGGCCCTCCCCTCCCCTGCCCTCCCCCGTCCCCCTGCCCAGGGCCGGGGCGAGCTGGGCGGAGAGCTTGGTGTGCTCTCGGGTTGTGCCATCTGCCCGTCCTTGCACGCAGATGCCTGTGAACTCTGCCCACACGGCCCGGGCCTGGCCTTCGGCGGGGCCCCTTGCGGGTGGCTGGTGTCCGGACCGGCAGACCCGCCCTCCTCTCGGCCTGCCCTCCCCTGGACCCTCTGTGTGAACTGCGGTTTTGGCCTGTGCCTGGCCGCTTCATGCACGATGCCGGGAGGCGGCCGAGTGCCTCCTCGCGGGGTCCGGCCCCTTCTGCTGTCCACAGTGAAGGCCCGGGCCAGGGGCTCGGGTGCACGCCCACCTGGAAATTCCAGTGCGTGGATTCTGCGAGGGCCCTGGGGCCCGGGGCTTCACCCTGCCGGCCTCACGTCTCACGGCTGCGCCACACCGAGAGCAGGGCTGGGCCTTGGCCCCTGGAGGAAGCCAGCAGGCCAGCCCGCCCTGCCCGGCCTGGGCCCAGCCCATGTGCCCAGACGGCCGTTCTGCCTTCGCC
>NW_004567134.1:18636201-18636801 GCF_000260355.1 Condylura cristata | reverse complement strand
CCCGCGCCCTCGGCTGTGTGCGGCCGGGGGCACTCCTCAGGGCGCCCCGCGCTCGGCCGCCCGACCTCTCTCCACTGCACTCTGACGGCCTCGCTGGCCTCTGCGTTTTCGTTGTCGCCTGAGAACGGTCTGTGTAGAGTTTGAAGCGTGGGGTGCGGGGACTGTGAACCCCGTGCCTCGGCTCGGGCTGCAGTTCCCGCGGTGGCTTCTTGGCTGTTGCAGTGGAAGCTAAGTCCTTGGCGAGACGGAGAAACAGCCCAAAGGTCACCGGGGTGTGCAAGTGTCTTGCCTGTTGACAAGGTCACCTACCTGGACGCCGGGAACGGCCGCTGCCCCTGCGGAATGTGCAGCCTCAGGGGCGCTGAGTGACGGCCGGAGGCCGCTCCGGGTGCTGGCCTGGGCTCGCTGCCCGTGCAGCTCGCGGGCCCAGCTCATCTGGCTTCATGGCAGCGAGCGCTTGGGGCGCGCCCCAAAGTCCCCTTGGGGAGCTGGGAAGGGAGGCTCCACTCAGCCGCCTGCTCCCCGGCCCGGGGCCTGGCCCGAGCGCAGGGACAGAGTCCAGGACACGCAGCCGCGGCCCCGAAGCGCTCGCGGAGACCG
>NW_004567134.1:18631938-18635995 GCF_000260355.1 Condylura cristata | reverse complement strand
CCGTCCGCCCCTGCGGGCCGAGCAGCCGGGCCGCTCTCTGCTGCGTGTCGGTCGCGCTGCCAGTTCGCGGCCCGCTGACGCTCGTCAGCTGTGCACGTCGCACCTTCTAGCAGGTTGCTGTGTCCTCCGCGTGCTCGGACCCGTAGCATCCTGGGGTTGCCCCCCGCCCATGACGTCCGAGCTGGACCCCCAGGGACGACCGCTTGGTCCCAGGGCTGCGCCCGCGTGAGCTGGTTGGCGGGCGGGACCGAGGGTCTCGACCTTTGCAGAGGGACCCTGCTTCCGGCTGTGCCCACGGCCGCGGCCCCCAGGAGGGCAGCTGCGGAGGGAGAGCTGGCCCCGGGCGTGCGGAGGCGGGCTGCGGGGCGGGGCCGCCACAGACCGGACGGCCCCAGACGCGCCGTGGACCCAGGAGCGCGGCCCGGGCGGCTCTCAGCCTGGCCGGCGGCGTCACAGTGGCCGCGGTGTCGTTCGGACTTGACGTTCGTTAGCTTCGGTGCTTTCGCTTCTTTCTTCCTTCCCCCTTTGGGGGATGTTTCACTTTCCCTCTGTTCCTCTAAGGGGTGATTGAATGCATCAGATTCCGGGCGCTCCCCAACAGCCACCGCGGAAGGCCACGGATTCCCTTTCACCGTTCAGTCGCATTGTGTATGTGCCGCGCAGCCCCGTCCTCAGCCGGGAGTGTTGTGTGCTGGCGGGACGTCCGGTTCTCACCTAAAAGCGCCTTTGACGACTACGTTGCGTGCTGCTCAGACGTCTGGGCCGAGTCACCGCGTCCTGTGCCTCGGGGCGTGCCCTGCCGCCTGGCCCGGGCCCGGCTTTGCGTGGCCGCGTGGCAGGGCTCACGCCCGCCTGCACGCCCCACCGGCCCCGCGACGCTGTGGGTGGTTTTGGCTTCGTCTGTCGGGTTTGGAAAGAAACCTGTTAAAGCTCCCCACTATTGATATTTTTGGGGTTAGGGAGCTGTTCTGCGGCCTGACGGTGCTGGAACTCGTAGGTGGTTTACGGCCGAAGGGCGTGATTGCTGCCGTGCGGACAGGGCGGGGGACAGGGCCGGGGACAGGGCCGGGGACAGGGCCGGGGACAGGGCCGGGGACCGCCCGCCTGGGGCCGGGTGCAGTTTCCCCGGGCGCTGCTCTGTGGCCTCGTCCTCCGGGGGACAGAGGTTGCAACCTTGGGAAAGGCTGACCGCTGGGGGTTGCCGCAGCCTGCTGGGAGCACTTGACCAGTGCGTGCTTGATCAGGGTATCTGTTTACCTGTTTGACGTCATGAGTCTTTCTCATCTCGGTAACAAACCTGCACCAGAATTTTTTAGGCGGCATCTACTGGGCGCTGGCTTTAGCTTTCACGCTGTCTGGCCTTGGGAGTTGGGGAGGTTTCTCACTTGGTGCCGTATCTGGCCCTTTGGGTTAGGTTAATTGGGAGTTTAGTCTGTTAATGTTGTAACTATTGATGGTTTGGATTTACAGTCTTCAGGTTTTCTGTTTTGTTTTAACCTCAAGTGGCCTGTGTGTGTCTGTTCTCTTCTTGGTGTCTAAGTTTCCTTGAAGGATTTCTGTTTTTCTCCGTTTCCCCACTGTCGTTTTGAGGATTATGCTTTCTGTATCGGTTCCAGCAGCTGCTCTGAAAACTTAAATTGTGTTTCAGATGCATTTCCAGCATAGGCTGAGGTTAAGGGCCGTTGCCTGTCGCGCTCCTGCAGTGTAAGAACCTTAGACTGTTTCAGATCCTGCTGTCCCCCCAGTGTGTGCTTTCATTGATCATAATGTCAGCATTTTATTTATTGTTAATTTAAACTTGCAAATGAATTGATTTGTTTCCTGCCATTAAAAAAAAACTGACTATGTAGGATAATTTTTCTCAGCCTCAGGAATGATCTTTTGATTTCAGAGCGTGTGTAAGTCTTACTCGGAAATGTCTTTATTCTCAAGCGATAGTTCCGCTTGGCATACGACTGTGGGCTCATGGATGTTCCCAGCAGCACTGTCAGTAAGCTGTTAACAGCCACGGACCGAACTGTGCTCTGTAGTGTCGCCCCCCCTGGCTTGAGGGTCTTCTCTGTGCCTTTGGCTTTCTCCGCTGCTAAGAGGAATTCGGGCGAGGGCGCCTCTTCACTTCGCCCGCTCGTCTGGTCAGCCCCCGAGCCGCACTCGCCTGGCCCCGTCTCGGGGAGTCCGAGCCGTCTCCAGCCGCGGCCCCCCGTCCTCTCACCTTCTGGGGCCACAGGAAGCCCGTCCTGGCGTCTTCGAGCTCGCCAGGCTGCGCTCTGCGTAGTGTCTTCTAAAATGACTGATTCTCCCTGTCTGGAGCTCTGTTTGAACGTGATCTTTGTTCTCTGAGAGTTTAGTTTCAGCCATACTTTCATTTCTACAAGTTCTGTTTTTAAAAGTTTTTGTTCGTTTTCACGCCTCAGTGTTTTCAGCCTTTACTTTGCTTCCTGAACACAAAAGCCATATTCCTGAAATATTCTCGTTCTAAAATTTCTAGTAGGTGGAATCTGCAGATCTCGTTTTTTTTGTAGTGGATGGTTACCCTGCGTCTTGTAGTGGCTCGTGCTGAGAATGAGTCTCCCTTCCCTGTGTGTCTTCTCATTTTGCTGCCAGCCGCTTTTTCTTGGAATTTCATCTGTGGAATTTTTTAAGGCCTGGGTAAAGTTAATCTCCCTCCGGAGAGAATGGCTGCCTTTGGCCAGTTCCCTGGGGTCCACTGACAGGCGTCTCTGGGCGATGTAAAGCCGCCTTTCCGCCCAGACTTGCATCCAGGGTGCTCTCTTGGCTGCTTTCTGCTGAGGGCTGTGCGGATTTCCCAACGGTGTGAGCTGGGGGCAGAGCAGCGGGTCACTCCGGTCACGGGCAATGGGGGTTTCCTCTGCTGGCCTGCAGTAGAGTCCAGGGACACAAGTCCCCTGTCCTCCCACCCCCCAGGGAGGCCGGTTGGTTGTGCAGCGTGGCTGCCACGCCGCGTCTCCTGGAGGCCTTCCGACTCTCGCGGGCTCCGTTTTACCTCCTGCACCCGGTACCGGGCCAGAATCCAGGCGGGCCCGGGTTCCCCAGAGAGCCACAGGCTGACGGGCGACCCGGGCTCTCTGCCCCGGCCCTGACCGCGCCCCAGCGCCGGCTCTTGGGGCCCTTCCCGGCTCCCCGCCTCGGGCATGGCCTGCAAGTGCGTGGGGCCGGCCGGCCTCTGTTGCGCCCCGGGCTCTCAGGCCAGCAGGTGGCCTGTGCTGCTCCCACCTCGGCAGCCGCCGCGCCGGCGAAACGGAATCACGTCGCCAGCGACTCCCGAAGTGCGGAATGTCGTGGCTCCCCCGGGGGTGGCTGTGCGGCCTCAGTGTCCACGGACCGGC
Organism: Condylura cristata; assembly: GCF_000260355.1. Classification (NCBI taxonomy): domain Eukaryota; kingdom Metazoa; phylum Chordata; class Mammalia; order Eulipotyphla; family Talpidae; genus Condylura; species Condylura cristata. The sequence continues at coordinate 18,632,648 of NW_004567134.1, read as the reverse complement.
CCCTGGGACGTGCGGTCTGACGGCGGCACCGGCCAGGCCCGCGCACTCTGTGGAGCCTGTGTGGGACGGTGCCCCGGCCTCGCCGCCTCACTGTCACCCACCTGCTGGCGTGACGCCGTCACGCGGTCGCACCGTGAGCTCACCCTCGGGTTTGCTTCCGCCGGACACGCTTCTGGACCCAGCTCATCTGCGGTCTCCACAACCGTGTGGTTGATAACTTACATCCCCAGAAAGATTAAGCCTCGGAGAAAACCTAAAATAAACTGGAGAATCTATTTTAAGTTCGATATGGTTTCCCTTCGCATCTCAAGGGCGGGGTGGGGAGTCGTTTTTCCTGGAAAGGGGCCGGGAAGCGGCCCGAGCGCGAGCCCGGCCGGACCTGGCAGGCCAGCGAGGCCCGGCCCCCGGGGCTGCTCCTGGCCCCGCGAGCGTTGGTCTCGGCAGAGGAGCCGATTCCTCCGCGGCCCGATTGCTGGCCGCGCTCACGAGCGAAGCGGCGACCGTCAGTTGACGGGGCCTGAGGGCCGAGGGGACGGGAGGCGTCCGAGGGCAGGGCCTGGCACGCGGACGCCCTCGCCACCCTCAGCCCGTCCGCGTCGGTGCGCTTGATGTGACCGCAGCTCGGCGTCCTCGTTGCAGGGGGGCGCTGAGGCTTCTGGGAGGGCCTGGCGGGCAGCAGGGGCCTGGCCTCGCGGCCTGGCCGGGCGGGC
>NW_004567134.1:18628524-18631539 GCF_000260355.1 Condylura cristata | reverse complement strand
GGCGTCTCCGGGGGCCTGTTCGCCGGACGCAGGCGCAGTGTGGCGTTTTCCTAAACCTGGGGGTCTCCTGCGTTTCGCTCTCGCCAGAGCGCCGGGGGCCATTCGCTGCTTGGCAGACTTTACATTTTCCTCCCCAAACGGCGCCGCAGCTGATCAAAACTTTATACAGCCCTGCTCTGTGCCAGAGGCCGTGCTCATCGCTGTGCAGAGATTCAGCTCATCGATCACATCACTGCGTGGGGAGGCCTGTCTGTCTGAGCTGCCGAGCCACAGAGCAAAGCCATCGAGTCATTCGCGTCGCCCACGTGGCCTCTGGCCAGGACCTGGAGGCGGGCAGCCGGGCTCTGCCTGCTGCAGCCCCCGCGGGGCGTTTCCCACAGCCGTGCAGGCGGCCGGGTGGAGCGGGCGCGTTCGGACTCCAGCTGGCCCGGCCCCGCGCTCGTGCAGCCTGCTGCGGCGGAGCAGGGGCGCGGCGCCCCTTCTTCAAGGAGGCAGCCAGTGCTGAGGCTCTCGCCAGCCCAGCCACCGCCCGCTCGGTCAGCTTCCTCGAGCTGGGGCACACGTGTTTCGGGGGCGTGTGCTCGGCGCACACGTAGCTGCAGGCTGCTCCCCGAGGTCTCGGGCCACCGTCGACGTCGTTCCTGTGGTGAGAACCTTGAAGGCCCGCGCTTAGCTGCTCTCTGGCTGCTCACTGGGACCCCGTGTGGCTGCCGGCCCCGGGGACCTGCCTTGTGTCGCCGCGGCCTGGCCTTGACCGGGCTCCCCTCTGCCCCCTCGGTCCTTGGTGGCCACCCTCTGGTCTGTTGCTGCAAGTTGGCGTTTCTTGATTCCACGTCTCAGTGAGATCTGGCACTAGCTGCTTTCTCTGACCTGTTTCACTTAGCGTCAGGCCCTCAAGGCCTGTCTCGGCGGCGGCCGACGCGGTCTGCCTCCTTTGTCGTGGCTGCGTAGTACTCCCGCGCGTGTGTGACCACACCTGTACAGGTGTGCGTGCACATGTTTGTGTGCGTGGGTGCAGATGCGCGCACATGTCATGCCTGTCAGGTAAATCACTTGACCCATCCACCCATGGGCCAGAGTTGGCTTGTAGCTTGGCCTCTGCACTAACGCTGCGGTGAGCCACACCCTGGAGGCCCTGCCTCGCCCCTCCGTGCGCGTGCATGTCGGGGTGGGGCTGCGGCTCTGTGGTAGCCCCGTCTGAGTTTGTCGCGACTCGCCCCTGCTGCTCCCCACGGTGGCGTCCCCAGCCCCACTCCCGTCGCAGCTCTGCCGCTGGGGTGACGGGCCATCGGGCTGTCTGCTGGCCACCTGGAAGCTCTTCCTCCCGCCGGGATCCTCCTGCTTCTGTTGGGTCCCCAGCAATACAACATTTTGACTAATACTTGGGCCTCAGACCCATGTGTGGCTTCCTGGTTTAAAATTGTGTCATTTTTTTTTAATCATGTGGAATTCAGCTTACGAGGTCGAGTAATTGTGTTGAAGGGCTCTCCGGCCTTCCGATGACTTTTGCATTCTGTATTTTTCCCTCTATGAAGCTACAGTGCAGGGATGAGCGTCAGAAGCCCGGTGAGGGCTGGGACGTTGGGAGTTTTCCTGACATAAATCAAAAGTTTCATGTGGACACGCTCAAGTGCTGTCGTTTTGACCTTCGTGGTGAGTTCACCGAGGTCCCGCAATTCACGTGAGTCCACCGAGTCTTAAGCTTCCTGACAGCCGCGTACGCCTGCACCCCACAGGAGCCCTCTTTCCCACACTGAGTAAACTGTGGAAGTGCTCGGCGAGGTCTCAGACCTGTCAGCCTCCCAATGGCATTTAAAAGCAGCTTAACCACTTTGGCACCGGCCTTCTGAGGGGAGTGTCCTCTGTCACTGGACGCGCTAGTGGCGTGTTGGAGCCCAGCAGAACAAAGGCCAGCGGGGGCGGGCTGCCCAGGAGAACGCCCGCGCAGAAAGTCTGGAGACGCTTGGTTTACCGAGGGCAAACGGCTCGAGAAGGGGAACGTGGTCGTCCAGGACGGAGCGGGCACGCCGGGTCAGGAAGTGGCCCTCCAGGGACGGCGCGGGCGCCTCCAGTGAGCACTCGGGAGGCCGAGGCCGCGGGGCGGGCCCGCTTGGGGGAGCGCGACCCGGCAGCAGCGGGGGACCGTTTCCCTGAAAACAAAAGCCACAAGCAAGACAGTAGCGACCTGACCCCTCAGGCGGGGAAAGGAAGGCGGAAGGGGCGGCAGAGTCGGCCGCACGCGGGGCCTCCGGAGGGGCCTGGGCGCCCCTCGCCGTCAGCGAGTGGAGCAGGGCCTGCCTTCCGCCGAAAGCAGAGCCCCGCGCCCCTCGGACTGACCACCAGCAGGCTGGTTGGGGGCTTGTGCCGAGCGTTTCAAAGTTAGGGGGAGAGACCCGTGCTGCTGGTGGGTGTGCGAACGTCAGCCACTGTGGGAAGCTGTTCGGAGGTTTCTCAGTCTGCTAGAAGGCGCTTCCAGAGGACCCAGCACCCCCACTCCGAGGGATCTGCCACAAGGCACAAAAACGCTGATTCAAAAAGACACCTGCACCCCCATGTTTATTGCTGCTTTAGTCACAATTGGAAAGACTTGGAAACAGCCCAAATGCCCCAAAGTGGATGACTGGGTTAAAAAGTGGAGCTTCCACACAATGGAATATTACTCAGCCATCAAAACCGATAAACAGCCCTCTTGCAGCAACATGGATGGAGCTGGAGAAGATCCTGCTTAGTGGAAAAGCCAGAAAGAAAAGGAGAAATACAGGATGGTTTCACTCACAGCAGGAGCACAAAGGAGATGACGATGATGATGATGACGAGGAGCACCTGCATCGCAGAGACATTTGACGGGGTGGAGTAGGGAGTGGGGTCACAGGTGGGGTGGAGGGAGGTGCCTGGCCTGTGGTGACGGCACACGGGTGCTTCGGTGATGGGAAGCCCGCGGGGTGACGCCTCGCCACGGGGGCTGGGGCCGGACAGGGGCCAGCGGTCGAGTGTGGCCCCGGGAGGCCGCGGCCG
>NW_004567134.1:18627157-18628258 GCF_000260355.1 Condylura cristata | reverse complement strand
GCCCCCGGGAGGCTCAGGGCTCAAGCCTGGGTCTCCTGCGGCCGCCTGGCTGGTCCGGCTGCGGCGCTTCTGGGCCTCAGGCGCGCGAGCCCCTCCCAGGCGTCTCATGCAGACACGGGGGCCCGAGGGAGGGGCGGGCCTCCGGCGGCGCCAACGCTGGGCATCTCCGGGGCCGCTGGCCAGCGCCTCCGTGACTGAGTGTGGCTCCCGCAGTCCCGAGCGGCGGCCTCGTGAGCCCGCCCGGCGCAGGGGAAGCCGCCCCGCGCGGCCAGAACACACCGCCCCGGAGTTCCGGCCAGAAGGACGACTCCCGATTGCAAGTCCTCTCTCCCTCGTTCCTTTTTATCTCATGGAAAATTTACATTTTGGATAAAACAAGATCCCCGGGCTCCCGGCTGCCACGTCGGCACAGAGGCTGATGACACGGGTGGTGAAGGCAGGGGAGGACGTGGGGGGGCCTGGGGGCGCCAGCGGCGGGAGGCCAGAGCCCCGTGGGCCGGGCTGCCCTGCAGGGCGGCGTGGGGGGGCACGTGGGCCCGCCGGGCTCCCGCCCTGGAGCGTGGGGCTTTGTGTGGGCGCGTTTCCCTTTGAAGTCGCTCGCCGGGCGGTCAGGAGCTTAGTTACGTAAGACCTGGCAGGCAGGCCCCGCCCCGCCCGGCGTCACTGCCCTCCTGCGGAACGACGGCGTGACAGCGGCGCCTTCTCCTGGCGCGCCGGAGCTGTCCTTGCAGGCCGTGCGGCCCTCCGCTGTCTGCCGAGAGCCAGCCTGGCCGCACGCTGGACGCCACTCGGTTCTCTGTGAAAGAGACGTGGCATCCGCACAGCGGACGGGCTCCCCGTGCGCAGACTGGGGGCGGGGCCGAGGTCAGGCCAGCTCAGCACAGACGGGGCGGGCGGCGGCCACTCGGCCCTCCTCGCCAGCTCTTCTGGGGCCGCGTCACGCTGCAGGAGCCCCACGCGCCCCACGCCTCCCTCCCGCGAGGGCCCGCGAGTTCCTCAGATTCACAAGTTACCTAACCGGGCTCCTGGCTGCCGCTGGGGTTGCAGGAGGCGCGTGTGGCCGAGGGGCCGCTGCCACGGCTCGCGGCCGCCACGGCCCTG
>NW_004567134.1:18624137-18625317 GCF_000260355.1 Condylura cristata | reverse complement strand
GCCGAGCTCGGGGCGCTGTGGCCGGGACCGTGCCCCGCTTCCGCGCGCCTTATTTGGTAAAGCGCCGGCTGCCTCATCCTGGAAGGGCCTGCGGGGACGCGCCGCTCCCTGTGAGCCCCCGCGGCCCTGGCCCGAGCCCCCGCGTGCGCCCAGCCAGGTTCCGGGGGGCCGGCCCCGTGGGGGTCTGCTCACGGTCACTGGCGCTCGGGGTTTCGTTCTCAGAGAACCTCTTTTGATGTCACCTGTAATTAACGTCACCGCTTGTCACCCCGTGGCGTGCGCCGTGTGGTCTCGCCCCCCCCAGCCCGCGGCTCGGAGCTGGGACCACACAGCCCTGCCGAGCAGCTTTGTTTACAGAACAAACAAGCAGAAAGCAGGCCCGAGTCTGAGCGGGAAGGCAGGCCCCGTCGTCCTCGGGTGTTTGTTTTGGGCTCCAGCCTGCAGAGGAAGTCTGTGCCCCCTCCCCCTGCCCCACAGGATGGTCACGCCCTGAGAAACCAGGCAGGCTGGCGGGCTGGCGGCTGGACCCTGCTCCGGCCCTGGCTGCTTTTGCCCAGTGAAGCTGAAAGCGGCTCGCGGGGGTGTGGTGGGAGGGCCCAGCCCGGAGGACGTCTGACCTCCCGACCTCCGGGTGCATCTCCCGGAGCTGCGGCCACTTTCGTTTTCAGCCGCCCTGAGGCCGCCTCTCCGCTGCGCCTGCTGAGCAGCTTCCCGCGGGCTGCCTCGTCGCAGCTCAGCTTCGGGGTGCAGCTCGGGGGCGCCGGCACCACAGGGTCCTCAGAGCCTAGCAAAGAAGGGCTCATGGGGTGCCTGGATACTTCCGGGACGTATCCAGAGGGGGCGTCAGGCCCAGGACTGCACGGCCCCGGCCTCGCCCCCGCCGGCCGGGCCCCCCGCTCCCTCGCCGCCCCCGAGGCCCCGTGCCCAGCGCGGGGCTTGGCCAGAGTGACCCGCGTGCCCGTGGCGAGGCCTTTTGGGTCAGCGTGCTGAGTCCGCGGGGGCCTCTGGTGTGTGTGTGTCTTTTTACATTTTTTAAATGATTTACTTCTTGATGCGCACAGAACTGGGGTCCAGGCCAGAGGCCAGGGCGTGAGGGGCTGCACCGGGGCAGAGCGGGGGCAGGACAGGCCGAGCCATGAAGTCTGCGAGGGTCAGCGGGCGGGCCGGGAGAGGCCTGCTG
>NW_004567134.1:18618961-18619941 GCF_000260355.1 Condylura cristata | reverse complement strand
CGCTGACGCCGGCCTTGGCGCAGGGCGACGTCGTGCGGCTGTTCCACGCCGAGCAGGAGAAGTTCCTCACCTGCGACGAGCACCGGAAGAAGCAGCACGTCTTCCTGCGCACCACCGGCCGGCAGTCGGCCACGTCGGCCACCAGCTCCAAGGCCCTGTGGGAGGTGGAGGTGAGGGCCGGGGGTCGGGGGGGTCGGGGGGCCCAGGGGGGCCGGGCGTGGGGCGGCTCCACGTCTGCACGCCGGCCCCGGAGGGAACCGGCCTCTGGGGGAGGAGCAGCCTCCTCGCCCTCCACTGCGGTGCGGGGGGTGGGCGCTGCCCTCGCGCCGGGGTCGTCCGGCCAGTGCTGCCGGCCGCATCTCAGCCTGTCGGACCGGATCTGCCCGCTGTGCTCGGGAGAGACGCGCCCCTCGGGCAGCTGCACCCCAGGTCCCGCAGCCGGGGCTGAAGCCCGGCTCTGCCAGTTTTCAGGGCACATTGCACGCCCTGAGTTGGAGGCCACGTACACACTCGCCCGCTGCGTGTGTCTGCGGGGGTCACACCCAAATGCACCAGGCCCCCCCAGCCCGCCGTGTGCATCCCAGCAGCACTGGAGTGGCCATTCCAGGGCGCTGAGGTTCAGCATTGGAGTTTTGAGGCGCTTTGTGTGCGTGGAGCTAGAGGAAGCGAATTGCTTGTGTTCCCCTGCGTGTCCCTGGAAAATGGCGGCGCCACGCCAGATGCCGCGGTGACCACCCCTCGCACCCCAAGGGGAAACGAGGGCGCTCTCCTCTTCCATTCCAGGCCCGGACGGCGCTGCTGGCCTTTAAGCGACCGTGAGGCTGCCCCGGGCAGGCAGCAGGCCGCAGCTGCTGCTCCCCCAGACAGTGTTTCAGGGGCCCCTCGCAGGCCCCGGTCTGTACTGGCCCGATTGCGCTCGCGAGGCCGGGGTGGGACAGGGCCCTCCGCTGTGTTGGGGGGGCCTCTGGCGGCGGGGCCCT
>NW_004567134.1:18617714-18618486 GCF_000260355.1 Condylura cristata | reverse complement strand
CGCCCCGGGGTCCCCCTCCCGGCGGCCCGGCCGGGCGCGTGGGTGACGCCGCCCCTCTCTTGCAGACTGCCTCTTCAAGCTGTGCCCCATGAGCCGCTACTCCGCCCAGAAGCAGTTCTGGAAGGCCGCGAAGCCGGGCGCCGGCAGCACCACCGACGCCGTGCTGCTCAACAAGCTGCACGTGAGCGAGACGGCGCCCGCGCGTGTCCTCACCCTCCGGCCGCTCCTGACCGCGGAGGAGCCGAGCTGTGGCCACCGAGGGGGTCAGGGCGGAGCCCCCGAGGGGCGCGGTGGCCGGGGCTTCCTGGAGGGAGGGCGCGAGCCAGGTCCGCCTCAGGCTGGGGGGTCGCGGGGGGAGGCCAGGCGGGCCCCCTCAGGGCTGCGGGGCCGCGGGGTGACCTCGGGGGCCCTGGCGGACGGGCCCACCCCAGCGGGCCCGGTCCCCTCCTCACAGTGGACGTGGCCACGCCGGCCAGCAGGAGGGAAGCCGCCCCTCGCCCGCCGCAGACGCTCCCGGGCGTCTCTGCACTCCTGCGGGGTTCGCGCCGTCCAGACAGCGAGGGCGGCCGCAGCCGGGTCCTGGCCCCCAACACGCACTGTCCCTCGCTTGTTTCCACTGTGGGGTGCTCAGCGCAGAGCCGGCGTGGCACAGTGAAGGCTTGGGGTCCGCTGTTAGAGGGGTCGTGCCTCCTTACAGGCGCAGGGGCCTGAGCTGCAGGCGCGAGGGTGAGGGGCTCCCCGAGCGCGGGAGCAGGACAGGCGGATCGCGGAC
>NW_004567134.1:18615319-18615862 GCF_000260355.1 Condylura cristata | reverse complement strand
CTGGCGGCGCGCGGGGGCGACCTTGGGGGTACGGCTGGTCTTGATGTGTGTGAGAACAAGGACCCACAGAGAGCTGCGGCCTGGGGCCGGCAGCCCTGCCCGAGCCCAGTCGCCGCCGCGGACCGGAGCCGAGACGCCGCCTCTCTCAGGCCGCCGCTGCCGCGGGCTCGGGATCCCGCCTTGCTGATGCTCTGTCCGCACCGGGAGCCGTGTCTGCGGGTGTCTGTGCGTGGCGTGCCCGCGTGCCGTGTCGTGTCGTGGCATGCTGGCTCCGTGGCCGGAGGGACGGGCCGGCGTCTGGCCGTGGGGAGCCGTGTGCAGGCCACGGCTCTCTTGCCGTGGGGTGTGGCCCCAGAAAGCAGCGGGTGTTTTAATTTCCGCCTGCTCTTTCCCATCAGGTAGACCCTGACTTTGAGGAAGAATGCCTGGAGTTTCAGCCCCCCGTAAGTATGCGGGAGCCGCTGGTCTTCACGTGCAGGCCGAGGCCACAGCCCGGGCCTCCGTGGCCCCGCGTCCGGCCCCGGCTCCTCGGGCCTCGCAGCG
>NW_004567134.1:18612941-18613532 GCF_000260355.1 Condylura cristata | reverse complement strand
GGCCGCCCGGCTGACGGGGACCCCTCCGCAGGTGGACCCCGACCAGGACGCCTCCCGGAGCCGGCTGCGCAACGCCCAGGAGAAGATGGTGTACTCCCTGGTGTCCGTGCCCGAGGGCAACGACATCTCCTCCATCTTCGAGCTGGACCCCACCACCCTGCGGGGGGGCGACAGCCTCGTCCCCAGGTAGGCCGAGGCGCCCTGTCCGGGAGCGGGGTGGTGTGGGCGGCCCTTCCTGAGCCTGGCGAGCGGCGGCTCTGCGGCCAGACCCCGGGGACTGAGCCCTGGGCGCCGCGTCCGAGGCGCCCGCGCCTGAACCGCCAGCTGCTTGCGGTCGGCCGGCGGCTTCTGCTCCGGCTGCAGAGAAACTGGCGCGTTCCTGCCTGACACTGCTCTCTGCCCCCCAGAAACTCCTACGTGCGCCTCCGACACCTGTGCACGAACACCTGGGTGCACAGCACCAACACCCCCATCGACAAGGAGGAGGAGAAGCCGGTGATGCTCAAGGTGAGCCCGCCGCCTGCGCTCGGCCGGGGCCGCAGGCTTGCGCCAGGGCGGCACCTTCCAGTGGTCCGTGCGCCCGCCCGGAGG
>NW_004567134.1:18612330-18612841 GCF_000260355.1 Condylura cristata | reverse complement strand
AGCCCGCGTGCCCAGGGCCGTCCAGCAGGGCGGGTCTGCGCCGCCCGCCCCCAGCGTGCCCACAGACGCCTCGCCTTTCAGATCGGCACCTCCCCGGTCAAGGAGGACAAGGAGGCCTTCGCCATCGTCCCGGTCTCTCCGGCCGAGGTCCGGGACCTGGACTTCGCCAACGACGCCAGCAAGGTGCTGGGCTCCATCGCGGGCAAGCTGGAGAAGGGCACCATCACCCAGAACGAGCGGAGGTGAGCCCCGCCCGCCGGCCCCTCCGGGTCCCCCGGGGGGGTGCGCCCCGGGAGGCCGAGCCCGGGTCCCTGCCGTCACGCCGCTTCCCCCAGGTCCGTCACCAAGCTGCTGGAGGACCTGGTGTACTTCGTCACGGGGGGCACCAACTCGGGCCAGGACGTGCTGGAGGTCGTCTTCTCCAAGCCCAACCGCGAGCGGCAGAAGCTGATGCGGGAGCAGAACATCCTCAAGCAGGTGCGGGGCCGGGCGGGCCGGCCGCTGCCCTCGG
>NW_004567134.1:18610292-18610887 GCF_000260355.1 Condylura cristata | reverse complement strand
CGCCGGCCCCGGAGCCACGCGCCCGCTTCCCCCCAGGCTGGTCCTGTCCCGCTTCGAGTTCGAAGGCGCCGGGTCCGGGGAGAGCGCGCTGGAGGCGGGCGAGGACGAGGAGGAGGTGTGGCTGTTCTGGCGGGACAGCAGCAAGGCCGTGCGCAGCAAGAGCGTGCGGGAGCTGGCCCAGGACGCCAGGGAGGGCCAGAAGGAGGACCGCGACGTGCTCAGCTACTACAGGTGGGCGCCCGCCGGGCGCCGGACCCCCCGGCCCGCCCGCGCCGGAGCCTCAGCGCCCGGCTCAGCGCCCGCCTCCCCAGGTACCAGCTGAACCTCTTTGCCCGGATGTGCCTGGACCGCCAGTACCTGGCCATCAACGAGGTCTCGGGCCAGCTGGACGTGGACCTCATCCTGCGCTGCGTGTCGGACGAGAGCCTGCCCTACGAGCTGCGCGCCTCCTTCTGCCGCCTCATGCTGCACATGCACGTGGACCGCGACCCGCAGGAGCAGGTCACGCCCGTCAAGTACGCCCGCCTCTGGTCCGAGATCCCCTCCGAGATCGCCGTCGACGAGTGAGCAGGCGGGCGGGGGCGGGGGCGGGGGC
>NW_004567134.1:18609524-18610192 GCF_000260355.1 Condylura cristata | reverse complement strand
CGGCCGCGAGGCCGCGGGCGGCGTCTTCGCCGAGTGACCGACAGGAAGGCCGGGTCAGCCGTCCGGGCCGGCCAGGCGGAAGGCCTCACGCGCGGTCTCCTCCCTGGACACGCAGGTGGTCAACTTGGCCAGGAATCTCATCTACTTCGGCTTCTACAGCTTCTCCGACCTCCTTCGGTTAACCAAAATCCTCCTGGCCATCCTGGACTGTGTGCACGTGACCACCATCTTCCCCGTCAGCAAGATGGCGAAAGGGGAGGACAGCAAAGGTGAGGGCCGGCAGGCCCCTCTCGGGCTCCCTGGGCCAGGGCCCGCTCGGACACAGCCCTGTGCTCGCCGAGCGTCAGCCGGAGCCTCGCGGTCCTGCGAGGCCCCTGCCGCGTGCGCCCGCCAGGAGTACATAGCCAAGCAGTTCGGCTTCATGCAGAAGCAGATCGGCTACGACGTGCTGGCGGAGGACACCATCACTGCGCTGCTGCACAACAACCGCAAGCTGCTGGAGAAGCACATCACCGCCGCCGAGATCGACACCTTCGTCAGCCTGGTGCGCAAGAACCGCGAGCCCAGGTGAGCGGCGCCCGCCTCGGCCTGGCGTCCGCGCGGAGGGAGGCCCTGCGCCCCTCGCTGCAGACTGGCCAGCGGGGCCTTGCTTTGGTGTGTGTCTGCCC
>NW_004567134.1:18607999-18608661 GCF_000260355.1 Condylura cristata | reverse complement strand
GCCGGCCGGGCCGTGGGCCGCGGGGGAGCCCGGCGACCGACCTGCTCGCGCGTCTGCCCCCCCAGTTTATTCTGAACGTGAGGCTGGACTACAGGATCTCCTGCCTGCTCTGCATCTTCAAGCGGGAGTTTGACGAAAGCAACTCGCAGACTCCGGAAACGTCCTCGGGGAGCAGCAGCCAGGAGGGGCCCAGCAGCGTGCCAGGTCAGTGGCCCCGGGCACCGTGGGCCGTCCGGGAGGGACAGAACCCGGGTCCGGGGGCGCCCTGGAGGCTGCTGAGAGCGCCCCGGCCCCCCGCAGACCTCGCTGCTGTGACGGCGGGGTGCCCCGAGCCCGCGGCCCGGCTTCTCCGGGAGGTTCTGCAGGAGGGAGGCAGGGGCGCGGGGTGAGGGATCGGGGGGGGTGCCGGGCGCCTCCGAGAGGCAGGGGCGCGGCGAGGCGCTCTGGGGGAGCCCCGGCAGCCCGCACCGAGCCCCTCCTCTCGCTTCAGGTGCTCTTGACTTCGAACACATCGAAGAGCAGGCGGAAGGCATCTTCGGAGGAAGGAAAGTGAAGCTCAGCGGCTGGTGTGGGGCGTCCAGGAGCCCCAGGCCCCGCCGTGCGCGGGCTCACTGGGCGGCACCCCCGGACGCTGTGTGGGCAGCGTGGCTGCTCGGGGCTGC
>NW_004567134.1:18602896-18603707 GCF_000260355.1 Condylura cristata | reverse complement strand
CCGCGGGCGGTCGGTGACGCGCGCCGGGCCTGGGGCGTGTTAGGGAACCGCCCCGGAGAGCAGGTCTGGGGGCGGCGCGGTCTGCGGGGCCGTGATCTGGCCTGACCCCCACCGCGGTGGGCAGTGACTGTCTGGTCCTGGACTTAGCCCCATGCCAGCGCCGGGGCCGGTCAGGGCCACTCCCCGTGGTGGGGACGGGGTGGGCAGCGGCCAGCCAGGCACCCGCAGGTGGGGCCGAGGGAGCAGAACCGCCGCTCCGCCCTCGGTGCCGGCCTCTGCCCACGCTGCGGCCAGCTCAAGTGGAATCGCCCCTGGGGGCGGGTTGGAAGAGGGGGCCGGGGCGAGGGTGGCCGAGACGCTGCCCCCCAGCCCGCGGCCGGCGCCCGGCGATGGGGCGGGTGTGGCCCGGGCAGGGGACGCGGCTCCCGCCTGCTGCTGGTGTCCTCCCTGCGGCGTCGGGGGGTGTCGGGGGCATTGGGGGGGCCTCGGGCGCCGCCCCGCCGCTGACGCGCCCTGTGCTCCGCAGCTGGTGAACTCGGGGGAGGACGTCCTGGTCTTCTACAACGACCGGGCCTCGTTCCAGACCCTGGTGCAGATGATGCGCTCGGAGCGGGAGCGCGCGGACGAGGACGGCCCGCTGGTCTACCACATCCACCTGGTGGAGCTGCTGGCCGTGTGCACCGAGGGCAAGAACGTGTACACGGAGATCAAGTGCAACTCGCTGCTGCCGCTGGACGACATCGTCCGCGTGGTCACCCACGAGGACTGCATCCCCGAGGTCAGCGGCGGCCCCGGCGGCCCGCGTCGCCCC
>NW_004567134.1:18600285-18600805 GCF_000260355.1 Condylura cristata | reverse complement strand
TCAGCCATCACCCGCGGCCGCACCAGAGCTGGGTCTCCCAGCTGGCGCCTGCTGGTGCTCGTGGGGTCCCCCTGCCGGGGCGCGGGGACCTGGCGTCCCTGTGCGGGGCAGGGTTCACTCTGAAGGCCCCGGGGGCTCGGCCGGACCGTCTGGGGCCCGTGAGGCCCCGTGAATGAAGCGCAGGCTGCGGTCGGCACGCCCTGCCGCCTCTCTGCGCCCCCGTTTCCCGGCTCGGGGTGCGCGTCCCCCAGGCCCTTTCTGCGTTTCCGGAAAGCCCTGTGGGCCTTTGCATCGCTTTTTCCTTCGCTGTTTTGACTCCGCCGGCTTTGGAGGGCCAACGCAGCCCCGGCCCCGTGACGGTCGCGCAGTGGAGCAGCACCCCAAAACCGCATCTGTGCCCTCAAGGCCCTGAACCTCCCTCGCCTCCCCGGCCCAGTGGCTGCGGGTGGGGACCAGACGCAGCCCTCGGGCCTCCCGGGAGCTGGTCGCCGCGGCGGTGGGTGTCCAGGGAGCGCAGAGC
>NW_004567134.1:18581787-18582373 GCF_000260355.1 Condylura cristata | reverse complement strand
GGGACCCCGCGCTCGGCCCGTGGCTGGCCTCAGCCCCCGCCAGATTGGACGGCCGGGCGGCCTGGGCCCGGGGTGCCCGCAGCGCTCCCTGCTCTGGGCCACGCTTCAGGCTGGGGTCCTGTCGCCGGGGAGCCGGGCTGGAGGGACGCCCCGGCCCCAGGCGCGACGGTGACTCTTGGGGTCCCACGGCGGCGTGCGAGCGACAGGGCGCCTGGCCTGTGTTCGCGGAGGACGCGCCCGTGTGGCTGTGCCACGCCAGAGCCGAGTGTGGAGACCCCGGCGTGGCCGCGCCCGCGGGCGGGCGCCAGTGTCACCGCCTCTCAGCGCCTTCCGCACTGTTGCCTGGCAACCTGTGCCGGGCCGGCTGCCCCCGCCGCCCACCGCGGCCGACGTGGGACTGGGTGCCCAGGCCGGTGCCCGCGGCCTGGTGTTCGGGACGCCTGCAGGGCGTGGGCGAGGCCTGTGGTCGCGGTCCTGGTCCAGGCCACACGTTCCGAGACCGGGCGCCCGGGGAGACGCGCACGCAGCTCTCGCTCGGGGGTTCCCGCAGGCTGCGGCGGGCACAGCGAGGCGGCCCCGAGGGCCC
>NW_004567134.1:18580625-18581186 GCF_000260355.1 Condylura cristata | reverse complement strand
TGGGGTGAAGCTCCCGGCTCCCCGCGGGTCAGGGCTCTCCCCAGAGCCCTGGGGGCGAGCGTGCCTGCTGCCCGGCCCGCCGCAGCACACGGCACGGTCTGCGGGCGCGAGACGGGGGGCACCAGCCCTCCCATCAGGACGCCTTTGGGGGGCCGCCCGGACCCCCCGCCCGGGGTTGGCAGCCCCAGCCGGCCCTCGCGCCCACGAGCAAGCTGCTCCCGGTGACTTCCGCCGGACACGCCACACCGTGGCGACTCTGCTGAGCCAGCGCAGGGACTCGCCCCCTGACTCCCGTCCGGCGGCCCGGACTGCGGTTCAGGATGGCGCCTGGAGAGACGCTGCCGGCCGCTGGCCACGACCGTCCCGCGGGGGTCGAGGCTGCTTTCGCTGCCCGTGTCCTCTGCCCGGGCTTGACTTCCCCTGGCCACGGCCCGCCAGCTCGTCCCAGCAGCTGCCTCCCCGCTCTCGGGGTCCAGACACTGGGGAGCACCTGCCTTGGTCAGCCAGGGACGGCCGGCCGGCCCGGCGGTCAGCGCCTCCCTTGGACTCGGCCCTGGAGCG
>NW_004567134.1:18577987-18579032 GCF_000260355.1 Condylura cristata | reverse complement strand
GCGGGCGCCGCCTTGCGGGGCAGCAGGGCTGACGTGCGCCCGGCCCCGGCCCAGAACTTCCTGCGCTGCCAGAACAACAAGACCAACTACAACCTGGTGTGCGAGACGCTGCAGTTCCTGGACTGCATCTGCGGCAGCACCACCGGCGGCCTGGGGCTGCTGGGCCTGTACATCAACGAGAGGAACGTGGCGCTCATCAACCAGACGCTGGAGAGCCTCACCGAGTACTGCCAGGGGCCCTGCCACGAGAACCAGGTGCTGGCGCAGGCCGGGCCGGCGGAGCGTGGCGGGCCGCGGCGTCTCCCGGGCGCCGGCCGGCCTCACGCGCCGTCTGTGCCCAGAACTGCATCGCCACCCACGAGTCCAACGGCATCGACATCATCACGGCCCTGATCCTCAACGACATCAACCCGCTGGGCAGGAAGAGGATGGACCTCGTGCTGGAGCTGAAGGCAAGGCGGCGGGGCGCCCCGCCCGGCCCCCGCCCGGCTCCCGCGTTCCGGCTGGCACGCCCTGCCGAGCCCCAGGTCTGGGGCCCCCGTGGGCCTCCGACTCCGTCCCCTTGAGGGCGAGGCTGGCCGAGACCAGCTGACCGCGCCTGCTCTGCACCCCGCTCCTGTTCGTCCTTTCCGGGGGCCCTGTCGTCCGCCCTGCTGCTCAGCAGAAGGCAGGCGCCGCGTGTTGTTTAAAACAGGGGGGCTCCCTGACCTCCGACCCGCCCCTTCCGGTCCCGGCGCCCACGTCAGGCCGAGGGCGGTCAGGGCGAGCAGCTGACGGGCACCGGAGGGCGGGTCCAGAGGGAGGGTCCAGGCGCTCCGCTGGGCGCGGCCTCCCACGCGCCCGGTCTGTCGCTCCCGGGGGCGCCCTCCGCGGGCATGGGCCCGGCGGCCCACCGCGTGCCCCTCCCCCAGAACAACGCCTCCAAGCTGCTGCTGGCCATCATGGAGAGCAGGCACGACAGCGAGAACGCCGAGCGGGTGCTGTACAACATGCGGCCCAAGGAGCTGGTGAGTGCGGCCGCGCCCGCGCCAGGGCGCCCGCGCCC
>NW_004567134.1:18572830-18573533 GCF_000260355.1 Condylura cristata | reverse complement strand
CTTGGAGCGCGGCACGGGACTGCCCCGGCCCAGGGCGCTGCCTCGACGTCAGGCCCCCGCGCAGCCCCCAACCCTCAGGAGGTGCACGCGTCCCCCCGCGCTCTCCCCGGGCCCGGGGACATCTGGTCTCTCGCTCGCCCGCTCGTGGGGCTCAGTTGCTCCGAGTGGAAAGGCCGGGGCCGCCGCCCCCGAGGGCTCCTCCGGCCCGCAGCAGGGGCCCAGCCTTGCAGCCTCAGGGCCCCCCCAGAGCGCCCGCTGCCCGTTCTCCCTGCACGAAAACACGGGGTGCAACCACAGGTGGCCCGCTGTTTGTGCGCTAAGCACAAACCTGGCGGCCGGCGGGCGGTGGCCTCCGTCGTCTTTCTCAGAACAGCCTCTTCGGCGGAACCTGGGAATAAAAACACTTCTCAGAATGACTAGCGCTTGCATCACACGATCCAACTTCCTCTCCTCGGGCCTGTGTCTCTCACGCCCTCCCTCTTTCCAGTCAAGGACATTTCGAGAGGTCAGTGCCGCCCCCAGCTCTGAGACTCCGTGTTTGCCTGCGCAGGGACTTTTCCAACTCTACCTGGAAAAGCTCTAACCAGAACTCGAGCGCTTGTGGTCAGCCGGCTTCCGGCTGTGGCTCAGGCAGCTGCAGCTCTGACAGGCAGCTGCCGCCGGACTGCAGGGACTGGGCGGCCGGGGCCCGCGGCCGCGCCCC
>NW_004567134.1:18566202-18567386 GCF_000260355.1 Condylura cristata | reverse complement strand
GGCCGTCCTGGCTCCCCTGTGGGCTCCCTCGGGACGGGCGGGTCAGGGCGCTTGTCACTCGTCGCCGTGCAAACTGATTTGCTTTGCTTTTCAAATCTTTCAAAAGAGGATTCACAGATGAGAAAGTACTGAACACTGAGAGCTTTGTGGCAGAGATGAGAAGCCCCTGGAATCTCTCTGGTGACTGCAAATCTCACGTAGTAGCCTGCGACCGCACTGTGCGCAGGAGACTCCGCGCAGCCCAGGCCGGTCGGGGCTTTCTCCGTGTGCAAGCACTCGGGCACACAGTAGCATCCTGCCCTGCCACAGAAGCCCATGTGTATCAGCAAATTTCTGCTCTTCATTGTACTGATAACGGATTAACAATCAACTAGGGTGTTGGAAAACCCCCACGAAGATTTCGATTTTACAGAAAGTACCCAAAATTCCACTAGTTTTGCATCACAAAGCAGTGGTTACAGTCCAGTTTTGAGTAAAGTGCCATGTGTGTGGTTTTGTGGGCGGCTGCAGACCAGAATGACGCTTCAGCTCCTCGGAGACCTCCAGGGAGAGCGGGAGGGCGGCGGGGACTCGGCAGTCGCCACCGTACAAACACCTCCCCGCGCCCAGCCGCAGCCCGAGGGCTCCGGCGCCAGCCGCCTCCGGTCTGGGCCCCAGAACCACTCAAGGGCCAGCTGGGCTCCGCCGCCCGGTGGCCTGGCACAGCCCGTGCGCCGTGGCACGCAGCCGCCACCCCCGGCCGTGGCAGTATAGAAAGTCGCCCGTGGAGACACGCGCAGTGGTCTGAGGTCACGAGAAACCAGTGTGAAAGAGAATCCTGACACCTAGAAGTGAAACTGCATCATCCACCCAGCCTGGAAAGAGAAAAGAAAGCTAGAAAACCGCTGTAGAATGAGAAGGCGCGTCTGAGAAAACCCCTACGGTGATTCTGAACAACAACAGGAGCCAGTCCCACGGCGTACGACGTGTGGACCCTGCCAGAAGCGCCCGTGGGACAGCTGGCGTTTCCGTGATCTCTCGCAAAGACGGCGCCCTGGACCGTCCAGGAGTGGGCCGTTTGCCCCAGAACGGGGGCCGGCGGCCAGGTCCAGTCGCCTCCGCATCTCAGTCTCGCAGCTCTGCAAGTTCCCTGGAAGAGAACAGCCGCGGCTGGTAAGGCCACGGCGCGGGGCCGGGGCCGCGCG
>NW_004567134.1:18561286-18566052 GCF_000260355.1 Condylura cristata | reverse complement strand
GGCCGGCGGCGGGCTCGCGGGGATCTTGTTTCCCTCTGCAACTCGTTTCCCTTTTCCCACCGCTGCGCACAAGCTCAGCCCGGCAGCGCGTGACCAGGCGGCTTTCTGTTCCTGGTAACCGGGCCTGGTGCCACTGTGGGAGCCGAAGCCCCACGTCTTAACGTGACACGCGTGGGCCACACGGAGTCATTCTTAAACATTAACCCACCGGCTAGAGCACATTCTAGCCACAGTGTGAACGACGTGACGCAGAAAGAAAGGTACCATGCCGTTCCTAGCGTTTAATGATCTTCCTATTTGTAGTGAATATTGAGGTAAAACATGGTTTCAAGGAAAGAGCTATTATGATGCATTTCCCTGGTTCATCAAGCGCTTTTGTCACATCCTCGTTTAAATCTCCCAGCCCAGTTAAGTGGGTGTGACTGCTCTATGGTCCTGAATTTTATTTTCAGTGAGCAGCCAGCCCCAAGTTCGAGACCACGCCTCACCTGATTGTAGGGCTGCACAGACTCGCGGTGACTTCGAAGACCCACGGGCTCCGCACCACGCCCCTGCCGAAGCCACTCGAGAGCCCGAGCACGCCAGGACGCCACGCTCGGCCCTGGCGTAGCAACAAGCCACCGACCCCGCCCAGGAAGGAGGTCGCTCGCTGTGTGGAACCCATTTCTTGGCGCTGTCTCCAAAGGGGCGCTTCTGGCTTGCATGGCGGAGGCAGGTCAGGGCTACCCACAGGCACTGGGCTTTAAAAGCAGACGTCTGCATGAGGCTCTGACCTCCAATCAGCCTGAACCCTGGAACACTGACAGGATCCATCACACCCTCCACCAGGGGCCCACTCAGGAATTAACGGGGCTGCCCGGGCACCCACACAGCTTTCAGAGACAACCAAGAACTAGGGTGAAGGTGAAGGGTAAGTTTTTTTTCAACACCTCCCCAGACTGCCCCGCTTAGCTGGGGAGAGCAGCCGACGCACCTGCCCCACAGAACCGGAGGACAGAACAGGACAAGCCTCGGAAGCCCTGAGTGAGCTGTGCAGATCGATGGGCGTTATACCAGCAGAAAGCCACAGTGACAGTCATAACACACTCACCAAGTCCAAAGAACAGCAGGTCTCCCCCAGCAGAGTAGCATGAAGAATTTTTTTTTTAAAGTGATTTAATAGGTAGTCAGAACATTAAGCATAACGTCATCTACCTTGTAGTGATACTGGAGGAGAGTGCAGAGAAGAGAGTGTTTCCAAGGAGGAAAAGTGTATTTTGCAGTGATCACAATTGTCTCAGCTTGTCATTGCCATCATAGCTTCCTTATAGATGACTCATGAGGCCTCCTGCTTTTGAGCTGCAGTGTTGATCAGTAAAGCTTGGCTTGCTTTTCCTTTTAAATCTCTCTCACCACAGGATCTAGGTACTGCATATGACTGCTTTGTCAAAACCAAAAACATGGTAAAGTTTTAGAAGAACAGTGGTAGAAAACTTCCTAACTTGAGAAAGAAAACAGGAACATAGGGTTAAAAAAAAAAAAAAAGACATTTTAAATGGGGTGGGGAAGGGAAATGCACGGGATCATGGTGATGGCACACGGTTGACTTGGTGATGGGAAACCCGCGGGGATTACAATTGAGATGGAAAAAAAAAATGTACAAAATGATGTAAAAATAAACTTTTATAATAAAAGACATTTAAAAATGTCCTGGGTGCCCTCCCTCGTGGTGCAGCGGGTCACAGCACAGCACTGAGAAGCTAGAGCCACTTCCGCATGAGCTCGATCCCCGCCTGCCCCGGAGGTGACCCCAGGGTGCTGCAGACCTCTCCTGACCCGCCCGCTGCTCCCCTCAGCAGTGCACTTCGTCGATCTGCCTGTTCTGCTCCCCGCTCTGTCTCTGGTGACGCCTGTCGCCGCCCCTGAGCCTCTGGCCTGCGCCCCAGTTCTGTGTGAATAAATAAATAAATCTTTTTTTTAAAAGTGTCCTGGGTTGGGGGGGAACAAACATCAGCACCAAAACACATTAAAATGTCAGAAGTTGAAAACAAAGATCTTAAAAATAGCAAAAGAAAAACATGTAGCTTTCAAGGAAACTCTTACTCAGCAGGTCTCTCCAGTGGAAGGGAGTCGAGCAAGAGGGAAACCTGCCTGTGCCTGCTGAGCGAGAGCCCTGCACCCTGCAGGGCACTGGGAACTGGAGGACCCGTGAGGAGGTTGCCCAGTAAGCGAAAGCTAGAGGAGAGATAGCCACCGTGCAAGTGTTTAAAAATGCTGCAGGGGGTACGATGAACGGAGAGGATAGGACACCGACAGCGAGAGAACAGAGAAAACAGCACCGGGGAGAGTAAACAGTCAAGTTCGTGAGCTCAGAAGTTAAAGAGAAAAATACTAAAATAGCAATAAGTAGTTAAGATGAATAGAATAAAATGGACAAAAGTGATAAATTCATAAGGTGGGTGGGGGACCAAAAATGTTATTACCAAGTTGAAACAGATCGTTGCTTACAGAGGAGATGAGATGTGAGCTTCACGGTAACCACAAAGTAAAGGCCTGTAGTAGTAGAAAAGCAGGGAGATGCAAAAGGCATTTCTGAACATCGAGGAAAGAAAACAAGGAAAGACAGAAAGGAACTAAACACATCTTTTAAAAAAACCAGAGACAATATATGCAAATCTATCAAAAATCCCCTTAAATGTAAAATAACAAAATTCTCCAGTGAGAAGAGAGCGCTGGGTGGACGGGTTTTCTCTACAGGCAGCATGTTAAAAACCCATTTAAAATGTAAGGACAAAACCCAGGCAAAAGAAACAGAAAGCTGGTGGAGCTTAGACTTAGACAAAACAGACTTTCAAACAAAACAGACACTATATAATAATAAAGGAGTCAGCCCCCGAAAGAACACAACATTGATAGCGACGCAGCCCACGTAGAAACACCAAAGTAGGCAAAGTAAACATCAAGCAGGAGCTCGGAGGGAGGCGGCAGTGGTGCAGCAAGAGTCTGAGCTTTAGCACCTCACTGACCAGGCAGAGGTCATCAGACCAAACGACAGAAACACCAGCTCTGAGCAACTCATTAGATGACATGAACTTAACCAATGTATACAGCGATTGCACCCAAAGCGGAGAATATCAACAAAATCTAGGGGGTGGAGAAAACATCGTGTAAGGTGGAAGCATGGAATGATACACGTCCACATCAAGAAACAAGAAAAAAAAAAAAAAAACTAAGTGTACCCCTGGGGAACTAGAAAAAAGGAACAAAGTCCAAAGTGAGAAGGGAGGAAATAATAAATGAGAGACTACGAAGATGCTGGAAAGGTTAAACTAAGATCTGGTTATTTGAGAAGCTAAAATTGACAAACTTGTAGCTAGACTCACCAACAAAAACAGGAGAGCTCAAGTAAATGAGGGCAGACGCGGCGGAGGAGTTAGACCTGACACTATAGGAACACAGCGATCATGCAGACTGCTGGGGACATCTTAGGCCACAGCTAGACACCTACGAGGAGTGAGGGAAGTTTCAAACTGACACTGTAACCCCAGACTGAGTCATGGAGGAATAGACATCTGGAGGCCAACTGAGTGGAGACATTAAAATGGCAACCCAGCACCCTCCCCAGAAATAAAAATCCGGAGCCCAACAGTTCCACTGGTGACTTAGAGCAAACAGTCAAGGCAGCCTCAGCACCCAGCCTCAAACTCTTCCAGAACCCAAGAAGATGGGGCACTTCCAGCCCATTGTGCAAGCTAGTATCACCCCGAGACAAAGTCAGGCCAAGTCATCGTGAAAAAGAGAGAGTTACGGGCCAGTGTCCGTGGTAAAGGTCGATGTAAAAGTCCGCAGCACAGCATCAGCAAGCAGTCCTCACGAACACCAGTGGGGGTTGCCCGGGAACAGGGAGCACTCAGAATCTGCAAATCAGCCACCGCGACACACCTCGTTAACAAATGAAGACGATTCATAATGACCTCAGCAGGTGCACTTGGGTGAATCCAACCTTCAGTTATGACAAAAACTCTCAAGAACGTGGGTACAGAGGAACCGCTCAGCACGACACAGGCTGGCTAAGAGAAGCGCACAGCTGGCGTCACGTTCCGAGATCAGAAAACAAGGCAAGGACGGTCACCCCCGGGTTTGTTTACTCACAGAGTGCTGGAAATCCCGGTCAGGGCAGCGAGACAAGAAAACGAAGTCACAGGAGTGTGAACCGGAACATCGAACACAGGACATCTGGACGGCTGCACGCACGGCTGCACGCACGACAAACCGCTAGTAGAGCGAATACAGCGAATGAAGTTAGGGGGCACAAAGGCAACACGCAGCGGGGAGGTTCCGGATGCGAACAATGAGCCCCGAGACAGACGATGAAAACCGGAACAGCAGGCGCAGCCGCATCCCGAGGAATTCCCTACGGACAGGTTAGCCGAGCGGCGAGGACCCACACGGGTGGCTGTGGTCACTGGCAGCGACGCCGAGGGCGAGAGACGCCACTGCACGCTCGTTGATTGGCAGGACATGCCCCGACGACAGGCAGACCCGCGGGGCCCTGTCAGCTCCAGTGGGGTCCCCGTCTGACGCCTCGTCGACTCGGAACCGAGCGGTCACCACGCGCTGGCGGATCAAACCCAGCGAGCCCAGATGTGTCGCCCAGCAGAGCACAAGCCCGCGCGCGCGGTCGGCTCACTCACAGCCACGGAGGCAACACTGCGCCGCGGCCAGGCCTGTCGCGTCGGGCGCTCTCGCTGGGGAAGCCGCAGGCCAGACTTCTGCCAGCCGCCACG
>NW_004567134.1:18552370-18554098 GCF_000260355.1 Condylura cristata | reverse complement strand
TGGCGCGGCGCCTGCGGGGCGGCTGGGGTGAGCCGAAAGCGGGGCGACCCTGCAGCGGGCGCTGCTCTCTGGGGAAGGCTGTCTAGGACGGAGCGGCCGGCGCCCACTGCTGGGAGGTGGCGCCCCAGTCAGAACCGGACGGCCCCGGGGCGCGGCGGCGGGAGCCTGCTGGAGCTTGGATGGGGCCTCAGGCGGCCTCAGCACCCCTGTCCCCAGTCAGGGCGTCTGCAGCGCCCGGCTCGGAGAAGGGGAGATTCCGGGAAAGGATAATTGGGGGGGGAAGGACCCCGGATTCGCACCGGGCCCCACGCCGCGTCGGCGATCTTCCAAGGAGGCGCAGAGGTCAGGAAGCTGGCCGGGCGCCGCCTTCCCGCAGGCCAGACGTCCAGCGTCCGACGGCCGGACCACAGGCCCGCGGTCACTCTCTCGGGACAGCCCCGGGCTCGCACCGCCCCCGGGCTCCTGGCGCAGAAGCCCTTCAGCCCGTTCACCGCCGGGCATCACCTCGGCGTCTCCGCGGGAAAGAGAGCGGGAAAGAGACCTTTTGCCTAAAGGTTTGGGGCCGCCGACCCGTCCAGCAGATAGCCCCACTGACCTCAGAAAACAAAGACACCAGCCACCGGGACGTCCGGAACACCAGGACGCCTCCTGGGCTGTGGTCACAGTCTCGGGCACCGATTGCAGAGAACTTGCTCCCCTCCCAGTCTGACTTTCCTTTCCGAAGAAAACCACCGTTCCCGCGCTCATGAGCCGCATGAGCCTGGCGCAGACCACGGCAGAGCGAGCGGGCATCTCCCGCGCGGACGACAGAGCCACACGGCCGAGTCCTCCGGCCCCGTCCTGTGCGGGCGCTTCCGGCCGGCCAGCCGCGCCGCCCCCTCTCCCGCCAGCGCCAGTCCCCCTGGGGTGTGCAGGGAGCCGGCCCCCCCCGGGAGGTCCAAGTAAGGATTTTAGAGCCCGGTCCGACGTGGGGCGCACTGACACCCCCGCTTCGCAGCCCCGGCTCGAGACGAGACCAGGCTGTAGTCACGGTCAGGAATCGCTCCTAAAGGAGGTTTGATTTCCTCAGTGATGCTTCTCTTTTCTGCCTTTAGAAGACGGAAAACACAACTCTAAGCGTGCGCTGAGTGAGTGACCTGACTTCACGTCTGTGTGTTGCTTATGGGGCAAAAGTGTCCCTGAGGTGTTTCGCAAGTGACCGTGTTAGTGTCTGAAAAGGAGACTGGACTGGCGTTTTGCGTTCCCTTTAATTTGGGATCAATATTCTGAGAGGAATCTCTGATCCAAGTGTAGAAAACCACTTTGATTTCCTCGCTTAGTTCCTCCTCGCATGAAAACTAAATTCTGGCCGTGTTCTGACAGCAGCGAGACCAGCTTCTTTTTTTTCTAGCTGTTATGTAACCGTGTCAGATATTCATTGTGTCCTTATAAATAGCTGTGTCTGTCCGCCTCAACCTGCGTTTGGCAATGATCCAACAAGCCCAGCGAGGCGCCAGATCCGACATCCTCTCAGAAGCATCAGGAATATCGTAGGTTTGGGACATTTGTGGCAACGACTCAGCCAAATCCTCGAGAAAACAGGGATGGCAAGTTCCTGTTCTATTGACTTCGCTTGGAGAGTGCCAGCTGGTGCCAGCCTTTCCCTGTTGCTACGAATGCTAATTGCGAGCAGCTCCGCGAACAGACCGATCCGACGAAGGGAAGTCGGGGGCCGGGCACGAGCCGGCC
>NW_004567134.1:18549369-18552250 GCF_000260355.1 Condylura cristata | reverse complement strand
GCGGATCCTCCGGGTCGCCGCCCGCGCCGGATGGCGGCCGCCTCCCCCCGCGGCACGTGCCTCTGTGTGTGACGGCCTAAGCCTGCAGGCCTGAGAGTTTCACGGCCGCCCTGCAACTGCGCGGATTATATAATCTGCCCGCTGTTGTTTCCAATTAAAAATATGTTTATAAAGAGACACAACCAGCCTGTGATAACGTGACTGCAGTTAGGCCCTGGGATACTGAGGCAGAGCTAACTCTCTATCCAGTTCTTTATCAACTCTTCACTTGGAATCATATTATCTTCAATCAAAAAATATTTCTGGCCTGAGTATATGGAGGTTCCCTGGGCTTAAGGAGATTTCACTTGAAATAGATTTTTCTTTTTCACAAGATTTCAGCTTTTCAGGATCCGTTCCAATGTGGATATTTTCACATCATCGCAAAACGCGTTCTTCATATAACTTTGTGAAGATGTTGCTCAAGGAAACAGCTAATACAAAATTTGTTACAGGAAAGATCATAAATAAAACAAAAACTTGAGCTCCGCAGTCACCTAAAAGGAGTCGGAAAGCAGGAGCAGTTGAAGTGTCTGAAACTGCGTATCAGAAGCGGTTCAGAAATTGCCCCAAGTAGATGCGGGATAGAAATGACTCCCCAGGCCAGCCTGGGTGCGTGGACGATTCAGTACTTGGCGTGGAGGAAACTCGGGAGGACGTGGGGGAAGACAGAGCTTGACTCAGGACAGGTTACCAATGGACAACAGACGGAAAGGTGAGCACTGAAAACTCCTCAGGCCCTGGACAAAGGAGGATATGCCCTTCATGACCGTGGGCTATAATTGTCTCTTCCAACTGTGAATCAGATCCAAAAGTCATAAAAAAAAGTGGATAAATTCATTTACCCAAGACTAAAACGTCCTCAACAAAAGCCACTACAAACAAGTCAGAAGACAAGTGAGGTGAGCTAAAAATGTATGCCACTCACATTAGTAATGAAGGTTTGGCCTCCTAATAAAAGCCTCATCCAAGGGAGTAAAAACAGATACTCCGACAATCCAACAGAAAATTTTAACAAAAAACAATTTAGAAATGTTTTTTTTTTATGTTTTTTTTTTCTTTTCATTTGAAAAAAATAAAAAGGTTGAGAACACGAAGCAGAAAACAAACCTCATATTGCTGGGGGGAATGTCAGTTGGTGTAATCTTTCCGTAGGGCATTTTAGCAACATCTACTAAAATTACATATTGCGAAGTGACCGCGCTTAAGGATGTACACTGAAAAATTGCTTACTGGAAACAACCCAAACAGTAGAAGATTGGTTAAATAAGCTGCGGCATACCCGTGTGGTGGAATATTATACAGCAGTGAAAAAGACAGAGTAAAAGGGTTTACGTACTGACGCAGTCCTCTAGGACAGTGCTAAGCGAAGGTAAAGCATTGTGTGCGTCATCTACACTTTGAGCCCCTCGTGCGACAGCTGTGTGCACACCCAGAAATGTTCACGATAACTTCTAGCACAGGGTTGTGTGTGTGTGTGTGGTTTAAGATCTTGGTGGCCAAGTGGATGGGAGACGGGGGAGAAAAGCATTTCAACTTTGGGACTCTGACATTTTTCAGTAGTGTGGATATTATATTCAAATACTCAGTGCAGTGTTTTCACCTAACCTGAGCCTCATAGATGATGATATTTGCTTTACTTCTGATTATATTTCTCTTAATGACACATCTTCTGAACATGCATGTTGTGCTAGAAACTTAAAATTAGTTGGGTTTGGTTGAAATTCCTTACTGAAAGAGTAAACTGCACAAATTACTTTAATCATATACTTAACTTTTCTTAGTCATTTTGGGCTTTCTTTGTACGACTCCACCCTTACGTTTCAACTCGAATATAATCATTCCATTTTTCTTAGAAATGTGTGAGAATGTTCCCTGATTACGGAGACTAACCTTGTCACTGAAGAATTGTAATCAATGTGAAGCTTTCATGAGCATGAAGTATGTTAAAGATTTTTATGTTAAAGTTTACACTTTTCTTGTGCTTAGAGTTTGACTGAAGAAGCTAATTGGCCATCTGCAATTCTTATTCACTTCTCCTCCTTCTAAATTGGAAGATGACATTTTACTTTTATCGGAAGGTTAAGACTCCCTCACGGCTACGACGTCGCCTTCAGCGCCTGCAAGGTTACTCTCCTGCCTCTGGAGGTTCTCGCCGACTGGCCCCAGGCCCCACGCCCCCGTTTCTGCGGGCGATCTCTTGACCACCTTTCACTGCGCGGATTCTCCCTTTAAACAGCCGCAGCGACTCGCCACGATGAAGACTTGGCCTCGCCCACCCACGCGCAGCTCCCGCCACAGATGCCCCCTGGGGAAGCTTGCCCCCAGCCTGCCCTCGCCGTCTGCCCCCACCCAGCCTGCGGCACCTCTTGAAACGCCCCGTCGTCAGTAAGGCATCGTTCTGCAAGCTGCGGCTGGAGGCTGGCCTCCCTCCAGGGCCCGGACAGCCGCTCCCCCCGCACGCGGGGTGTTCTCTGAGCTGCCGAGAGAGTGGAGGGCTCAGAGCTGCCTTTCTTTCTGCCCAGCATCCTTTCCTCTGCTGGGAACAGAGCTCCCGTGAGCGCAGAGACTCCTGCAGGTGGATCGGGGAGGCGGAATGCGACAGACGCGTCCAGACCCCTTCGTATCTGTTGTGTGATAGGCGATAACGTATTCAGTGTATCTGTCACATACTCTAGCCAGGTAGCTGGGGGTCACTGGGACACCACTGTCGACAGAGCAGACGTCCAGCGCCCTCGAAGCGCCGCCAGCGGGCGGCTCGACGGAGCATAACGACAGAACCTCCAAGTGCGCTCTGCGCCAGCCGGACGGCCCACCCTTCGCTCCCGTCGCTGACCGCAGC
>NW_004567134.1:18548582-18549269 GCF_000260355.1 Condylura cristata | reverse complement strand
CGCGGTGTCCGGGAAAGGCCGCGAGTCGCCCGCCGGGCACCGAACACCTGGCGGCCGGAGCGAGCGGAGGGGACCCACGCGGCCTCGGGGTGCTGAGCACGGGGCTTCTTCAACCTGATCCGGTCGCAGATTTCTGCGAGTGTGATCCTGTGTTTGTTGTCTGGCTTGCTCAAGATGTACCTTTGGTGCATCCAGATTTTCATAACCCATCAAACAGTTTTTCAGCGTGTTATGGCAGGATATTCTAGAACTGCCAAGAAAAGTAAATTCGCAGAGCTGCCTGCAACTCACTAACTATGACACATTAGCATAAGCAGCCCCGTTTTAGAAGGAAGCGCTCCGGCCGGCTACGCGGAGAAATAGCGATTTTGCAGCGACGCCATCACACACTGCCCAGAGCCTGTCCGGCCGCACCCCGAGCCCTGGAGACAGCCTGGTAATTTAGCATCGCCGCTCGTCTCCTGGGGCGGGGAGCCCGAGGCAGAAGGGGATGAGCTCAAAACCAACTAGAAAAACTAGCTAACAAGTACCTATTTTTATGGATTTTTTCCTACTTAAAAAACGCATATCAAATAAAACCTCTCAACACTTGTCAGCCCCCCGCGAACACAGCGAGTGACGGACCGGCGCCGGCTGCCAGGAAGCAGGGGGCTGAGTCCCGCCCGCCCGCCGGCTGCGAGGCTCCGG
>NW_004567134.1:18544030-18547313 GCF_000260355.1 Condylura cristata | reverse complement strand
GCCTGTCAGCACGCGGCCTGGGCGCCCGGGGGTTCCCCGAGGGTTCCCCGAGGGGCCGTTCCCGGCGTCCGCAGGGGCCGGTGCTCTCGCTCCCCGATCGGAGTCAGGTCCCCCGCAGGCCCAGGCCGAGAACAGCCCCGAGCGCCGAGCGCCGCAGCCGCCCCCCGGGAGCTGCCTCTCCACTCTGCAGGTCTCTGAGACCTAGAGGAGAAAGTTCCGGAAACAGGGGCGGGGGGGGGGGGCTGCCTGCCGTGCGCGGGGAGCGGGGGACAGCAAGCTGCGCCCCCCGCCCCCCAGCAACAGCCCCTTCCTCCCAGAGGCTCCGCGCTTTCTTCCTCCCGCTGATCTTGGAAACGCCCGTTCGGGGGGGCTGGGGCTCTTGGGGGGGCCGGGCCGCCCGGCTGTCCGCTCCTCGCAGCGCTGGGGCCCAGCAGCCTGGTCGCCGAAGGTCTACACGAGACACTTCCGGGCCGGGGCTGCGGGAGCCGGAGCCGGAGGCGACCAGAGCCCAGACGCTTCAGGGGACACGGGCGGCCGGAGGGAGCCGAGGAGGGTGAGCCGGGGCGAGGAAGCGGGGTCCCCCGAGATGCCAGGCGATTGTGCAGACACTGCGTTCCTGCTGGCTCTTGCCACCCTTCTGCGGGCTGGGCCCGGGGCTCTTTTCCTTTGAATTATTTTCAACAGAATTAAGTGATATGTGCTCTGGTTACTTATTGTGGTTGAGAAAATTTCACTCGCTGAGACGAAAATAAATGGGGGAGGATGCCCCCACGTCCTCGGAACAGCAGAGAAAGGAAGGAGGACGCGTCTGTCCGGGGACAGCAGGAAGACCCTGGTCCAAGAAGGGAGCCGCTGTGTGAAGATCCGAAGTCACCGAGGGCAAAAGAAGACGCTGGAAGGGCAGAGAGACTTGATGAACGCTCATTCTCCCCAAAATCCAGAAATATTTTAAAAATTTTTAATGAAAAAACTATCTGAAGCTATCTGAGCTGATTATAACCAATGTGAAAGAAGAAATCAGCAGCAGACAAACCCTCAAAAGGAGAAATAGAGCCCAGCTGAGTCGGGTATTGAAATGTAAATCTGTGGGCCCCGGGGCAGGGGTGAGTCTCAGGCTGTGAGGCTGCGCAGCCCCTGCAGCTGGGGTTCGCTCTGGCCAGGGAGGGGCCCCAGACCCCTCCCGTCTCCCCGCGGCCCCCGGGCAGTGCGTGTCCCTGGGCCGGGCTGTTCTGCTCCCTGCTCTGTCTCTGGGGGTCCTCTCACCACCCCCCAAACCTCTGGCCCCGACTCCAGGTTTTGTATGCCTGCAAGAATAAAATGAAAGATAGACAGGTGGGCCGGCAGGCAGACGGAAGTCTGTGGTCACTAGCTGGTGGTAAAGAAATGGCCAAAAATTCAGGGGACAGAGATGGACCCACGCGAAGAGTCAGCACATAGCAAGCGGCGTCTCTGGGCGCGGAGCCGGGCACCTGTTTGTGACTGACCCAGCTCACGGCTCACATACGGGGCAGCCAGCAGAGAGCAGGCCCAGATATTTTCCCCACAAAAAGGGGAGGGGCGACCACGTGTTAGGACGGAGGTGGCA
Organism: Condylura cristata; assembly: GCF_000260355.1. Lineage (NCBI taxonomy): Eukaryota > Metazoa > Chordata > Mammalia > Eulipotyphla > Talpidae > Condylura > Condylura cristata. Next base: position 18,545,728 of record NW_004567134.1, on the reverse strand, counting down.
GCTCGTTCTCAGGGTCACGGTGCGACTTAAAACACCAAAGCAAAATGCCACGTTTTGACTTCACAACTGCCACGTGTCACTGACATCTCAACAAAGTGGGAGGACGGTGGGTTGGAGTCACCGAGGAGCCGTCTGGGGACGGTTAAACTGAATCCCAGCGCTGCACCTTCCCCCCGGTAAATCCCGGACCGCACACACCCGCACACTCCTAGACAGGCGCGAGGGTTTGGCGAGAGAGGGGCGGGGGGGGGGAGGCGAGGGGGCAGGAAACCTTGCGTGTGCCAGGACAGATTGTTAAATGACTTTGATAGACTCTGGAGGTGCTTTGAAATGGAGGGGAAGAGCCAGAGTCCATAAAAGGTTGATGTGCACTTGAAACAAACACTTCTGTGTGGCAAACAGCAACAGGACATTGGCAAAGCCGAAGGCGAGAAAGGAACTTCACAAGGGTGCAGTCGTGCGGCAGATTAAAGGTCTCTACAGTTGGTAAGAAAACGGTCAAGGCTTCCATTAACAAGACAGTTTGCAGAGAAAGGAAGAAACGGGGAGGCCCTGGCTGCTCACCAGTAGGCAGCACGTCCCCGAGCACGCTGGGAACAGAATCACGTGACAAGAGCCGGCCGGCCCGGCACCACGACTGTCGTGGTCACAGAGCCGCCCGGCAGTGACCACGCCGTCGGGATTGCGGGGCGTGCTGCGCTGGGGGACTCTGCTTGCAGTTCAGCCAGCGCAGGTGCGGGGCCTGTGAGTGACGCGCGTGCTCGTCACGGCACGTGGTCTCTGCGGTCCACGCGCCTGTCATGCGTGAGGCTGCGTCTGTACGGTGGAGTACCACGCGGCTGGTAAAAAGGACGCGGCGTCACTGCGCCCGTGTGCGTGGTTTCCGTGGCCTCCCGCCGGGCCAGGGGTAGCCGGGCAGACGCTCGCTGGGAATGTCCAGAAGGAGACGGCTAGGAGAGAGTTTTCCCAGACACCCCATTTTCCTTGGAAATGTGAACCCGCTTAGTCCAGAAACAACTAGGAAAAGTCAAAAGAAGTAAGCAGCGTCTGTCACTCTGATCGTCTTCATGTAAACAGCTCAGGGTTTTCTTTGGTACCTGGACACTCCAGCCCCAGCAGATAACTGCGGGTCCTTTAGGATTTCTGTGCTCTCTCTGCTTTTATGGAGTTTGTGCTGAAGTGTAAACGCTCCATGGGGGGAAGCCAAGTGAAGCTTCCTTCTTCCGGATGGGTAATTTTCTGCAGTGAGGTTCCGGGATTTAACTTTCAGGTTAACACCGCGGTGGGCGGAAGGGTGAGCCGGCCCCGGGGTCGCTGAGTTCAGGGGAGCAGAGCCACCTCTGCTGACGCCCCGGCTCCCTCGGCCGTGTCCACAAGAAGCCACGAGGCCCCGGGCTCAGCTTCACGGGTCACCCGCGTACGGGCGCAGGGCCAGGGCGTCTCCGGCTGCTGGTAGCTTAAAGCCTTCACAGGATGCTGGTCCCGCTCCCTCTGGAGGGCAGAGACGTCGCGTGAGGCCCAGACCCCTCCTCAGCGACGACGCGCGTCTTCAGGTAAATCTGTATTGAAGTATATTGTGCACACAGAAGTTCACAAGGCGTCATTGTGCGGTGATTTTTAAAGCTTTATCTATGCACACGAGAACCGGGGTGCAGGCCAGAGAGCTGGGCTGAGAGGACGCCCCAGAGACAGGGGGGG
>NW_004567134.1:18541259-18541848 GCF_000260355.1 Condylura cristata | reverse complement strand
CGCGGGCGCCGCGCCCGCCGCTCTCGCCCGCAGCCCGCACTGCTGCAGGAGGCTGGGGGAAGGGCGGGGTGCGGGCAGGGGTGCCCGGTGTCTTCTTTCTCTCGCCTCCCCCAAGTGCGGACGCGGAGGCGCTCCCCCCGCCCCCCCGCAGTCGCGATTGGCTCCGGCGGCGGACGGAGCCCCCGCTGCAGCGTCTCCGGCAGCCGAGGGGCGCTGGCTCTGGGGGCGCCCAGCTGCCTGCGCCCCGCCCCAGGGGCTGCGCCGGGCTCTCTCCGGCTCACCCCACCTATCTGTCCTTCGGGATCGCCTTGAGCTTCCGCTTCAGCCTCCCCGGCGGCGGGCGGAGCCCCCGCACCCCACAAGCCCACAGCCGGCGACTTATCTGTCGCCATCTTCTCTCTGCTCCTGCCCCGCTGCTGGGTTTACTCATCTGTCCCGTCTGACACGGACGTCCGGGGCCGCTTCCCACAGGGGCGGCCGGGCCTGCGGGGGCCTCGGGAGCACCCGGGCCCCGGCCCTGCACCCCCTTGACACATCAACCACCGCCCGCTGCAGGTTGGCTGGGCCACCTGGGCCCTGGCCCGCGGCT
>NW_004567134.1:18537156-18539982 GCF_000260355.1 Condylura cristata | reverse complement strand
GCCGGGGCTCTGCGGCGCTGACCGCGGGAGCGGGGACACGCACCGGCTGGACAGGGCCGACGCTCACTGCTGTATCGTCGGCGAGATGCCAGGTAGCGGGAGACGACAGGGGACAGCTGGCGGCGCAGGGGGCACCCTCAGGGCCGCAGCCCGGGGAGAGACGCCGGGGCCCTGTCCCCGCCCCGCCCCACGCCGGGGCCTTCGCGGCCGCCCCCGCCCCTCCTGGCTGGTCCTGGGCCGCTCGGGCCGTCCCAGCCCTGCGCACACGGCTCCACGCTCCCGTTTCCTCCTGGACACAAGTCAGGGCGCGTTGGCAGATGGAACTCCGGGGCGAGCAAGCCAGTTTAAATTTTAGGGTTCTTTTTCTGGTTTGTTCTACGCTCTTTGCCTCGATTAAGTGGAGGAGAGATGGGAGAGCTGGGGACATCTGTGCGCCTTCAGTCGCGTCGGCAGAGCCTGGCTGTCCGAACCTGGGGCCCCTTCGGGTGTGCTGTGCGCTAAGTCCTGTTCCTGAAACTGAACCCTAAAATCTCACGTGGAGGAGGGGCTCCCTGGGCTGAGTCTCAGCAGTGCGAAGCCGACCGCAGCCCCGGGGCGCGGCAGACCCCTCCTGTGGCCCGCGGCCCCCTCAGCGGCGGGCGGCGTCCACCTGCCTGCTCTGCTGCCCGCTCTGTCTCTGGGGGGCCCTCTCACCCCGCACCTCTGGCTGCACCCCGGTTCTGTAAGCATAAATAAACCAATCCTTAAAAGAAAGGAAAGAACCAGGCCTGGTCATTCTGTCCCCCGTGATTGCTCATTCCCACTTAGAAGCTGGTGGCAACAGATGGACGGAAAACACCGGATCCATGGAAGATTCTGACAGGCGTCGACGTCCCGGGCCAGTGCCGCGCCGCCCGCAGCGGGGCCCTTTGACTCGCGGCCGCCCGGAGGCCCACGATTTCTGTCTTCCGTCGGGTCCCGCTCGACGGAGGCCGAGGAGGGAGGGGCGGGGCCGCGGCCACGGGCCGCACTGGGCCGGCCACGTGTGGGACTCGCTTCTCCGAGCCCCGGTGTGAGTCAGCCGCGCGGCCGCCCCGTCTTACCCGAGGGCAGACTCCCCTGAAGCGGTAGCTGCGGGCGCCTTTGGAGACAGTCGGATCCGGTTGGCAAGGCAAAAAGTCATGCAGCAGATCCAAACAAGAGAAGAAAGCTGTGACTAAAATAAAAGTGATGATATGTTCATGCGATTTCAACATTGGCGTCTGCAGAGGCGAGTTACTCTTCCCTGAGAGGTTCTGTGACTTCTCACCGGCGTTCGGCAGCCCCAGCGCTTCAAGACAGTCTGTCGGGGCTGAGGGGGGCCTGGTTCCGAAACCTTAATTAGCCATCACGAGGAAAGGATGGGGGCCCCCTGGGGTGCAGGGGTTCACCTGTCGGCAGCCGCAGCCCCTGCAGCCCCAGCTCCCTCCCCGCCGGGGCGGCCCCCAGGGGCGCGGGCCCCTGGCAGACCCCTCCCCCCGTCTCCCGCTGCGCCCCTCGGCGCGGGTTCCGCAGATCCGCCGGTCTGCTCCCCGCTGTCTCTGGGGAGTCCTCTCGCCCCCGCGCCTCTGGCCTGCACCCCCGGTCTCGTGTGCGTATAAGCAAACCGTATCTTAAAAACACAGGGTGAGAGAGCCACAGAGCTGGGGCCCCCCGCCCCCCCCGAGGCCCGTCCCCGGGCGCCGGCCTCTCACGCCCGAGGGCCCCAGTGCAGCTGGCCGGAGGGGTCTGCACGGAGGCCCCGAGAGCGCAGAGGCCGGGCCTGAGATCCCTGAGATCCCTGAGATCCCGAGCCCCGCTCCCTCGGCGCAGAACCGACTCCCACCGCACGCGGGAAACGCTCCCGGCGCAGGTGTGGCCGGGCTCCATTTGGGCCACGCCTCCGGCCAGCGCGTCCGCCGGAATGCAGCGGCGAGGGAGCGGTGGCCGCCCGCGGGCGCCGGGAGGAGCCTCCCTCGGCCGGCAGGTAGGACCCGGCGCCGTGTCCGGCCAGGGGCGGGCAGCCGCGCCAGGTGGCCCCGGGCCTGGCTTCAGAGGTCACCTCTCACGCTGGGGGCCAGCGGGCCGGGGGCGGCGTCCTCCCTGGGCCAGTCCAGCGGCCACTCCTGGGCCTCGGTAGGCGGGAACAGGCGGGAGCGGCCGCATCCCGCAGGGCCCCCAGGGACTCGGCAGGCCGGGAGGCCCCGGCCCCTGGCTGCAGCCCCCAGGCTGAGGCCCGCGGACGGCCCGTGGCGTGGCAGGGCTGCCCTCCCTGGCCACTGGCCGGGGCTTGGGGACGGCTCTGGCCCTTCATCCTGTCCCCATCCGCGCGTACTCTTCCTCCCCCAAACTCCTGCCGTTCTCTCTTCTTCCGTGACAAGGGGACGTCTGAGCGGCCTCAAGGCCTCCTGGGGCAGGTGGCCGCCACGCGAGCTCGCCACGGTGGAGGGGGCGAAGGGGCAGTGCGAGAGCCGGAGTCCTTCGGCCAAGTCACCTGGGGTCAGCCCGCTGGGCAGGCAGCGCCAGCCGCCCTGGGGAGGGGCCTGTGGGCGGCGGGGTGGGCGGCAGGGAGGAGGCCGCTTCCCTCCTGGACCTGCTGGTCGACCCCTCGCTGACGAGCCCGGGAGCCGGGAGACGCCTGCGGCCCCCCTGCAGCCGCGGCCGCCCAGCTCGCTCGCAGCCCACCCGTGTGGGCTGTGGCCTGGGGGCTTCATGCTGGCAGCTGGGAGGACTCAGCTCTGAGGGGGCTCGTGGGCTCGTGGCGCCTCGGGGCACCTGTGCTGCGTCCACGCCCCTGCCGGACGCTCCGCCCCCCGCCCGAGGCCGGAG
>NW_004567134.1:18535891-18536743 GCF_000260355.1 Condylura cristata | reverse complement strand
GGTGCTCCCCGCGGGAGCATCTGCGCACCCTTTCCTAAAGGCCACGGGCTTATTTAAAAGCAAAATCTCCCAAATTGCTGCTGGAGCCGCCGGCCGCCAGCGAGCGCTGGGCCCGCCCCGCCGCGAGGCTGACATTTCCAAATGCCGCTTCCCGGCGGCCGCCTATCTTTAGAGGGGCTGTCGCCACGCAGCAGGGCCGGCGGCGTCGGGAGCGGCTGGGCTCTCAGCTCCGCCCGGGCCGGCCGCTCGCCGGGGGCGCGGTTCCGCCCGGGAAATCTAGGGGTTTTCCTATCTGGGCCGTGCGATCGCTGACTCCAGGCGCTATGATTCATTTCTGACTTGGGTTTCTCTTCTTTGATGTTTGCTGCTCGCTCGGTGCAGGCGTTTGCAAGCCGCGGGTCCCCGTGGGGCTGCGGAAGGCGGGACTGGCGGGCGGACACGGCCGCGCCCCGCGGCACGGACTGACCTCGCCGGCTGGTCCCGACGGGCGCGTGCCCGGTGCCGCCCGGGCCAGGGCGAGGAAGCCGACCCGAAGCGGGAGCACCGGCTGCCGGGCCGCGGCGCCAGGCGAGCGAGAGCCGCCGCAGGCCGGGCGCAAGGGGACGCTCCTCCCACTTCTCCATGATTTCATCGCCGCGACGGAGCTGATTTCACAAGTGCCAGCCTCGCACAAACAGCCGCGCTGGCGGCCAGAGGAAGAGCCCGGGACTTCCCTAGAGCCCACAGAAAACTCCTGTGCGGCTCCCTGGTCTAGACTGGGTCACAAAATCATCCCCGCACCTGAGGGCGCCGTGACCGCCCAGACCCGGGCCCGGCCCGCACCTGAGGGCGCCGTGACCGCCCAGACCCGGG
>NW_004567134.1:18533555-18535381 GCF_000260355.1 Condylura cristata | reverse complement strand
CCCTCCGCCTCCGGCCCACCCTTGCCGCCCGCCACCCCCCGGAGTGGGGGGCACACGCACTGCTGTCAGGGGACGGAGCAGGCGCCCAGACGGCGAGCGCGGCTGCTCTCGTCACGCCGCTCCGCGTGCTCCCAAACTTTCCCACTATTTATATTTTACCCTCTTATTTTTAGCCATAAGTTTTCCTTAGTCTGAAGATAACCAAATATTTCCTGAATAATAAGTCTCTGAATATGCATTTCTCTAAATGTGACTGTAAGCCCATTTGCAAATCTCGCGCTTACATCGAGTGTTGCTGGCAGGACGCTGAGAATCGGTTTTGCTTTCCTTTCCTTTTTTTTTAATGGAAAAATGTACTACCGAGAAGGATTTGTTCTCCACGAAGCAGACCGACTTTTTTTTCATTTCAATGATCTGGGTGTTGCCTACAGACTTATTTACCCGTAAACTATTAAGCACGTAAACAACGAGCTGGCGGCGGCTCCCATGGCTCCCACCATGGGCTGACAGACCCGCTCAGGAGGGGGGCGGCAGCCGGGGGGCCGAGCCTCTCTGACCGTTTCCGGAGCGGCCCGGCTCCGCGGCCTGCTCGCCCAGCCCAGCCCCCGGCCGGGGGCGCCCCGAGCAGCAGCAGCAGGAAGCCCCGACTCCCGCAGGGTCCCTGACCGCTCGGGCCGGCGGGGGGGCCCCGGGGCGCCCGCACTGAGCACAGGCCGGTGTCGGCGTCCGGGGGGACACCGCAGGTGGGCCAGACCCGGAGACACCCCCAGGCCGGTCTGCTCTAGGAGCCAGGGGCTGTCCCGGAGCCCTCAGAAAGCTCTGTTGTGTCTCACTGGCCTCGACTCCCACGACGCACTGTGAGCTCTCGCAGGGCGGCGCCCGCTGGGGCGGGGGGTGCTGCCGGCGGGGGGGCAGCAGCTCACTGCCCAGAGGGCCGCGGTTCACGCCCCGCCCGGCCCTGGGGCGCTCTCGCCCAGGCGCTGAGCTTCCAGGGCCCTTAGGAAGGAAGTGGACAGGTGAGCTCACTGGGGAGGTGGGGTCCCGCCCGCCCACTCCCGCTCCTGGGGAGACTGGGGGGCTGGAGGACCGGCCTGGGGGTTCACTGTCTTCCCGACTTCCTGGGCCTGGAGAGCTCGGGGAGAAGATTCCTAGCGCAGACTGTCTTGCATGCTTGACAGCAACGAGGCCAAAAGGGAGCAATCGGCTATTAAATGGTTAAACCCCCCCGCCCCCCGCCCCCCGTTTCTTGATGACTTTATGTTCGGCAGCTTATTAAAGTAAGAAAAGGGATGGATGAGTAAATAGCAAAATAATTCTGCTGGCCAGACATGTGAACCTGGAGAAATTCACTCAAGAGACATTAGACACGAGCTCCGGGGCGACGGGCGGTCCGGCCCCTCGGGCTCCTGCCCGGACGCAATGCTCTAGACGGGCAGCGCCCCCCGCGAGGACGCCAGCAGGCGCCCGAGGGGCAGAGCGGAGGGCGCCGCCGGGCGCCGCTCAGCCGGCAGAGGGTGAGTTCCGAGCGCTGACGCCGCCGGTGGAGCGTCAGAGGGACAGACAGCCGCCGGCTCCCTCCTGTCGCAGGCAGAAGCGGGACAGAGGGCCGGTGAAGCCCGGCGCTCAGCAAACCCCCGCGGCGGCGGGGGTGGGCGGCCGAGTGCGGACAGAGTGGGGGACCCCGTGGACTGTGGGCGCCCGGGGGCGGGTAGGGCTGGTAACGCCCACGGGGGAGCCCAGGAGCTCAGCACGCGCCGTCCGCCGAGTCACCTCAGTGGCCACACGAAACGGGGCTGGCGGGCACCGGCCGCCCAGGCGCCGGGGCG
>NW_004567134.1:18530964-18532364 GCF_000260355.1 Condylura cristata | reverse complement strand
CCGCGCTCAGGAGGAGAGGGACGCCGGCGAGGTCACCTGCGTGCGGAGGTCCTGCTGAGCGAGGCACCTCGCCTCTCCTGCAGGGGATGGCTTTCTGGGTCTCCAGATGGCAAGTGTGAGCAATTATTGAGATTTTACACAAAATCTGATTATAATATTTTCTGGTAGGGTGGATGCGACCATATGTATCCGGAAACAACTAAGATATTTAAATTCAGTTAGAGAATAATGAGTCCTAGTCTGTCTCCTTGGCACCGAGAGCCGAAAGCCACCGGAAGGCTGAGTTCGCAGTCACGTCCGGGTGCGCACGGCGCCCAGGACACACCCCACACGCGACACGCGGCGGCACACGGCACTGGACGCATGGCAGCAAGCGCCCGGAAAGAATTTGTAAAACAGAGAGAAAGGGAAAGAAAGCTGACCTTTCCACCCGGCCGGAGCTCTGACGTCTGCGCAGGAGCCTCGTGACTCGCGTCCTTCGGGCTCTGGCGTGATCCAGGAGCCGACTGCCGGTCGGGCTGCCTGAGGGGGTTGCCGGGTTGCCGGAACAAGTGCTACAGGCGGAGAGGCTCACGCCGCCGAGACGTGCTCTCGCCGCTTGGCTCGGCCTCGGAGGCGCGGCCAGCGTGGCCCGGCCCTGTGGCACGAAAGCCCACCCTCCTGGCCACATCTCCGCTCGGGCCACGCTCTTCGCCATCACCCTGCTCCCACATAAGTTCACACCCGAGGTAGGGAGCTAGGAGTCACACGTACGTGTGCTGCAGGCCCAGCACCCTAGGACCACACTCAAAAGAATAAAAAAAAGGTGCCCACCCAGAGACTGACATGCACGTGTTCCCTGCAGCGTAAGTCATGGTAGCGGAACTAAGCAAACTACTCAAATGCCCACCAGTGGGTAAATGGGCGAGCAGAGGTGCTACAGCCCCGCGGGGGGAATATTACTGAGTCTTGAAAAAGGTTCCGGCAGCTGCCACAGAGTGACGGGCCTTGGGGGCCCCGCGAAGTTCAGGGAGCCAAACACGCATGGTGCCACGCTGCGCCACTCCGCTTAGGAGAACTGCCCACACAGACACCCCGCTGGGACAGAAGCTAGTTTGGTGGCTGCCAGAGGAGGGAACCAGAGGGGTTCAGGGCTGCATTTTAGGGTGGTGGAAATACTCTGGAACCAGATGGGCGTGACGGTTGCGAGACACCGTGACTCCACGAAAAACCACTCATCTGGACGATGAACTTTGTTACTGGAACGTGTTTTGCCTCAATTGAAAATAACGGGCTCCAGAGGAAGGAACTGGACTGGCGGGGGCGGCGGTGGGAGGGAGGTGACCCCGTGCCCTGCCGCGGGGATCCGTGAGCCACGGAGCAGCCAGACGCGGCGCCCGGGCCTGCTCGCCCCGGTGGCC
>NW_004567134.1:18529890-18530772 GCF_000260355.1 Condylura cristata | reverse complement strand
GGGTGTCGGCGGCGGCTCACGTGTCCCGGCAGCGCGGCTCTGCCCGTCCGGGGCCAGCGCACACGGGCTTCTGTCCTGCTGCCTGCGTGACGGGGCCGTGAGGAGCACGAAGCCGGCGCTGCGTAAACTCCTAGCGACGGGCATTTTCCATGGAAACAAAGCAGCACTTACGGATGGCGCCCTGGCTGGCTGTCACCGTCTGGTGCTAAAATGCCGCCTTATGTAATCCTGTTGCAGAGCGAAGTTGCCTTATTTAATCCTCATGACAGCGCCGCGGAGGAGACCGTCCCCGGGCACCGGGCTGGAGAGAAAGAGCATCCAGGGGCTGGCCCATCTTGGGGTGCCGCTGCCGGTCTTCGTCCCTGGGCTCTGCCGGGGCGCTAATGTACCCAAAGGCGCTTGTGACGCAGCCTCCCGCCCCTCTCGTTCCCTGCGAAAGTCAAATGAGCCCGCAGGTCGTTTGGAGCAGCGCCGGCGGCACAGGACGTCGCCAGCCTGGTCCCCGCCCGCAGCCGGGGCGCGCCGGCCACCTGGGGAACGAGGGCGCCTCTGGCTGTCCGCAAGGCAGGCCCTGTGCGCCTTCCCGCCCCCGGGGGCCCTTCAGGGGCAGTCGGGGCCAGCCAAGGGCCCGCACAGGCCCAGCGGTCAGGCAGAGGGGCGCAGCATTGACCGAAGGCCCCGGAGTCGCAGCAGGGAGGGGTGACCCGCGCGCTCGAGGTGCTGCTCGGGAGGGAGCTCAGCCCCCTCCCCCAGGGGCGGAGTCTCAGCGACACTGTGCGGGACAGCAAGCGCCCCGCTTATCGGGACAGGCCCCTCCTCTTCGCCTGCCGTGGCGGCAAAGCCCCCCGGACGCAGCGGCCTGCGGCGGTCAGCGCGGCGGTC
>NW_004567134.1:18527518-18529386 GCF_000260355.1 Condylura cristata | reverse complement strand
GGGCCCGGGGGGAGAGGTGGCGGCCGGGGGCCGGCCTGGCCGCTCCGCTGTGGAACGGCGTCTGTTCGGGGACCGTCCAAGGGCTGTCGGGGGGCCGAGAGCGAGGCTCCTGCCACGGCGATGTCCTCTGGGTAACCCGCCAGCCGGGCCCGCCACGAGCCCCACCGGACATGGGCGTCCCGGGACCTCCCTGGCCCCGCGGCGGGTGAAGGCACCACGAGGCTGTCGCAGACGCCGCAGCGCGAGTTCCACCCCGGGCGGGGGGCCCCAGGGCGCGGCAGACCCCTCCGGACCCGCCCGCGGCCCCCTCCGCGGGGACTCCGCCGGCCGGCCTGTCCCGCTCCCCGCTCTGTGCCCGGGAGTCCTCTCTCCGCCCCGCACCTCTGGCCTGCGCCCCGGTTCCGTGTGCACACGTCAACACCTCTTTTTGAAAGCCAGCCTCCTGAGTCCCGCGAGCGCGCAGCGCCCCTCGGCGACACCCTCACCCCCGTTTCGGAGGCTGGCGCTGACCGTGATCTGGAGGGCCGCGTCGCCCGCGCCGTGTCTCCCCTGCAAGAATCACTGGCACCCTCGCGTGACTTCTCTAACCGGGAGGTGAGGCGCGTTCTCTGCCGAGGGTCTGCCGGCAGATGGCAAACGCCCGTGTCCTGTCCGGGCCCCCTGGCCGCTGCCCAGGCAGTGGGCACTTGGGCGTGCAGGCGCGCTGCTCCTCACGGCCCCCGAAGTCGGAAGCCCGAGCTGGGGGAGGCAAGACAGGCATCTGATGCTCCTTCAGTGGGAGACGAAATGTGAAAAGATGATGCGTTACTTCTTTCGAACAGAGGACAGGGCATCTGGGCACACTCCTCCTCGTCTTTCCGGTGTTCTTAAAGAAACAAGAAGCTTTGTTCCCTCCCTCTGCCCACTCCCGAGAGTCTGGGATTCACCTGCGTCACCCTGGCCTTTAAAGGGTCCACAGAGAGAGCTGGCGGGCACGGCACAGGGGGCGCCTCCCCTGGCCAGCGCAGGCCTTGGGACGGCCGCAGGCCCGCGGCAGGGGCGGGGAAGAGCTTCGGCGGGGGGTTAGATGCCGCCATTCCACCCGGTGTGGGGGGGGCGGCGAGCCGCACAGCAGATGGCATCGTCTATACTCAGGACGGCTGGGCCCTGAGGCCGGCAGCCGCAGCAGCGAGTCCCAGGAGCCCGGCGGGTGCGGGTGGAGGCCGTGCGCTCCGGCCGTGCTTCGCGCCTGGCCACTGAGGGCAGCGGCCGGTGAGGTCTGCGCAGCTCACGGCAAGAGCGGCAGCAGAACTGCCTTACAATGCTGCCTGGTTACGGGAGGCTGGCGGGGTGGGGGCTCTGCCCAGGACATCAGTGTCCTCCTGTGGCGGAGCGCCTTGGGCAGGAGTGCCTGGTACTGAAGAGGACGGAGGACAGTCGGGGGGGGGGGTGGCCCCGGTGACCGCCGGCCGCCAGGCTCATCCTGCAACGCCTGCAGGGGAGAGAAACCAACGCTAGCTTGGTCACCCTGGCTGTCTGGGTGCCAGTCCTGCCGGGCACCCGCTCCCGACAACTTCCCTCGCACCTTGTTCTTCTCCCCCAAAGTACCCACATAACCAGGCTTCGCTGAATAGCAGGTGATCAGGTGCGAGCCAGACCGCTCCTGGCGACCCCGCGCGCGTGAACAGGCGTCGTGACGGCGGGCTGGCGGAGGGGACGTGGCGCGCACCAGCCACGCTCAGTGTCCGGGGAAGAAGGAGAAAGCCTTGCGGCGAGCGGCACGCCGCGTGTGTGCCGCCTAGAGCCGCCGAAACCACCGGCCCGCACTCACCGTTCACACGGGGCGAACAGAAGACAGCGTCTGGCGAAGCGCCGGGGCGGCAGGCGGG
>NW_004567134.1:18525323-18527326 GCF_000260355.1 Condylura cristata | reverse complement strand
GGGGAGGCGGCGGGGTCGGCGTCCCGGACGGTGGCTGCGGGGGAGGGCAAGTTCTGGACACCGAGGGCGGGCTCACGGCGCCGCAGCGGCCACCGTCGTGGTTACGACGCCCGGCCTGAGATCTGTGCATTTCGCCACGATGCCGAAACGCCGAGGACAGCGTCTGGCCACAGCGTCTCTGCCTCGGCCCCTCGGCGCCCTCCGGGACGCCGCGCCCAGAGCCCCGATCCGGCTGCAGTCTGCAGCGCTGCCGCAGCCCCCTGGCCCGCTCCGGGGCGCCCCCTTCCCGCCCCAGACCTCGAGGCCTCTGTCCCGAGGCCCCTGGGCGCCCCTGGGCGCCACCCCGTCCTCAGGCCGCCCACTCGGGGCGCCCCCGCTCTGCGTCCCCCCTTCCCCGCACTTTCTGCAGGCAGCGATTGCGCTGCCTCACCGCGCTCCCGCGGGGTCGGCCCTGGCCGGTAGTCTCAGGCCGGTGCCCGGCGCCGCGGCCCCTGGTGAGTGTGGGCTGGGTCTACGGCTGTCAAGTGCGAGGGAGAGATCTCACTGCCTGTCAACCACCAGCCCGGTTACGCTTGGTCTAAACATTGGTTTTGAAGTTGACTTCCTAATAAAAAGTAATGGCTCTCGCCGGCCTAGTTAGTTTCACATTAATGACTTTTACTGCTCTTTCCCACAACCACCTCCGGGAGCCGCGGGGGAAAGAGGCCCGGGGGGACTTCTCCTATCGTTATTATTTTTAAAGAAACCTAAGACTTAGACAAAAAAGATGAACACGTGTCCTAAGCTCCTTTCCACCCTAATTTTTTTAATCATGGAAAAAGGAATCACACGCCCTTCTGACTAAATATTTTCCAGGGCTAGTTCTTTGCTAAAAGTTAAAAGAATGAATGCAAAAGTCTAAAATTATACCAGGGAGTGGACAAAAAAATTCCTGAGAGAGAGGCAAGAAAATTGAATTCACATATTAAAATTCTGTGATATCCAAGGAGACTTAACTTTTGCATACTGGCCACATGACAAAGTTACTATTTGTAACAAAAGTGACAATTCCGGAATTGTGTGTGCAATACCCAGGGGCAGTGCCCGGGAGGGGGACAAAGCTGCCAGTGGCAAGGAGGTCACCAGCCAGGCGCTGGGCGCCCAAGGCCACCCTCCCCCCGGCCACATGGCCTGCTGGCCTGCTGCGCTGACCACAGCCTCGCAGGGAGGCCGGGAGGGGGCTTGGGGGGGGGGGAGAAGCGGGGACCACTGGAGGCCCGGCCCCCCAGGCCAGGAGCGGTGCGTGAGCTGACCGCTGCCCCCGGGAGCCCTCTGGCCCCCAGCAGCTGCAGGGCCCCTCTGCGGCCGAGCGCCCCACAGCTGCCTGAGGACAGGGCCGGGGTGTGCATGAGGGAGGTGCGGGGGGGTGACGGGCGTCTGGATGCGCAGCTGTGGGGGCCGCTGCGTGCTGTAGGGTCTCCCCCGGACGGGTCTGCATGAGCGCACCCCTAAACCTTGCGAAGCTGAGCCCTCAGCAGACAGACTCTGCAGGCACCCCAAGTCCGGGTCACCCCAAGTCCTGGGCCACCCCTCGTGGAGGACGGTGCGCTCGGACACTCCCACTTCAGCCTCGCAAGAGCCCCAAGAAATTAGCAGCCGTACGTGACCCTCATTCTAGCGGGGCGCCACGGAGAGGGGTCAGAACCATCTCCCGCCCGCGCTTGGACGTAAAGCGTGTCCACAGCGTCCTGGGAGCGCGGCCGCCCCGTCCGTGAGCCGAGGGCCCGGCTCGCCCCGCCTTCGGGGTCTCGCCGGCTTGGGCTTCGCGCTGCGGCCCGCTGCACCGCCAGCAGGCTGGGGACTGGTCAGCGGCCTCTCGGAGCAGCAGGGCATTTCTCTGGAGGAACAGCCAGGAATGGCTTTGCCGGCCGCTGTCCGCAGCTACTTATCCCACTAGAGTTGCAGCTCCGGGTGCTGCGAGGGGCTTCTCTGGCTCCCTGGGACCCCCACAAAGTGGGGGGGGC
>NW_004567134.1:18523186-18524437 GCF_000260355.1 Condylura cristata | reverse complement strand
GGGGAGGGGGGCTGGGGCCAGCCCCCTTCCCTCGCCTCAGCCCCAGCCGGAGGGCTCCTGTGCAGTCCCAGCCGGAGCAGGAGTGAGCCAGGCCCTGGCGCAGCTTCCCAAGCCTCTGCCACGGTCCTGCAGCCTCGGGGGCCGCGGGAGGTCCTTGAGCACTTCTGCCAGAGAACCCCTGGGTCGAAGGCAGAGTCCAGCGCTGTCCACTGGGTGGACCCCGGCAGGCCCTCGGGGCCGAGGGGTCCTGCCGACAGGTCCTTCCCGAACCTCTGGCAGTGCTGCGTGGGGTGAGTGGGCTGAAGCAAGAGCTGGGGTCGGGGCGCGCCGGGCCGGCCGTGTGGGACCCCACTGCAGGCGCTGAGGAGACGCCGCAGGGCGGAGCCCGGAACCGGCGGTGGGGCTACGGGGCGGGCCGAGCCCGGTGTCGGGAACGTGGACCATCGCAGCCCGGCGCCTGCCCAGGCCCGGCGGGAATCACCCCGACACAGCTGGGGGGCTCAGGCCCCCTCATGGTGCCTGGTCAGGGGCCAGCACCCCGGAGGGAGACTGACCTGCCTGGACCGTCCACTTGCCGCGTGGAGGCTGGTTCAGCCCCAGCGGCGGGCCCCGCCCGCCTGGGGGTGGCCGAAGGGGCCGGCCGGTTCCTGAGTGGCCCGGGCTGGCCCTGTGTGGCCACACGCGGCCACGGCTGGCTGCCGATTACTTCGTGCCTGAAAGCAGCAGAGAGGAAAGTGACCCAGGGAGGCCCTGAAGACCGGGCAAGGGTGCTGCCCAGCAGACTTGGGAGGAGGAGGGGTGGACGCGGTGGGGGGGCCGGGAAAAGGCCCGCTGCCTCTCCTGAGAGGCGCTTCCCCGGACCGGGCCGCGCTGCTTCCTCGGGGCCCCTCGCCGATGCTTCTCCTGACACACAGGCTGAGGCCGGGCGGGAGACTGGGCACCGTCTGCTCAAGCGCCTGCCCACTGGGCCTCCGGGCGCAGGGGTGAGGGTCACCCCCAGCCCAAGTGCGGCCCCCGGCCAGGGAGGGACCCTGGGGCGGGCAGACCCTGCCGGCTCCCGCCGCTCCCCTCAGCAGCGGGTGTCAGGGGATCGCCTGTCTGCTCCCCGCTCTGTCTCTGGGGAGGCCTCTCACCTCTGGCCTGCACCCCAGTTCTCTGTGCATAAATGTCAAATCTTTTTTTTCTTTTTTTTTTTTTAAAGATTTATTTATTTGTGCACACAGAACTGGGGTACAGGCCAGAGGCTCAGGG
>NW_004567134.1:18521353-18522115 GCF_000260355.1 Condylura cristata | reverse complement strand
CCCAGGCCGGGTCACCCCGACCGCGCCCTGCCCTGCCCGGCGGGCCAGCGTGGCCGCCTCCCACGCCAGCTTACACGCCCGCCACGCGGAGGGTGGCGCCCCCGGCCACCCCCAATGTCTCATTTCCTCTCTCAGCATCTCATTCGTTTCCATGGCAGTCGTGAGTCCAGAAGGGGCGGGTGTGCCTGGCCTGTTCCCCGCTCCAGGAGAGGGTCCTCTCTGCACTTCTGGGCGGGCGGGCCCTGCCGCTCCCCACTTCTCAGCGCCCCGCCTCCAGGAGCGGTCCCCCTTTGGGAGCCTCCAGTGTCCGCCACGTCTCGCGGTGGGACCCCACGAGGGGATCGGCGTCCTCCAAGGAAGAGACTCCACAAGGTCCTGTCTCCCCTCCCCCTCCCCTTCCCCCTCTGGCCTCTGCTCCCCAGCGAGAGGGGGAGGCCGGGCTCTGGCTGCGCGCACCCCAGGAGGCGCTCTGGCCGCTCGGGCTCAGGACAGCGAGACAGGCGCTCTGGCCCCCAGCCAGGCCCGGGCCAGGGGCGCCCCGGCCCCACCGCAGGCGCCCGCTGCGAGGACGAGCACGCGCCTGTCTGGGCGAGGAGTCGCGCCGGCAACCGGAAGGGGTCTGGATGCTTCGAACAAAGTCCGCACTTTGTGGCCCCCCTGGGCCCGAGGCCCGGCTGGGTCGGGACGAGCGGCGGCGTCCAACACGAGTGTTTTCCCGCGCCCCCTCGTGAGTCCCAGCGTGGCACGCCGGGCAGCGTCCCG
>NW_004567134.1:18519120-18521253 GCF_000260355.1 Condylura cristata | reverse complement strand
TCGCCGCCCTGGGCCCGCTTCCCGGGGCCACGCGCACCAGCAGAGCTCCGCGTCAGGCGACTGTGGCGGGGCCGGCCGCCAGGGAAGGACCCACTGCTGTGTCCCGTCCAGAGCTAGCGCAGCGTGAGCACGGACCGAGCACCTGCAACAGGTGACCGCTGCCGGGCGGGAAGCGCCTGGCCCCGGCGAGCACAAAGCGGTCGTCAGCCGCTGGGAGAAGAAAAACAGATGAAAGAAATCCAGAAGCAGCCGCAGGTGGCAGGGTGAGGACCCTTCTGGAAGCCTGAGGACGTTCCCCGGGAATGGGGCCGGGGCGCATGCGCTTTGCACGGGCGCAGCGGGCAGGTGAGCAAGCGTGTCCAGCGCCCCGAGGGAACTGAAACGTCTGGGCCGCTCCTGGCCTGGCGGGGGTGACCGGCCGGTGACAGCCGCAGGGTCCGCTCCCCCTCACGGCCCACCCTGCGGCCTTTCTGGCGGAAGGCGGGTGTGAGGCGGCGCTCGCCCGGGGTGGCCTCCGGAGGGCTGCCAGTGCCCTTTCCGGGTTCTGCTGCCCACCTCCCAGCGGGTGCGGGAGGGGACCGTCACCGAGTCCAGAGGGCAGGTCAGGAAAGCCAGCAGCGGCGGCTCGGGAGGGGGCTGGGGGCTGCCGACTGACCGAGGTCCTGCAAAGGCGCGTTTCTCACCCCTGCCAGCGCCCCTGAAACAAACAGGAAGTGGGAGGCCACTCCCGGCTGGGCCAACGTGCGAACCCCGCGTGTGAACCCCGCTTTAGATGGTCCCGGCTGCAGCCGCCAGAGGAGAGACCCCACCCCACTCGCCCGGGCCAGCGTCCCGCCCCGCTTCCGCAGGGTCCCGGCAGCGGGTGCTGCCCGGCGCGGGAGCGCACAGTCATCTCTCAAGTCCCCGGCTCGCGGGGCGGGTGGCGCAGAGGTCAGCGAAATCCCCGCCGCCCGCCCGCCGCGTCTGAGTCACCAGTTTCCACTGGGCCTCCCTGGCCGCTGGGTCACTCCCCGGCCGACGGACGAAGCCCACCGCTGAGGGTCGGCGGGCGGGTCAGCAGGGGTCGGCCGCGCCACGGGGGTCACTCCCGGGGGTCACTCCCCGGCCGACGGACGAAGCCCACCGCTGAGGGTCGGCGGGCGGGTCAGCAGGGGTCGGCCGCGCCACGGGGGTCACTCCCCGGCCAGCACGGAACTCCCGCTGAGGGTCAGCGGGCGGGTCAGCAGGGGTCGGCCGCGCCACGGGGGTCACTCCCCGGCCGGCACGGAACTTCCGCTGAAGCTGCGGCCAGCGTCCGCCGCGCTGTACCTCAGCCGTGGCGCCCCGGGGAGGGCCTGGTTGGCCCTCACCGCCTGCAGGAGCCTGTCCGGTGGACAGCTGGCGCCGAGTGTCTCACTCCCCCGCGGCGAGGGCGAGGCGTCCACCTGGAGACTGATACGCGGAGCTCGACCAGGACCTGGGCTTTCTTGCCCTTTCCCAGGAGATCCGGAAGGGCCTCGGGTGCCCAGGGCCGCCGGTTTCTTTCCGGTGCGGACAAGCCGGCGCGGCAGCCCCGTGTCCAGCTAAAGGAAGCGTCGAGCTGCAGCTCGGCGCGCCCCGCTGGGCTCAGGGCGCTTTCAGAGGCGAGACTGACCGGCCCGGAGCATGTGCAGGGGTTGTCGCGTGCAGTTTCGCGGGGCTGAATTTCTCCATGAGGGAGCCGGGCCCGCTCGGGCGCCCACGAGCAGCGGCCGAAGCCTCAGCCGACCTCTGCTCCCGGTCCGTGCTGTGGCTGTTGCGTGTGTGGAGCCGGACGCACGTGCATTTCCCGCCGTCAGCTATGATCTAGGCAGCGCGCAGCTGCGAGGAGAGGCCGGCCGTGGCGTCCCAGCGGGGCCGCGTCGGCCCACGCCGGGCTGTGGGCTCCGACCTGCTGCCTCGGACGGGCTGGCCGGCCCTGAGCAGCCGTGGCCAGGCCCCCCGCCCAGCACCGGCCCTTCCATGCCGAGTCGGGCGAGGAAAGAAAACGCTTCCCTGCTACGCATTTACGTTCTGTCCACGGCTGTACAGCCCACGCGGACAGGGGGCTGCCGGGTGCCCGGAGATCCGCTGCGGCCTCGGGGCCTCCCGCCGGGCAGCCTGCGGCCAGCGGCT
>NW_004567134.1:18516487-18518257 GCF_000260355.1 Condylura cristata | reverse complement strand
ACCCCGCAGCCCGCCCGGCGCTCACGCCCGCGCCCCCCGCGTCCGCAGGAGACCTACAAGCTGCCTCACCGTCTCATCGAGAAAAAGAGACGCGACCGCATTAACGAGTGCATCGCCCAGCTCAAGGACCTCCTGCCCGAGCACCTCAAACTCACAGTAAGCCGGAGCCGGCCCCTCGCCTGGCGGCCGCATCGCGTCCCGGGCGCGCGGCCACTCGCCGCCTGCAGGGCCGCGGGGAACAGCGCCAGCGGCGCGGATGGGGGCTCCCCGGGACCCTCCCCGGGGCTGGGGCGCCACAGCCTGGTGGGGCGGCCACGGCCCCCCGGACTTGAAGTCCGCTCCCACGCCTCCGGGCTTTGCTGGGGGGGACCCCCTGCTGGCGATTTTCGGGGTCTGGCTCTAGTTTTCCTAATTGGAGCGCCGAGCGGCAGGGGTATTTATTCATCCCCTTCCCCTGTCGTCCCCCCTTCAGACGGGAAGACCCTGTACTGTGCGTTTATGGTCCGGTCCCTGCCCTTCCTGACGGTGGCTCATAGCTGGCGGGTCTGGCCACTCGGTGGGGGAAAGGAAAAAACAGCACTTGAGAGGGAGGAAAAGGCCCGGAGCAGCAGGAAGCCGTGAAGGGGTGTCGGGCTCGGCGCAGGGCAAGTCTGGGTGCCAGACCCCGCCAGACGCCCCTGGGGTGGCACCGCGGAGAAACCTGTCTGCGGTTCCCGAGTTAAGGTCAGCCGGGCTGCCAGAGACCGGGCTGCCGAGCGCCCCCAGAGCCGGCTGGCAGGATGCCCCCGGGCACAGGGGCAGCGTTTCTCACTGTGAGGAGAACGTCTGTGTGTGACACTCTGAGAGCCGCCTCCAGCCCGAAGAGCAAACTGAGCCCACGGAGAGACGCTGTCTGCGCCCTCCGGAGACGCGCGTCCGCCCGAGGGGCCGAGGTGGGACTTCGGCCTCGCCGCTAACGAAGCCCTTTTCACTCCAGACTCTGGGTCACTTGGAGAAAGCCGTGGTTCTGGAACTCACCCTGAAGCACGTGAAGGCGCTGACCAGCCTGATCGATCAGCAGCAGCAGAAGATCCTGACGCTGCAGAGCGGTTTGCAAGCCGGTGAGTGCCGGTCGCGGCGGGGCTGGCTGGGGCGGGTCCCCCTGGGGCCCAGCGCCCTGGGGGAGATGCCCGCGGGTCTCTGCAGGAAGGCCAGGCGTTCCTTCCGGGCAGGCAGAGGTCCACGGTGGAGTGTCGCCGCGGCTGTGGGCGAGCGGCCCGGGGTTCCAGGAGACTCTGCTCCCCAGCCCCCACTCAAACGCCAAGCGCCCATAAGCTGCGTCGTGGGTGTTTTACGGTTGGGTCTCGCTGCCTCTTTTATTGGAGGATAAATCACGGGTCTGGCCGGCGCTTTCCTGTCCCTCTACTTCCTTGTCACCCCGCGTGTGGCGTGATCCTGGCACAGAAACCGGCAGAGGCTTCTCCTGCATTTCATGTGGTTCCCTGAATGGGCGCTGGGCATACTTGGCGCATTGCACAACCGGACGAAACCACCCACGTTTCGCCATTCATGTCCAGGGCACCGTAGCCGCCTCTGACGGCCTGCCGTCGCCCTGCCCGGGCGCCCCCGCGGTCTGGGGGAGGCCCTGGGCCCCCCCACCCCTTTCTTCTCTCTTCTCTGCCCCCTTTCCGGGACGGGCACGCGACCGCAGATCCTGCCGAGCGCCTCTGCCCGCTTCCCCTTCGCAGATAGGAAGTGGCCCTGCCGGCGGGGGCTCGGGGGCGCGTGGGG
>NW_004567134.1:18514809-18515613 GCF_000260355.1 Condylura cristata | reverse complement strand
CCCCGCGGGGCAGAGGGTCGGCGCCATCAAGCAGGAGTGCGAGGAGCCCCCCGCGAAGAGGAGCAGAGTGCCGCGCCGCCAGGACGAGGGCCCCTTCCCCGGCGGCGACCTGCTGTGCGCCCCGTTCCTGGGCCCGCCCCCGCACCAGCCCCCCTTCTGCCTGCCCTTCTATCTCATCCCCCCGTCGGCGGCCGCCTACCTGCCCATGCTGGAGAAGTGCTGGTACCCCACCTCCGTCCCGGTCCTGTACCCGGGCCTCAGCGCCTCCGCCGCCGCCCTCACCAGCTTCGTGAACCCCGACAAGCTGCCCGGCCCCATGCCCGTGCCCCAGAGACTCCCCTCGCCGGCCCACCCGGGCCTCGACTCCTCCGCGCTGCTGCAGGCCCTGAAGCAGGTCCCCCCTTTAAACCTAGAAACCAGAGACTGAGCTCCCGGGGATCCCGCCGCTTCGCTCCCCCCGCCCCCCAAGAAAGTGTTTGTGAGTCGGGGAGCCGGTCCCGGCGCGGGTGCCAGGGGGCCTGAGGCTGGCCGAGGAGCGGGTCTGGGGCGGCGCGCGGACACGCAGCCCCCCGGTGTGGGGGCATCAAGGGCCGCCTGACCCGGGAGGCTCAGGAGCACAGCTCCCGCTTCTCCGCACGGACGGCGGCCCCAGCGGCCCGCGCAGCGGTCAGCGCCCAGCCCTGAGCCTGGGCTCCGCGCTGACCGCCAGCTCTCTGGCTCTGTGAAGCGAAAGGTCCCGTCCGGAGAGGCCCAGCGGCCCCCGCCGGCCGGCCCCGCCCGCCTCCCCGCCCCTGTGCCGCCGTG
>NW_004567134.1:18512738-18514555 GCF_000260355.1 Condylura cristata | reverse complement strand
CCGGGCCGGCCCAGCCCGCCGTGGGCGCTCACCCGCTGGCCGGCCCAGCCCGCCTCAGTGCCGTCTGCTGACCGCGCGTCGTGTTCTCACTTTCCCTCGCCCTGTTTTTATTTGGCATCAAGTCGTTGCCTTTATTTGTAAAGCTGTCATGAAATATATATTATATAAATATATTACAGGGAAGATGTTCCAGATGTTTATTTGTATAATTATTTGATCGACAAAGTGAGGAAAATGAATGTATTTCTGTTTTTGAAGAGAAGAGCTTTTTCTCTAGGGAGAGGCACAGTGTTTATATTTTGGGCCCTTCCTAAAGGTGTGAAATTGTAAATATTTTTATCGATGAGTCAATGTTAAGTAGTTGTTTTAAAATAATAAAATAATCCTTTTCCTGTGGAAGAGAGAAAAGGTCTCGTGCGTTTCTGAGCTGGCTGCAGGCCTGGCTGCAGGTGGCCCAGGGCTGGGGGGTTCGTGGTCCCTGGGCTGGGGGGTGCGCGGTCTTGGGGCTGGGGCCTCGCGTGGTCCCGGGGCTGGGGGTCCCGGGGCTGGGGGGCACGTGGTCCCCGGGCTGGGCGCACGAGGTCCCGAGGCTGGGGGGTCCCCGGGCTGGGGCGCGGTCCCGGGCCCTTCACTCAGCTTCTCAGGGCCCCGCCTGCGCCGGGTCAGACGGATCAAGCGGCCCTGGGAGCTCCCTGCGTTTCCTTCTCTTCTAGGAGCCTTCGTCAGGCCGCCGCCCTGTGTCCCGGTCAGGCAGCGGGATGCGTCCTCCCGGGCCGCGTCCGCGCCCGCTTCGGGCCTGCAGAGGCAGAGTGGGCGCCCTGGCCGGCGCCTGGGCCGCGGGGGCAGGCTGGAAGGGCTCTTAGGCACTGAGAGGCGACGCCGGCAGGCCTCTGCCCGGACGCTCCAACTTGTGTTGGACGCAGCCGGGTCCAGTGGGCCCTCCGCCTCCTGCCCGGGATCGTCCCGCGTCCTCCCGGAGGCGTGCATGGTGTGCGAGCCTCAGCGTTCCTTGGCCAAGGGGGGAGATCATGGGCAAAGAAGTGGGCCTGGCCCCAGGAAGACTCCGGCCCCCCCCCCGCCTCCCGGCCAGTGCGCGGCGCCTGGCGTTTCGGCGCCTCGGCTGGAGCCCTGCTTCCCGGGGCCCGGGCCCAGGCGGGGACCCTCCCTGGGAGTCCTCGGCCAGGCGCCCACCCACTCTGTCTCCGGAGGAGCCGGCGGGGCCGGCGGCCTGGGCTGGGTGAGACGGGCAGGCCGCGGCGGGCGCGAGTCCAGGCAGGGAGTCCAGAGTGACCGCGGCCGCGTGAGATGCCCGGGGGCTGGCCCTGCCCTGCACACCTGCTCTGCTCAGGTGAAGTAAAACCTCCGCCCGGCTTCCACGCCCTCGGGGACAGATGGGAAGTGGCCTCCCGCGGCTGGGCCCCGGGCGGGCGCCTGCCCCAGGCCCCTGAATTCCTTCCTGCCTCGCTGGGCTTTCCTGGCTAGACTTTTTTGGTAAAAACCTAAACCAGTCAAGTCTATCCGGGGATGGGCCAGGAGTTGAAATCAAGGCCAAACCCTTTCGCACCCCCCTTTCCTGGCGCTGTGACTCAAGGGCCCAGGAGGAAGTGGTCTGCGGAGCGGCACTGACGCGGCCGGCGGGTCCCCCCCGCCGCCAGGGCCCTCCTGGCTTCCGCGCGCCGAACCCCCAGACGCAGCCGTTCTGGCCTGCGCGGCCTCCGGTGTCCTTGGCCTCCCCTGCCCGGCCGGGGCAGGTTCCAAGTGGCTCGCAGGGGTGCCGGCCCCCATCCGGGACCAGCAGGACCTGGGGCGGGCGGGCG
>NW_004567134.1:18510463-18511098 GCF_000260355.1 Condylura cristata | reverse complement strand
CGCCGCCGCCTCCCTGTTTACCCCGAGCCATCTGCCTGGCTCCTCCACACAGCAGAACATGAGCCGGCCGGCACAGCCTCGCCCGCTGGCCGCGGACGCCGCTGGCCGCCGGCGTCTCTGCGGGGCTGTCCAGTCTTGTGACGGGGCTGGCCCGGGGCCCAGAGGTTCCTTCCGCTGCGGATGGGCCCTCCCATCCCTGGGGAATCTCCGGGAAGGCCGGGAGGCGGGACCTCGGGGGCGAGCCCCGGCGGCTCTGGGGGCCCCGGCGCAGACGGGGCTCGGAGTGAGGGCGGCCGGCCTGGGCCTCCCGGGCCCCAGCCCTGCACCCCCGCCCACCCTGGAGGGGGGCAAGGGGCTCATGCTCATCTTTATTCAAGAGGCAAATGCGGCTTTTCTGGAACCGAGTTACGGAGTTTGTATAGATGGTGGAAATGTGGCGGGGGGAGGTCTCCGGGGATGCCCACGAGGGGGCAGAAAATCTCCCTTTTCAGGAAAAAAAGTCTGTTTCTTAAAAGCTTAAACCAAATTCCCAAGATGTGCGCGCGTGTGTCGCTCTGCCCTGGGCGAGGAGGACAGAGACCGGCGGGCGGAGGCCGGCGAGGTGCCCGGAGACACGCGTGTCCGGGCACACGCGG
>NW_004567134.1:18508521-18509628 GCF_000260355.1 Condylura cristata | reverse complement strand
GGCGGTGGCCGGCGAGGCCCTAAGGCTGGCGTGGCGGAGGGGCCACCGGGCACGCGTGAGCCGTGTCTGGGCCATGAACTCCCCTGCCCGGGCCGCTGGGTGCAAGGAGCGTGGTCCGTGGCGGCCCCGGAACGTCCTCCCGGCCGTGACCTTTCCCATCCTTCAGCGACTGGGGCAGCAGACACGTGCCGACACGCCAGAGGCCCTCGCCGGGCACCTGGCCGCCAGGGCGTCCACTGTGGGACCCCCGGGCTGAGCGGCCGCTGCCCCAGGTCAGCCCCGGGCGGCGCCGTGGCCACGTGGTAGCGACAAAGGCCAGTGGGAAGGCCGGGCTGGGCCCTGGCGGGGGACGTCGCGGGGCGCCTCGCTGCTGGGATGCCAGGCGGTCAGGAGAAAATCTGCCGGGAGAGAGCACTTGCTGCTGTCTGTGCTGCCGGGGAAGCAGGTCGCCCGCCCACGCTCAGGGGGATGCCGCTTTCAAACGCAAATTAGATGCTTATCGGTTCGCCACCCGCTGCCAATGTGACTTCAGGTCCAGGAGCTGAGCCCCTGGCAGCACCCACCCCCGAGCTCCAGGGCCACCCCGGGCCCCTCAGGCTGGCCCGAGTCTGAAGTGCAGACACCCAGCAGTACCGGGCATCGCTTCGCCCCTCTGCCTCGGTTTCCACACCTGCACCACGCAAGTTACGCGCTCGGCGGCCGCGGGCTTCGCGAGCTGCAAGGTCCAGGTGCTTGAAGGCATCCAGGGGCGCCAGGGCCCTGCAGCCTGTGCCCAGTGAGGGCATGGCACTCGCCAGGGCCCTGCAGCCTGCGCCCAGTGAGGGCATGGCACTCACCGGGGCCCCGCAGCCTGCGCCAGAGAGGGCATGGCACTCGCCAGGGCCCCGCAGCCTGCGCCACAGAGGGCATGGCACTCGCCGGGGCCCCACAGCCTGCGCCCAGAGAGGGCATGGCACTCGCCGGGGCCCCGCAGCCTGCGCCAGAGAGGGCATGGCACTCGCCAGGGCCCCGCAGCCTGCGCCCAGAGAGGGCATGGCACTCGCCAGGGCCCCGCAGCCTGCGCCAGAGAGGGCATGGCACTCGCCAGGGCCCCGCAGCCTGCGCCAG
>NW_004567134.1:18505179-18507009 GCF_000260355.1 Condylura cristata | reverse complement strand
GGGAGCCCCCCCGGAGCCCCCTCCCCATTGTCTTCCCGGGGCTGGGGGCGCCCCCGCCCCCGTGTCCTGGGCAGTCTCGGCGCTGGGCATCCTCTGCGGGCACAGCCGGCCCCAGTGGGCTGACGGGCCCGGACACCCGGCGTGGCTCACCCGCTGAGCTGCCGGGAGCGAGCTGGCGCAGCAGCCCCCGCCCCCGTGTCCTGGGGGGACCCCGCTCCCTCGCCGTCGTCGGGGTGGCCTCCTGACACAGCGGAGACCCAGCAGCGCAGCCTCCCGCGCGAGCTGGGCACAAACTGCCCCGGCTCACTTTCCTCAGCCACCGCACGGGGGGCGCGTGGTCCCCCGTGGCCGGCTGGGCCGGGGCGACCTAGGCGTGAGGACGAGGCGCGGCGGGGGGCAGGCCGGTGGGTCCCCGTGTGCTGCGTCCGTGGACCGGGGAAGGACACGGTGCAGCGGCGTGTTCGTGCTCGGTGTGGACGACTGGCCCTGCCGCCTTTTCCGGAAGCCGCGCGGTGGGGTGGACGTGGGCGGGAGGGGACCGAGCGCAGCGACCTGCCTGCTCCACACGGGCACGGGACCGGGCACCGGGCACCGCGTCCTGGGCACGTCTATTCTCACCTGCAGAGACCGAGGCCCAGGCCCACAGCCAGCAGGTAGTGCAGCCGGGATCTAACCAGCGAGTGACTCAAGTCCTTGCAGAAACGTCTGGAAACCCCCGGGGGCACGGCACAGGCCGGAGGGGCGCCCGGGGGTCAGTGCTGACCAAGCCCCGCCCCGCACGCCGCAGTGACCCCCAGTGGGCGCAGACCGGAACTGGGCTCTGGGGCCAGCAAGCCTTGCTGGCCTCTGGGTTCTTTGCATCCGAGTGCTGCTTTCCCTTTGTGTTTTCCTGGGGAGGGAGCCCAGAGCTCGCCGCTCAGCGCAGGGAGCTCGGTCCCCTGCCGCGGGGCCTGGCCCAGTTGGGCAGTGCTGGGCTGCCCCCCCCCGCCCCCGGCTCTGCAGCTGTGGGTGGGCGTTTCCCAGGCAGTGAGTGGCCTGGCCGCCTGACCCGGGCTTCTCGCGGGCCAGCCCAGCAGACAGGCGCTCACTGTCCAGGCCTGTTCCCAGCCAGCGGGCTGTCTGCACCCGCCCGGGCCCGCCGCGGTGACTCAGCTGTCACCAGGTGACTGGCCTCCAGT
The DNA here is from genome assembly GCF_000260355.1 of Condylura cristata. Taxonomy (NCBI): domain Eukaryota; kingdom Metazoa; phylum Chordata; class Mammalia; order Eulipotyphla; family Talpidae; genus Condylura; species Condylura cristata. Next base: position 18,505,831 of record NW_004567134.1, on the reverse strand, counting down.
CACTTTTTCCAGCCTGACCCTCGCCCTCGGCCCGGTCTGGGGAGGCCTGGGGTTGTCCCTTTGGGATTCTGCTGCCTTCTAGGTGACCCGAGGGAGTCTGGGGCGCCGGGGGGACCAGAGTTTCCGTGGCGGGCGGGTGGGGTGGATGAGGCCCTCCGGCAGGTCCGCCTGGGCTCCCCGTGCACGAAGGCCAACGGCCTCCTCAGCCTGGGGGAGGGCCTGCGGGCAGCCTGGTGTCCAGGGCCAGCCCTGGCCCCTCGCCAGCCAGAGTTTCCTGAAAGAGGCTCAGGCCGGGGCGGCAGGGGCACACAGCGCCCTCCTGTCCGCAGGCGGTGGGCCCGGGGAGAGGGGCTCGGCGGCAAGGCCCGGTGCCCGTGGCGGGAGCCGGCCAGCGTGGAGGCGGCCGGCGACCCAGGCGCTGAGAAGGAGCCCGAGGCCTCGCCGGCGGCGCAGGGGTCAGTCTCAGCAGCTTCCCTGGGGACGCAGGGCGCCCTCGCGCCGGGTCGGGGTCTCTGGAGCCGGCTCCCCTCCCACGTGGCCCCCCTTTCTGCAGCCGCCGCGGGCGGCCAGTGTCTGTCCCGGGCAGCGGCCAGAGTTCCCACTCGAAGGGGGGAGAGAGCTGGGGCGCGCCAGGCCCCGGGCCACCCCGGGC
>NW_004567134.1:18501813-18503431 GCF_000260355.1 Condylura cristata | reverse complement strand
CCGGGGAGGCCCCCGCCGCCGTGACAGCGCCGAGGCCGCAGGAGGAACAGGAAAGCTGGGCTGGGTGACAGCCGTCGCCGCGAGCCCCTCCCGCGCCCCAGCCCCTCCCGCGCCCCTCGGCCGGCCCGTTTACTGGAAGGCTCGACCCTGTTTCTACATCCTGAGCGCTGGGAGATTTCATCACCCGCTCGAGGCGAGACGGGCGCGGCTGGTGTCAAGGCCGGCGATAAGCGCGAGGCTCGGGGCTCGCGGGCCGGCGGCCGCCCACGGGCCAGCTGCCCCTGCCCGCGCAGCCCTTCCTGTCCTGACTGGGCCCCCCGGGGCCCCAGAGCAGCCCCCCGCCGGGCTTCTCTGCAGAAAGTGGAGTCCGGAGAAACCCCGCGCCCCCCGGGCTGCGCCCCGCCCGCGAGCCCTCCGCGGCCCCTCCGGTGTGCCAGGCCCGCCCGGGCCTCCCTGGGGCAGGCTCCCCGCGGCAGACACCCCAGACTGCTGGTCCGGTCGGGGGGCGGGGGTGCGCCCAGGGAGAGGCCTGGGGAGTCTGCGCTCTCATGCCTCGGTCTCCCCTGCGAGAGGGGTCAGCGACGGCCTCCCAGGCTGCACGCGGGCAGTGAACCGAAGCGGCCAGCCCCTGGGCTTCGTGCGCAGGCGCGGCCCCCAGCAAGCCCGGCCTCGTGCCAGCCCAGCCCTGCCCGGGGACTGTCGTGCAGGGCCGGCCCGGAGGGGCCCGAGGCCCCCGACCCGAGGCGGCCGCGCAGAGCCAGCGCCTGGGAAAGGAACCGGCCTCGGTTCTCAGAGGACGCTTCTGGTGGCCCCGCTCCCTCCTGACATCCCATCCCACTCCGCCCCGGCCCCGCCCTTCCCGACCGCACACCAAGAATAACCCCACACCCTGCAGCCTCCCTGTCACCGCTTCCTGCCTCTCTGGTCACGGGCTGCCCGGGCTCTCAGGGATTTTCCAGCTCAAGGCAAGGCTCGTGGGACACGGCAACGTGACACAGAGCAGCAGCGCGCTGGCCAGGGCCAGGAAACCCCCAGCGGTCAGGCAGCCGGGCCCCGGCCGGGCCCCGGGCGGGCAGGGGCGCTGGGAAAGGGCCGGCCCTTCCCTGGCCCCGGGCCCAGGAGCGGCTCGTCAGAGGCCGCCGTCAGCTGAGGCCGCCCTGGCCACCGGCCACGGGCCTCCGGGGTGACCGGGCCCAGAACTAGAAATTCCACTGGAAAAGCTCTGGCCAGGCCGGGCCTGAGCGGGCCCCACCCGCCCCGGGGGAAGTCGGCTTGGCCTCCTCGCCCTCTCAGGGGTCACTGAGGCCTCGGCGCCCACACTGACCCGCGGGCCCGGCGCTCCTCTGATAGCCACCGCGGCCAGATACCAGCCGGAAGAGGCCGCCCGGCGCCCCGGCCTCCACCCGACGGCCACCTGCTCCTCCCGAGCTGCCAGCCGGGTCGGGCTCCCGCCGGACCTGCTGGGCGTCTGGGCGCGGAGTCCCGCCGCCTGCCAGGAGGGCGCCCCCGGGCCCCTCTCAGCTCCGAGACGCGGGGGTCAGCTCTGAGGCTCCGCCCGGGTCCTTCTCGGGACGTCCCGGTCAGCCCGGCCTGCTGTAAGGCTTTCCAGGCCCGCCCG
>NW_004567134.1:18498890-18499884 GCF_000260355.1 Condylura cristata | reverse complement strand
CGGGGGGCGGCGGCAGGAGCCGGCCCCCTCTGGCGCTGGTCACCGCCGCAGAGGCGAGGCGGGTGGGGTGCCGGCGTCTGAGTCGGGGCTGGAGGCTTCTCCCGGACACTGTCGGAAGCAGAGCTGGCGAGGACACCGGGGCCCTCACCCCCAACGGACAGGGAGGGGTCCCAGGCCAGGGGGCGGGCCCCGCGCACACAGCTTCCCCTCCGTTCCTGCGAACCCCGATAAAGGGCTTCCTTCCGCATTCTCGGACCGCCTGGCACCCCGCCACCCCCGCCACACTGCCCCCGCTGCCTCAGCCTCCCCACCCTCGCCTTGACCTTGCCCCAGACCTGGGCCTGCAGGGGACGGTGCCTGACTCTCCTCACCTCAGCACCTCAGCTGCTTCCTTCTCCTCTTTCCCGCCCCGCTCGGGTTTCACTTCTCCCCCACCTGTCGGGGCAGCTGCGGGGGGCGGCGGGCTGGTTCTGCTCCCCCCACCTGGCCGGCCCTGCTTCCTCTTTCGCACCCTGGCCCACGTCAGGTCCCCCTGGCCGCAGGGACGCGCGGCCTGGCCTCTGCGGCTCCGCCAGGCCCGGGAGCCTGTCCGCAGCTCAGCGAGGCAGGGGCTGGCCCGGGCCACGCTCCCGGGGGCGGGGGGCTCAGCGCCGAGGCCAGGCCGCGGCGCTCCTGGAAGGGGCGTCTGGGCAGCCCCAGGCCCTCCGCGGGGAGAGCGGCCCCACCCCAGCCAGATCTGGGGACAGCTGCTCATTTCAGGAATGGGAGGGGGCCCCGCGTGTACTGTGGGCGGGAAGCGGCGGCTGGGAGGTCAGGGGCCTGGGCCAGGGGGCCCTGGCGGGCCGGGGGGCGCGGCTGGGCAGACGTGGCCCGCGGGAGTCCGCTGCTGGGGCCGCCGGGTGACCATCGGGTGTGCGGTGGGCCACCTCGGGGCTCCGGCTGGCCAGTGAGGACAGGTCTCGGCGGGGCTGGCTCTGCCCGCAGGGGCCTCGCC
>NW_004567134.1:18496661-18497313 GCF_000260355.1 Condylura cristata | reverse complement strand
GGTCACGCCTGACCCGCCCGGCAGCCGGCCAGGCCCACGCGGCGGAATCTCACCCGCCGCGGAGACCGTTCCCTGCCCGCCCTCTGCGTGACCCTGCCTCCGCCGGGGCTCCCAGGGCCTCCTCCCGTGCCCGCTCCGCTGCCCGCCAGCGCAGCTGGGCAGCAGGACCCTCTCCGGCCCTGCCCATGGGCCCGTCAAGGAGGCCGCAGCGTAAGCCCGAGACCCCGCCCGGGCCCCTCGCGTGCCGGCCTTGGGGGTCCCTTGGCGACATTAGCCCCTGGCCGGCCTCCCCACGCCGAGAGGTCCGGCCACTGTGACCTGGGCCGTGGGGGCCCGGCCACGCTCCTGGCCTCTGGGACCGAGGGCCCGCAGGGCACCGGGCGGCACCGGGCGGCCTGTCCGAGCACTCTGGGCCCGGGAGCCCTCGGCACACAGCCGGCGGGCGGGGGGCCCCGAGCCCAGGGCCCGGGCAGGCAGCGGAAAACACTTTCCTGCTGCAGTGGCCGTGAGGACGGGTGAGAGGGGACAGGCAGGGGACGAGGACAGGGAGAGGACGGCCGGCAGAGTCGCCAGAGGCCAAAGGGACGGGCGCCCGGAGACAGCAGGCAGAGAGCAGAGGGCAGACGGGGGGCGGAGGATGGGGAACGGGGGA
>NW_004567134.1:18494338-18495489 GCF_000260355.1 Condylura cristata | reverse complement strand
CCCGCAGGCCGCCCAGGGTGACCCCCCGCAGGCCGCCCAAGGTGACCCCCCGCAGGCCGCCAGGGGTCGCGCCGGCTGGCGCTGGCCTCTGTGGCTTCCCAAGAAGGCTGCAGGTCCACCTTCCCACGGGACAACTTGTTTTCCAAACTGGGCCTGGTCATTTTGCATGTGGGGCTGAGCCTTCATTTCAGAGAATCACCCTGTGGCCCAGGTCCGGCGCCCGTCCCCGTGTCCAGCGGGCCCCTCTGAGCTGCTGCCCGTGCTGGGCTGCAGGTGGGGCGCTCCCAGCCCTGGACGAGAGGAAGTGGCGGCACCCAGGGGCCAAGCCGAGTAAACAGGCCGTTGCCTCACCGCGATCAGGGTGTGTCCGGGCCCGGCGGCTGAGTCAGAGCTGCGTGGGGCCAGCGACTCAGCGGCAGGTAGGGCCAGGCAGGCCCCCGGGCGGCCGTGACGCTGACAGACCCCAGAGGGGATGACGAGGACAGAGGGGCACCTCCCCGTGGCTGGCCAGGAGTCGGCCCTGCACCCGCACCTGCACACTGACCCGGGCGCCCCCCCACCTCACCCACAGGGAGGGGCGGTGGCCGGCCCCAGGGCACGGGGCAGCAGGGAGCGCCCAGCCCCACTGCGGCCACCTGACGGTCAGCCGAGGCTGAGGCTCCAGCCGCCCGGGGCGGGCCTCGACCTGGGGTCTGGGGGCAGGTGCAGGCGGGGTGCGGCCGACGCTCAGGGCCCCTGGAGCCGCCTCGAGCCTGACCCTGCCCTCCCCGAGAGGAGGAGGCCAGGCCCAGGGCCCTTGCAGGCTTTCCCAAGGTCGCGCTCTGGCTGGCCGCCCGCAGGACAGGGCCCGCCCAGGGCGGGGCGGCAGGAAGGAGAGAAAGCGCAGGAGCCGGCTGAGGAGTTATCTGAACCGAGACATTAATCTCCCCGATTCCGCTCCCTGCACGCCCTGGGTGGACGAGCTGTTCTCGGGCCTCGCCCTCCCCACCCACCAGCTTCTCGCGAAGAGAGCGGGCAGGGAGGTGGCCTTTCCTCAGAACCCCGGCTGCACAGGCGGCGCCCGCCCTTCGAAGCCGCCACCGGGAGGGAAACCAAGTCCCTGGAAGCAGCTGCAGCTCTGGCAGAGGCTGCGGGCGGGGCCTCGCGTCCAG
>NW_004567134.1:18493122-18494079 GCF_000260355.1 Condylura cristata | reverse complement strand
CGGCCACGGGGAGGGGACTGCAGGCGAGGGTCCGGCACCGTGGACTCTGGGCGGGCCGAGCCCACGCGCCGTGGCTGCGGGCCGTTTGGGGCACCCGGCCCTGGCCTCGACGCCAGCAGGAGGCCCCGTTCGGGCCCCGGACGCCTGCGGACGTTGCCAAGTGTGCCTGGGAGCAAAGTGGTCAGAAAGATGGCCGAGCCCCAGACCGGGGCCCTGCTGTTCCGGAGGGGCCCCCGGCCGCCGAGGCGGTGCCCAGGGCGGACAGGAGGGGGCCGGGACCCTCCAGGCCCGCCGAGGCAGGCCGCACGCCGGTGTGGGAGGCTGTGCCCGTGCCTGGCGCCGCGTCCAGAGCTAAGGGCGCTCTGGGCCTGCCGTTGCAGCTGTCCGCGCCTGGGGCCCGGTTCCCCGTGTGGACGGGCTGGCGCCCCCTTCCCCCGGCGGGGACGCCACGCCCTCTCCTCAGCCCCCGGCCTCACGCTGCATCTCCAGGGCTGCGGAGGGTGACAGGAGGCCCGGCCCTCTTGCCCGGGGGGCCTAGCCGGGCGCCCGGAGGCCGCAGAGCTGGTCCGGGCGGGGGCTTCCTGCCCCCGAGGCCGGGCGCGGACACGGTGGTGGGGGCCGGGCTGCCGCTGTGGCGCCAGGTCCCCGCGCTGGCAAAGGACGGCGCAGAGGCAGGCGGCCGGAGCCCACGGCAGGAGAGGACCCGCGACTGCCCGGGGCGGCTGGGGCTGGGAGCGCGAGCCCCGAGCCCGGGCGAGGCACAGGGACGAGGGTCGCCCCTTCCTGCGACCCTGGCGCGCCCCTGCGGGTGCCAGGCCCGGTGGGGTGTGGCCGTGGCGAGCGAAGGCCTGGCTTGGGCCGGGGCTTGGAAAAGTGGCGAAAGGCAAGAAAGGAGAAAACGGAGGAGAGAGAGTGAAGCCAGGACTAAAGGAAAAATCAAAGAAAAGAGGAAGGGGG
>NW_004567134.1:18491742-18492245 GCF_000260355.1 Condylura cristata | reverse complement strand
TTGCCGCGGGGAGCGCACGGCCTGTCTCTGTCCACCCAGCAGGGCCGTTCCCTGTCCTGGCACGGCCTGTCCAGGAGGGCCTTTCCCCGCCGGGCCGGCGCCCAGGCGGCGCGGGAGCCGGAGCGTGGGCATGCGGGGCGTGAGCTGCAGAGGGACGCCGGCGCCCGGGCACGCCAGGCTGACGCCCTCCCCGGGAGTCTCTCCTCCTTCCCTGGCCGGGACCCGCTGTCCACCCCTCGCGGGGCGTGGGGCCTGACGCCGTGTACCTTAGGCCGCACGGGACTGACGCAACGATGGGGAGCCGGGGGGGGGGCGCGGCCGAATCGGCTCCCCCAGGTGGTTCTCTGGGACGCCGCTGGCGAGGGCGCAGACCCATCCCACAAAGTCCCTCCCTGAGCACCACGAGCGAGCTCGACCCGCACGACCTCGGCGCTCCTGTGCCACCGTGCGCAGGACACCGCGGGAGGTCCCCCCGAGCTGCCGGGCCGACTGGGGCCGGCACG
>NW_004567134.1:18488662-18489808 GCF_000260355.1 Condylura cristata | reverse complement strand
CCTGGCTCTGGGGGCGCCTGGCTCTGGGGGCGCCTGGCTCTGGGACGCCTGGCTCGGGGGCGCCTCGCTCTGGGGGTGCCTGGCTCACGGGGGCGCCTGGCTCTGGGGGCGTCTGGCTCTGGGGGTGCCCCACTGCGTTGCCGCCGCCGCTATCAGTGTGCGTCTCACACCTTCACGGCTGCTTTTGCCTGGTCTCACGTGTCACCCCTGCCCGCGGGTGAAACGCACAGTCTCGGCGCCGTCCACCTGCCTCCCCGGAGACCCCCCCACTTCCAGGGTCACCCTGTGCCATAAAGAGGAGGGGCCCGCGGGGCGCCCCGGCAGGCCTGGGACCCCCCCGGCAGGTGACCGAGCAGGCCGGCCGCGCCTCGGGGCCCGGCTGGGTCAGGGGCTACGGTGAGGGCCCGGCCGGCTGGTCCGTCCCCGCTGGGCTCAAGGTAGCTGGACGTCCCTAGCGCCCCGCCTCGCCGTGGACAACACCGGCCTCCGGAGTCAGGCGGAGCAGTGAGCTCACGTCTGAGCAATGCGCGTCGGCCCACGGCCTTTATTCCAGCCGCCCGCCCTGCCCGCTCCCGCGCCCGGTCCGAGCTGAGGGGACGTAAACAGACGGCCCTCGCTGACCCGCGGAGGCCAGAGTCTTCTGCAGAGAAACGGAAGACACTGCTCCGAGGCAGGAGACAAGAAAGCACCAGCCCCGAGGGCCAGGGCGGGTCTCTGGGCTGAGCCTGCGTGGGTGGCGCCGGCCACCGCGTCCCGCACCCAGCCGGGCACTGCCGCCCCCGTCATGCCAAGACACAGGAGAAGCCGGGCGCCGGGCCCCCCTGCCCCCAGCGCGGGGCCCCCGCTCCTGGCCACCCTGCGGGGGAGGGGACAGCGCCAGCCGCCAGGACCCGGCCCCAGGCCGCAGGCCGCCCCTGGGCCAGCTGGGGTGGGCGGTCCCGCCCAGGCGTCTGCGGTCTCCATGACAACAGCCAGCGCGGCTCCCGGCCAGCGGCCAGCGGAGCGGAGCGGTCATCCGAGAAGCCCGCCCCGCTGTGGAATGCTTCTGGGCAGCGCTGACGTCGCTGGCGGCCGCTGCCGCCGGGGCGGCTGATGCAAGCTGGCCGCCAGTGCGCGGCCCTTCCGGCCAGGCCCCCGCGGTCACGC
>NW_004567134.1:18487022-18487657 GCF_000260355.1 Condylura cristata | reverse complement strand
GGGCGCCTGCTGGGGCGGGCAGTCGGCCCGCCGCGTTCACGGCGCGCGCTGGGGTGGAAAATGTGTTCACGACCACGCTGCACGGACCTGCTCCTCGGTCAGACCGAGCCGAGCGGCCATCGGGCGACATCAGTGGAGAATGAGCCTCCATCCGGGTCTTTCCACGTGTGGGAGGGAAGCAGGCCGCGCTGTAAGACTTTGGCCCACGGGGGCCACGGGGCCGGAGGCCGGTGGGGGGTGCGGCCGCCCCCCGTGGGCTTGGCGCTGCCCTGCCGGGGGCGCCCCCCTCGCCAGAAGCCTGGAACCAGGCTTTCGTGTGAAGACGCTTCTCCTCGCTGAGTGAAAGGAAATGAAGCTCAGCCCACTGAGGAGCGTTTGCGGGCCCAGGGTGCCTCCCTGCGCGGCACACGCGAGGTGGGAGCGGCTGGGGGGGGCCAGACTCAAGGGGTGGGGGCGCCCCCTCGCTGGGCTCCGCCTTGGGGAGGGGGCTCGGGACGGGAGGGAGAGGTGGGTGCCGCGGCCTGCAGATGTGTTCGCAGGTACCTGAGGTGAGGCGCCTGAGGTGAGGCGCCTGAGGTGAGCGCCTGAGGTGAGGCGCCTGAGGTGAGGCGCCTGAGGTGAGCGCCTGAGGTGAG
>NW_004567134.1:18481047-18486716 GCF_000260355.1 Condylura cristata | reverse complement strand
CGCCTGAGGTGAGCGCCTGAGGTGAGCGCCTGAGGTGGAGTGGGGGGCGAGGCTGCGGGCTGGCCTGCAAAGTGCCAGGAAAACCTGGACCCGCCGGGCAGGGGGCGGCGGCCGGTCGCTCTGAGGTGCAGGAGCAGCGCCCCCCGCGCACCCTCTGTGGGCGCGGCCTCGCAGCAGCCGCCCTCGCTGCCTCACGTGCGGCTTGAGGGAAGCCGTTCAGCCGCCCTGGGCCCTGACTTCCTCTGCAGACAGCAGCAGCCCCTTCCCTGCCACCCTCCTGCAGGCCCGCGGAGAGCGGCGGCTTCTCCCTGGGTGACAGGCCGTGTCAGACAGAACCGGAGCCGGGGAGGCGTCCGTGGGCTGGCGCCACAGGCGGGCAGGCGGGCCGCCGCGAGCACCCAAGGGAGCCCAGACGCGCCTGTCTGTCAGCAGGGAGGCGACTCCGCTCAGAGGGCCTCAGGCGCCGCCAGGGCGCCTTGGCCAGCCACCGCGGCCCTCGGTGACTGGCGTGGACACGCCCTCGGGGCGGGCAGCCTGGTGGTCGCGTAACGTCATTCCTGGCGTCCCCAGGGCTGCGCTCGGTCAGCGCTGTCGCTGCCCCCCACCCGCTTGCTGGAGCCCGGTGTGTGCCACGGACGCCGGCGCCACGGACGCAGCGGGGCTCTGCCTGCCTGCGGCCGACAGCAGGGCGAGGGTGACCACGCGGGGGCCACGGGGAAGTGCTGGGGGGCGGCGTGGCTGAGGCCTGGGGGACCCGGAGGTGTGACCAGAAGGGACGCTGGAGGCCCGGACTCGGCGAGCAAATAGCCGGCCAGAGGGCGAGAGCGCGCCCGGGGCCGGCGGCTAGAGAAGTGTCTGTGCCCGACGCGGGGCCGAGGGGCAGTGGTGCGGAAGGGTGCCGGAGGCGCCAGGCCAGGCCACACGGGGCCGTGTCAGGCACACGTGGCTGCGCGCGTCCGACGGGCACAACGCGGCGTGTTGCCACGTACGCGCCGGCCGGGCTCGCGCCTGAAACCGTGCTACGAGCGTGAACCCCGTCACTGGCCTACAGACGCGCCCGCTAGCCGCCGCCTGCCTGTCGGGTAGGTTCCCGCCCTCTGCCTGGGTGACCGCACGATGGGAGCTGCGTCCCGCCCTTGTCCACGGGCCACCCCCTCCCGCCCCGGGTGCTCTCTGCCCGCTGGCATCCTCTGCAACGGCGCACGCCAGCGTATCATGCCAGCGAAGTCACACATGCGCATTCTGCCCAGCTTCCTTCTTTGGCATCGCTGGGGTCCATGGCTGTCCCTTTCACCCCGAGTGGTACTCCACGCTTCTTGAACTTGGCTCTTTCCAGTGAAATCCGGAGAGGTGGCCGAGGGCCCGGTGTCACGTGTCAGCTGACTGTTCGAACGGGCCATCTCGGGCAAGAGACCCCAGTGTCACCCCGTTTCCTTGACCTCGGTGACCGGTCGGAGCCAGGTCAAACTGCTTGTAGCTGACTGGACCCCGCTGGATCTGCTTGGAGTCACCTGGATTTGGTTCAAACCAGCTGGATCAAGGTCCAGCTGGTTTGAGCGGTTTGGAGCCCCGGGGCCGGCTGTGTCCAGCGGGTCTGGCTGGCGTCAGCGGGGTCAGCTGTGTTCCGCCGCAGCCGGTGTCGTCCGGCTGGCGCCCGCTTGAGCCAGCGCTCTCTGGCTGGACTGGGCTGGCCTTGGCTGGATCCGGTTCGAGCTGGCTCCAGCAGGTTCGAGCTTGCTGAAGTCGGCTGGAGCCAGTTCAGACGGGTCAGGGCCAGGTGGATCCAGGCGGGGACGCCACGAGCTCTGTCTGGGTCGGGCCGGTGTGAGGCGGTTGGTCCTCCTGGGGCTGGGGCGCCATGGCGGCGGCTGGGGCTAGCTCACGCCGGGGGGGCGGCTGGGCCGGCCGGAGCGCGTGGCCAAAGGGGGCGCGTGCTCCCCGCCGAGCCACGTTGCGCGCGTCAGCAGATGGCAGGAGGTCAGGACGATTCCTGCGGGCGGCTGCAGCGGCCGCCCCCGGCAGCCTTTGACACCCCGACAACCCTGGCCCCACCCTTGACCCTGGAGGCAGGGCCGGGCGAGCCTCTCCCGGGCGTCAAGGGCCTTACGCTTTGCTTCCGCCAGTGCAGGGCCGGGAGTGGGCGTCAGGTGGGAAAGAGCCCACCGGAGCTCTCTGGGCAGGAGAGAGGCGAGGGGCCTGCCGTCCACCCGGCCGACGCTGCCAGCTCCTCCCTGCCGCGGCGACCGGGTCTCCCTCCACGCCGGCCCAGGGCATCGCCGCTACGCGACGTGTTACCGGCCCACAGGTGCTTCTCGGAGCCTCGCCGAGGAGGGGCCGGCCGTGCGCCGACCACAGGAAACCGGGCGGCGTGGGCCTCCGCGGGCCTCCCCCGGGACGCGATGGCCCGTCGTGAAGGCGGCCACCGCGCCCTGGTGGGAGCAAACCCCAGAGCCCCAGTTCTGGGGCAGCCGAGTTCCGGGCTCAAATCCCCGCCCCGCCCCTGGGAACTTCTGGGTGCGTCAGCTGCCTTAGCTCACGTCTCGGTGGGGAGCCACGTGAGCCCCACTCCCAGGCGTGTGCGGCGGGAAGGCCCCGAGCGCCCCAGCCCCCCCGAGCCGGCCGAGGAGCCTGCAGGGAGCGTGGGGTCTCCCCACGCCGGGCCGCGTGAGCCAGAGGGAGGCTGGCGCTGGAGCGTGCTCCTTGCTCTTTCCGGAGAGGAAGCCTTGGCTGGCGGTGGCGCCTGGTGCCTGGCAGGCCGAGGCCCGCGCCTCCTGGGGTGTGTGCCGCCCCAGCCCGCCCGCCCGCCCCCCTGCGCTCCGCCTGCTCCTTCCAGCGTCCCCCTCTGGCGGGGTCCCTGAGGCACGGGGGCGCAGTCTGTCCGGTGGGCTGGGGAGCTGGAGGTGGCCGGAAGGGCTCGAGGGAGGGAGCCGCCTCCCCGCCGGTGAGTGTGAGCAGGAAGTGGGCGAGGAAGCATCGGCCAGCAGTGAAGTCTGAAAGAGGAAGCGACTGCGGCCGGCCGCTCCGCCCGAGCCCAGCGGCTGGGCGGCTGCAGAGCCCGGCGCAGTGACCCCTGCGGGGCCGCGCCGCGGGACGGCCTTCGGGGGCTGCAGTGTGGGCGGCTGCACCTCCTTTTACCCGCGTCAAGTTTTCAGGCTCCTGGAGATTTGCAAAGATGCCGACTAAAGCCAACAGTTTTGTTCTTTTTTTTTTTTTTGATTTATTTATTTGTGCATGCAGAACTGGGGTGCAGGCCAGAGGCTCAGGGGCGGTGAGAGGCTTCCCCAGAGACAGAGCGGGGAGCAGGACAGGCAGATGGACGAAGCCCACTGCCGAGGGGAGCCGCGGGCGGTCAGGAGAGGTCTGCCGCGCCCTGGGGTCGCCTCCGGGGCGGGCGGGGATCGAGCTCATGCGGAAGCGGCTTGGCCTCTCAGTGCTGCGCTGTGACCCGCGCGCCCGGGGAGGGCCGTCCTTCTTTTTTTTTACGCCACGTCCCGGATGACCCTGGAGGCCTCTCTGAACTTCGGGCCCCCGGTGATGACTCAGAATGGCCTGTGACCCTGACGGATACGGGCTGCGGGACTCGTGGTCACAAGTGTCAACATGCCCTCAGCCCGGCGAGACAAGACGGGGCTCGGGGGCCGCCGGTGACGCACGGGCCGGGCAGAGACTCCCCGGCCCACCGCCGACCGTGCGCCGCGGCCTGGGCTGCAGCGAGAGCGAACCTGCTGGCGGCCTCTGTGGGCGGCTCAGGCCGGTGACAGTGGCGTCCCTGGAAGGTGGCCGCCCCCGGGGGTGGACGCAGGCCGGGGGCAGACGCGAGGGCTCCAGCAGCCGGCTGGCGGTGGGAGAAACCGCGCCGGGCTGCCTCGGGGCGCCTGCGGGACGGCAGCAGTGTCCGGGAGCAGGGCTCGCGGGGAGGCGGCCCCCGAGCGCAGGCAGACCTTAGGGCGAGCACGGCACGCGCGACCTTTGATGGGGTCAAGACTACGGTCGGAGCTGGGCTTCTCCTTCCATAAAGATTTATTTATTGTACGCAGAGCTGGGGTCCAGGCCGGGGGTGCAGGGGTGAGAGGCCTCCCCAGGGACAGAGCGGGAGCAGGACAGGCGATCGACGAAGCCCACTGCTGAGGGGGCCGCGGGGAGCCAGGAGGGTCCGCCGCGCCGTGCGGTCGCTCCCTGGCCGGGGACGAGCTCGTGCCGCGCGGCCTCACAGCTCTCTAGCCCCTTGCGCCCCCGGGCAGCGCCCAGAGGTGGACCCGCGAAGCTGAGCACAGGACGCCACGGGCTCTCCAGCCCGCGCAGCGGCAGAGGAGGGAGCCGGCTGTGGCCAGCACCCAGCGGGCCTGCATTTTGGGGTCTCCTTCGGGCCAGAGACGCGGCGAGGGGGGCAGGCAGGGGCAGGTGGCCGCGGCCCGGCCTGGCTTCCTCCTGCTGCCCTGGGCAGGCGCAGCCGGAGAGGCGCGGGGACGCAGACCCGCGCGTATCTGCCGTCCGGGTCCCCCGGACGCGGGGGGCGGCCTCCCGTCTCACCGAGGCCCACGCCCCGACTGCGACCCCCGTGTGTCCTCGCACGCTGTCCCCTGGCGACGGTGGCCGCGGCTCGCGGGCCAGGCTTCCTGGCCACCGGGCGCTCCCCGCTCTCCCGCGTGCGGCCAGCACCCACCTTTTCCTCCAGCGGCAGCGGTGGCACCCCACCTCCTCCAGGAAGGCCTCCCTGATGGCTGGGACGCCGCCTCCCCGGCCCCACCCTGCCGCCCTCACACCTCCTCTGGCTCGTGGCCCCCTGAAAGGAACGCGGCGAGCGAGGCCGGCCACACGGCCACGCGCTGTCGGCCCAGGGCCGCGTCTGCCTCGCCGGCGCCTCTCGGCTGAGCTGCTGCCGGACACGTGGGCGCCCTGCGCTTCTTCCCGGCGGACGCCCGAGAGTCGGCACCCACCGGCCTCCTCTTCCCAGCCCGGATGTCAGATTGTGCGGGTGTCCGACTCGCTGCCTTGGGGAGCGCCTGGGGGAAGAGGGAGCTGGTGTCGTGGGCGGATTCCGGTAAGTCTCAGAGGGTGCCGCGTTTCGCTGGCCTGCGGAAGGAAGGGCTGGGGGGGGGGGCAGCTGGCCTGGTAACGGGGACCCGCTGGGAGGGGGAGCCTGCCCGGCAGCGCAGGCTCGGGGCTGTCGCTCTCCTCCCTCCGCGAGCGGCTCGCTGCCGTGTGAGGGGAGCTGGGGCGCGCCGAGCCGGGCCGCCGGGGGCCTCCAGCAGCAGCAGCGCCGGGTCAGCCGGCGCCCGGGGCTTTGCCTGTGCTGGGGCGCAGCCCGGCTCGGCGCTCAGAACAGGGTGCGCTCTGGCTTTGTGCCGAGGCGCGGGGCGCGGGGAGCCCAGAGGCCTGCCCCCCGTGCGTGGCCCGTGGCCAGACTCTGGGGCAGCACGGGTTCAGCTCCCGCCCTGCCCCCAGCCTCGCGGCGTGGGGGCGCTAACCGAAGCCGCGGGGCTCCCACGTCCCCGTCTGCACGGTCCGCGGCGTGGCGCCTCCGTGCGTGGGCCTGCCGTGGCGGAGGTTAAATGAGTTGACTCGGGTCGCGTGGGGGCTCCTGGCCCGTGCGGCTGTGTGTGTCCGGGGCTGCGGGGCCCTGCAGTCGTCCTGGAAAGCCACCTCGGGCCCTGGCCGGCGGCGCGGCC
>NW_004567134.1:18479498-18480605 GCF_000260355.1 Condylura cristata | reverse complement strand
GCCCTGGCGGGGGGGCGGCGCACGTGTCGCACGTCGGCTGGAAGAAAGGGCAGGCGCGGGGCCGGCGGCGGCACAGCCAAGCTGCTCGGCCTCTCGGGCTTTCTCCCCTACACATGTGTGTTCACCAAAGCGGCCCACGCAGCAGGGAGCCTGCTCTGGGGTGGACAGCGGCCGGCTGCGTGGACACGCGCTCACAGCGGCCGGCGCACGGCCGACTTACGTGGATGCGTGTTGGATGCGTGGACTCAAGAAGGGGCTGCGGTCACTGCGCTGCGCCATCCGTTCCCTGCAGCCCAGTCACCAGCCGCCGAGCCCCCTGCCGGCCCTGGGCGTCCAGGACGAGTAAGAAAGGCTGGAGGGCAGCGTGCAAACACAGCAGTGACGGCGTGGCGTGGCGTGCGACTGCGTGGTGTGGCGTGGCGACTGGCGTGGTGTGGCGTGGCGTGGCATGGTGACGGTGTGGTGTGTCTTGCTGCCCACGCCGGGATGCCCAAGGCTGGCCCAGCCGGAGAAGTGCCCGCTGGGTCAGGGACTGGAATGCTGAGGTCTGCGGGGCGGGCGCACTGAGGCGACCTGTGGCCAGTCCCGGACGAGGGCCCGCAACTGGGGGGGCGGGAGGGGGGCGGGTCCCCGGCCCGTGTCCTGGGAGCACTTGCTGGGCGACTCGGGGAGCCTGGAGCTCGCGGCCAAGCTCGAAGCCTTTTCACAGCAGCTGCGGGCGGGGCCGTGTCGGATGGCCACCGCTGCCCAGTCAACGGGGAGCGGCCCCTGGAACTCTCACGCCCTGCGTGGCGCCCGGCCCTGGCCGCTGGCCCTCCTGAAGGCCAGCGACTGCCGTGCTGGGCCGCTGGGCCAGGAGGGAGCGTGGCAGTGTGGTGCCAGCTGCCACGTCTCCGTGTGCCCTTCAGACCGGTGAGATGCCGAGAGGCCCCTGGGTCTGATGGGAGCTCTTGAGTTGAGGGTTACAAACACTGAGTTTATTACTGGAAGAGACTTCATGTTAGTTCTTTTTTTTAAAGATCTATTTATTTGTGCACACAGAACTGGGGCACAGGCCAGAGGTGCGGGGGTGAGAGGCTCCCCCAGAGACAGAGCGGGGAGCAGAAC
>NW_004567134.1:18476831-18479007 GCF_000260355.1 Condylura cristata | reverse complement strand
CGCCGGCGGCGGCGAGGTGCGCGCTGCGTGTGTCAGTGAGGCTGTTTACCTGCCTCCGTGCACGTGAGCCGCTCGCGCAGAGAAAGTCACTCGGGGCTCCGGGCGCAGCGGTCGCAGCGTGGCCCTGCTGGCCCCTCCAGCGCCAGTTCGACCCCCGCCTGGGGGCCCCGGGGCGCGGCAGACCCCTCCCGTCTCCCCGCCGCCCCCTCGGCGCTGGGCCTGGTCGTCGGCCTGTCCTGCCCCCGGCTCTGCCTCTGGCCAGTCCTCTCCCCCCGCAGCTCTGGCCTGTGCCCCACTTCTGTGTGCAGAAGTAAATAAATCTTAACAAAAATCAAATCAGTCCTGATGACCGCCCTGCTCCCAGTGGGGCATGAGCAAGGGCCCCGGAGATGTTTCTCGAACGACTGGAGGGACCTCCGTCTGCCCAGGCCCCCCGGCACGGTTCTCTAACTCACCAGGGCTTTCCACACTCAGTTTCACGAACAAGCGCTCAGCGTAGTTTCACAAATCACCGAGAACCGAAACTTGACATCGCGTCACCCTCCTATCCCTGATGACATTTCAAAAAACAAGGCTCGTGGGCGTGAGGATGCTCTCAGATGCAACTGGCCTGTTGAAATGAGACTGGTTTAAGCAAAATGTAAAACTAAAGACGTTTCAGCTTTATAAATGCTGAGCATCTTGGGGTGCTGCCTGGGGGGCCCCACGGACTGATTGTGCCGACGCGACGCCGCGGGTGGGGCCTGGGGCTGGACCGCGCGTGTTGACCTGGACGGGACCACAGTGGGCCGCCCGCAGGAAACACCGTCTGTCAGCGTCCGGCCCGGCCGTGACCGTGAGCCGCAGGCCCTGGGTCCCGGAGGGAGGGCCCCGGCCGGGCGTCTGGCCCCGGGCAGAACCATGTGCTTGCGCCGCAATGATGATTCTGCTGGCGCTCACCCCCCACCCCGGTTCCGGAGCCTCCTGGATTGTGAGGAGAAAAGACACACCCTGACCGTGGGTTGGGGATGAGACGTTGCTGTTGGTCGGTCCTGCCCTGCCCCCTGGCCTGGCGGCAGGCCTGGGCCAGCCCTGGAGGAGAGAGCTGGCTCTCATGACTTGGGGCGTCTCTTTTCCCTGGGAGATTTGTGACCCCGGACTTAAGACACCAAAACAAACCCTGCTCGCCGGCCCCCAGGGACGTCGGCGGCCATCCCCGAGCTCTGGGGAGCCCCCCGCCTGCGCCAGACACTGCCCCGGCCCCCTCCCGGGCTGGTCCGGCTCCCTGGAGCCTTCCCTGCCCTCTCGCTGACCAGTCCGCGCTGACCCTGCCCGCCCTCACCACTGTCCGTGGGGCCCTGTCTTGGCCCACCCGGCCGGTCTCCGGCGGGCAGAGCAGGCCGAACCCCTCCAGTGGGCAGGGCCTTGGGTGTCCACCCTGGGCCCGTCACCGTCCTCCCCTCGTCCTCTGTGCAGCGCCCAGCTCTCGGCTGACCCCCAGTCTCGGGCCTGACGGAGTCCACAGAGCGGGCTCCGCACAGCACGAAGATGAACCTGCCCTCGGCCGCTCTCGAGACCCCATCTCCTCCCCTGCGGGTTTCTCGCCCGTTCTCTGAACACACCACGCGGGAAGCTTCACCGCGATGCCACCACAAACACCCCAGGTCTCACGGCGCACCCCCATCTAGTACCGGGGTCTGCCGTGGCCACCGGGCAGCCGTGCTGATGAGCTCCCCCTCCCCGTCCTCAATGGCTCGCTTGAGCCCCAGTGATCCTGCTGTTACGACGGTGGGGGGCTGCTGTCCAGCTGGGGGGGTGCCCACAGCCCTGCCTGCCGCTCTTGGCCTGAGCGTCCATCGTCCACAGTGAGAGAGTGGACATTCTGGCTTAAAAATAACGGGAAGGAGCCCTTGGGGGCAGACAGGGGAGGACGAGGCGACGGCTGCCGGTGAACCCACCACTGGCCCTGGGCAGCGGCCGCACTTGCTGGCGAATGTGGAGCAGAGCTCCCTGCTCCCTTGTTTTTGAGCTTTATTTATTATTTATGCACAGAGAACTGGGGCACAGGCCAGAGGCGCGGGGGGCGAGAGGACTCCCCGGAGCAGAGCGGGGCGCAGGACAGGCCGACGGACGACGTCCACGCTGAGGGTCGGCGGGAGACAGGAGGGGCCTGCCGCGCCCTGGGGCCCCCTCCGGG
>NW_004567134.1:18475501-18476601 GCF_000260355.1 Condylura cristata | reverse complement strand
CCGCTGTCCGGAGGCCGCTGCTGCGACTGTAGCCCGCAGGCCCGCGGTTCGCTCCCCCAGCGCTGCCCGGGCCTCTGGCCCGACGGTCAGCGGGAGTCGGGGGAGAATGCAGCCCGCCCGGCCTCTGTGGGTCAGTGCACCCATGACGCCCCAAAATCCGCTGCTGGCGGCACCGGCAGAAAGGGGGCAGCAGCTTAGGAGGCCTGGGGGGGGAGTGGCCAGGGGCCCACTGACCTGCACCCCCGACCCTCAGCATGGCCGCCCGACTCCAGGCAGGGGCCTCGACCTCAGACCTCTGGCCAGGCCACAGGAGAGCAGGGTGTGGGGCTGCCCAGCTCGGGTGGGTGGACGCCCGCCTGGGGGCCTCCTGAGTGCGGCCCAACGTCCAGCACACCCGCGAGCCCACCGCCCGCGTTCTCCCGCCGGTCTTCTGCACTGACCTTCCCAAGGGCGAGTCAGTGGCCGGTCGGGGGCCGAAGCGCCTGTCCGGAGCCGCAGGAGAGGGCAGCGCGGGGACCTGACCCAGGCCTGGCTGCATCGAAACGGCCTTAGCTGCCCCCCGCTGCTTGGCCCAAGGACCCGCTGTAGGACCCCACCAGGTCGACCAGCAGCGGGGCCCGTCTCTGTGGCATGGCTCAGAGACGTCCAGGAGACAGCCCGCGTGGCCCAGCCCGGGGGTGTGGCCCGGGCCAGAACCGGGACCGCGTGGCCCGGCCCCAGGGCACCCAGCGCCCCCAGCTTGTCTCTTCCCGGCCAAGGAGGCAGCCGCGGTCCCAAGTGACCTTCCAGCAGCTTCTCTATCAGAAAGCTTTGCCCTGCTGAGACAGAAGGAACACGCGTCTGGCGCTGGGGCTGGCTGGGAGGCCGGGCGGGTATAAATAGCCCCTTCTCTGAGCCGGCTCCGGGGCCTCTGGCGGGTGGAGACGCCGTGTTTTCCCCAGGTCTCCTCAGGTCGGCAGAGTTAAAAAAGGAAAGACTCGGCTGGCCGCCGCGCTCCTGCTTCGCGTGAATCACGACAGGACGCTTCGCGGGGACAGCCGGGTCCTCGGAACCGGAGCTGCAGCTGCCACCTCCGCCGGCGGCTCGGATCCGCTCGGCCG
>NW_004567134.1:18474623-18475121 GCF_000260355.1 Condylura cristata | reverse complement strand
GCCCTGGCCCTGGCGGGCAGAGGGAGCGGCCAGCCTCGGGCAGCGCAGGGGCTGGAGGGGGCGGGCCGCCAGGCGAGCCGAGGCCTCCTGCGCCGAGCCGCCACGGGAGCGTCGGAGCCCTGGTGCTTCTGATCTGAGGTTTTGAAAGTCGTTTCACCGCAGTAGTTATGGCGGTGACGCGGTCCACACCCTGCACACAGGTTGGGGCGCAGGCCCACCCTCAGGGGCGTTGCCGGCCCTGTCCCTCGCCCAAGACCCATCTGCCCCCCCGTTTTCTCGAGCGTTGAGTTTGATGTGCACACCCAAGGATTTCCTAGGACACGCCCAGTGACCGCTGGCGTCTGGGGCTCCGCCCCACCCCGTCCCTTCTCTCCCCGCCGCAGGCAGGGGGTGATGGGGACCCCGGAGTGTCCGGTCTAGTGGGAGACAGGCCCCAGCAGGCGCACCCCGACAGTGAGCGGGACCGGCGGGGCCGGACAGTGAAGGGTCAGCGGGAGG
>NW_004567134.1:18471807-18474404 GCF_000260355.1 Condylura cristata | reverse complement strand
CGGGGCCCAGGTGGCGCGCAGGGCTGGCCTGCAGTCCTCCGTCCCCGGGCCCCTCGGTCCTGACGTGACCAGTTCCCTGAGGGGAAGGCAGGCAGCTTGCTCCCTGTGAGACCACAGGCCTGCAGGTCCAGGCCCCCGCCCCCGGCCCCCGGCTTCCTTCTCACCTGGCCACGGAGACCACCACCGTCCGGCCCAGGGACCAGGGGTCAGCCCAGGTCCAGGCCCCGCATGCGGTCCTCTGCTGCCCTTCCTGGCGAGGTCCCCGTCCCACGCATGACCCCAGCTGCTTAGCCCAGTGCCTCGAGGCCTCCCTCCGAGCGGGGCCCCCTGGGGGCCGGGCGCAGGCTACTCTCCGCCCACTCCCTGGACTCTCGCTCCCCAGGGCGACTCTGGGGGGGTGGGCTGGGAAAGCGCCCCTGTCCTTACGTAACGGTTGGGTGAGTGTCCGCGCACGGCGTCACGGAAGGAGGTGCTGGCGTGCGGGCGCGCCCTGCGCCGGGGCGGGAAGCGCCGTGTGCACTTGTCCACTCCAGACGCTCAGCACACGGCCGCCCTGAGCGTACCACAGCCCGCTGAGGCCCAGCAGAGGCCGGGCGTCCTGAGAACCGGGCTCTGAGGAAATGCCCGGCGGGAATCGCGGAGGGGAGTCAGCAGAGCCACACAGAGGGGCCGGTTTCACGGCCAGCGCGCTCTGATGTGTCGCCCGTCGGGGCCCTACTTCCTCCTCCGTCGAATGTCCTGGGGCCTGGTAGACCCGACGTGCAGGCCCGGGGAGCCGCGCCGCACGGACCCGGGAGCACGGCGCCCCCAAAGCCGGCCCCAGGGCTGGGGCGTGGGGCTGCGGAGACCAGGGGGGCGGTCGGGGAGGCCTGTCCGAGGGGCCGGCCCCAGGGAGCCCCGAGGGCGCGCGAGGCCCCGAGGCGGCTGCTGGAGCGCGTGATGAGCGGCGGGGAGAGACCCGGGACCGGACACCCCAGAGGCGGGTCAGAGAGGCGGGGTCGGCGCTCCTGGGGTCACGCCCGTAACCAGGACCCGCAGAACAGGGGCTGCCTTCTCTCTACAGGGAGGGGCTCGCTGTAGCCTCCGAAGAGAACGGGCCGGGAGGGCCAGGCCGGTTAGGAGCCACTGCAGCTGCGCAGGCGAGAGTCCAGGCGACCGTCCGCTGCGACTGTCCCGGAGAGCTCGGCCAGGGCCTGTGGCGGGGAGGCAGATGCGCTCGGCTCTCCGATCTCTTCCCCGGGGAGTGAGGCAGGGCAGAGGCTCAGCGTGGTGGGCGGCCGAGGGCATGCCCTCTGTCCATTTCTCTGTGACCTGACTGTCGGCGCAGAGCGAGAGGTCCGGCGGCAGCTGGACCAGGGCTTCGCGTTGAGGCGCGTCTGTCTGACGTTCGCTTCCACGCCGTCCGCACACAGACGCATGTGGGCCGAGGGAGCTGCGGGAGGTGGCCGCGTCCCGGCTCGTGGGCATCTCGGTCGATGGCACGGGGTCTGGTGCCAAGAGCAAGAGCTCGGCGCGGGAGCGCACGAGCTGGTTCCGGTCAGCGCAGGGAGACCTGGCCCCTGAGCGCGGCTCCGGCGGGCCTCGCACCCCACCTGCTGGTCATCTCCTGCAATCCCAGCGCCCGCAGGGAGCAGTTTCTCCTGCGGGAGGATGAGCTGCCCTGCAGATCCCAGAGAAACGCGCCGGGCGCTGGCCAGCGGGTGACGGCCTCTAGCTGGGCGCGCACCCGCCCGTCGGGGTGCGGCGAGGACCGGGCAGACACAGAGCCGGGGGTCTGGGCCCAGCCGCGCGCCCCACGCCAGGCTCGAAAGGGGGAGGCGCCCGGACGCCGCGTCCTCGGCCTGTCCCACGGCGGCCCCGGCGGCCCGTGGAGTCTGCGACGTGGCCGAGGGGCCGGCTTCGGTTCTCAGCTCGCTTCCGACTAGCGGTGACCTGCCGGGCCGGGCAGTTCTAGGGACTCGCCACCCCGAAACCCACGGGGGGCTCTGCCAGCAAACGGCCCTCTGGGCCACGGGCAGGCGCAGCGACAGCCCGAGGCGGTGCCGGGACACACCCGGGGAGCAGGAGAACATTCCGCCCTTCGCTGCGACTCAGCTGGTCACTGGTCTGCTGTGAGCTCACAGGAAGAGCAGGGCTGTCGCGGCCGCCTCGCTCACACACGCATGAGTCAGTCCGCGGCGCTCTGGGTTCTTTCCTGCCCCCGCGGCGCGGAGACGGTATCAGCTGATGGGAAGAAAGTGATCCCAGTCGATGAATAATGGAAGGCGAAGCCAAGCAGATGACAAATGCTGGCCCCGGCCCGCGAAGCCTCCCACGAAGCCGGCTGAACGCATCTGTTCGGGCTTAGATATCCCTCGGGGTAACTGGCGGCAGCTCCTCAGGCCCTTTGCTGGGCGGACCTCAGCGGGGCCCGGTCCGAGCGATGAGCCCGAGGACGGGGTTCCACGGCGCGTAAGTGTGGGGCGGCGTGGCCCTCGCGTTGGCACGCTGGAGCAGACCAAGCCGTTCACGCTCCTGAGCTGGCTGCGGGCAGCCTCCGGCGCCGGTGACCCCGCGGGCCGGGTGACCGCGGCGTCTCTGCGACACACACCTGGCTC
>NW_004567134.1:18460676-18471642 GCF_000260355.1 Condylura cristata | reverse complement strand
GCGGCGTCTCCGGGCCTCTGCTCCCGGCAGCGTGTGGCACGGCGTGGTGACGCGGGGGCCCGGGAGTGCAGGGAGTGATGGCGGCCGAGCAGGCACTGCCGTGGTCACCTGCGGCCTCAACGGAGAAAAGCACGTGGACACGGGCTCTGCCCCGCCGCGGCTGTGCTGCGCCCTCCCGTCCTTCCTGCCCGGGCGGCCGGCGGGCACTCCTGGTGCGGCCCTATGGAGTCCGGGCAGGGTTAAGACGTGGTGCCAGGACGGCCCCCGATTCGGTGGGAGGGACGAGGGCTGTGGACCCGCGGGCACAGAGGCCAGACCCGCCGACGAGGGCGTCACAGCCACCTGCCAGCCGAGGCCCGGCCGGGGAGCGGCTTCTGGAGAGCTGGCTGGGCACCCTCTCTGCGGTCTCCTCGGCAGGTGTTTTATCCTGTGCGCTTCCAGACCGGTGGGGAGCTGAGCGTCACCTGCACTCCCCAAGGACGGTTCTGGCGAGTGCACAGGGAGAGAATCCCCCTGAGCAGAGGCTGGGGGGCGGGGAGGGCGCCCCTGTGTGCAGGAAGCGGGGAAGCCCTGGGCAGAGGGCCCCCCAGGTGGGGAGGCGGGCGGGGGCCCCAGCTCTCCAGCTGCAAGCTCTGTGTTTGGGCGCTCCAGGGAGGACTGGAGCCCCCCCCCTCTGCCTGCTGGCTGCCCTCAGGAGAGCCGGGTGCAGTTGAGCCACAAGGAGGGGCAGTCCCCAGGCCGGGAGGGGCCAGCTGGCTTGGGGACTGCCTGCACTGCCTGAGGTGCCCTCAAGGCCAGCCTGCCTCCCTCGGGTGGGCCCGTCCAGCACTGGAAGAGCCTGAGCTCAACCGCTGACCGCTCCTTGAGGTCCGCAGCCCGGAGAGGTGGTGCTGGCTGGGGCGCTGGGGAGGGTTCCCGTTCGGGAGCGCAGGGAGACATACATGTGAAGGCTCTCCAGGGCCTCTAAAGTGGGGGTGGCTGAGCAGCAGGCCTCGAGGGGTGACACCGGATTTTATTTACTTATTCTGTCTCAGGCTTGCTTTCGACACTGACTGCAGACGCTGTTATATATGCGCGTGTGCATATTTTTTGGTAGAGTGTTGAGGGTTACAACACTACATATGATTCGGGGGGCAAGGTCACGCCTCTTCCTGGACACAATGCCCATGCCCACCCCGAAAGCCCCCCGTGCTTTCCGCCCACGGGCCCCCCACCCTCTGGGCACCCTTCTCCTGGGGGCCGGAGTCCGAGGTCGGACTGCTGCGATTTGATCTGTTGTGTCTGTTCTTTTATTCCTTTGTGCTCTGCAGAGACGTGGACGTGGTCTTCAGAGGCCACTTGCCGGGGAGCTTGTTTCTGCTTTGTCCTTTCTCTGCGGGGTGGGGGTGCGTGAGGGGGGCTGAAGCCGCCTGAGGGGCCTGGAGAAGGGCTTCTGCGTGCTGGCAGAGGGCAGGTGGTCTGACTGGCCCTCTCCCGCGGTGTCCCCAGGGCTGGCAGCTGTCCTCTTGTCCCTTTGGAGTGGTTTAGGGTCAACGACCTGCTGTCCCCTACCCCCAGCATGTGGCGAAGGCAGGAGGGCCCGTCTCTGAGAGTCCTGTGCTGAGCACGGTTGCCCGAGGCGCAGCAGGGAGACTGCAGGGGCTCCTGGACTCCTCTGGGAGGACAAGGCAGAGGCCGGGGCCGCACCGCCCCACCGCCCCACGGGGCCTCTCAGCTCGGGGCCCACGCGGGGCTCTCCTGCCCTTCTCCTGGCCTGGCGCGGCCTTTCTCTGCTTCGCCCCAGATCGTGGCCAAGCATGCCTGCGGACGTGGGAGGGTCCCGCTTGCCGAGGCGCAGAGAGCAGCCTGCACGACCCTCACATCACAGGTGACGCCCCGACACCCACGGTCTCTCCAGCCTCCTGGACCCCGTCTTCCAGGACCTCCGGTGCCGGTCTCCTAAGGCCCTGCTCGCCGAGTCGGGAAGCCGTCTCTACCCGACCTTCCTCTGTCCCGGAAAGTGGCGGGTGACAACTGCCTGCGGCCGGCTGCAGCATGGGTGGGTGAGCGCGGGCGCAGGGGCACAGGCCTGCGCTGGCCAGGGCCCCCGCAGAGTGCTAAAGGCTCTCTCACTTCCCGCACCACGAGGCCGGCTCCGTGCCCACTTCAAAGATGGGGAAACGCTGGGTGGCCCAGGAGCGAGGTTGGTGCTGAGGTGGATCCCAGCGCTGCACCTGCCAGCGCCCCACCCTGACAAACGCTCTGGCTGCTGGCCGGAGGGGCGAGAGGGGGCCTGAGCCGCGGCAGGGACGCTAGGTGTGCGCTCCGAGGGGGTGTCCGCTCCCTCGGGGTGTGCGCTCCCTCGGGGTGTGCACTCCCTCGGGTGTCCGCTCCCTCGGGGTGTGCGCTCCCTCGCGGTGTGCGCTCCCTCGGGGTGTCCGCTCCCTCGGGTGTGTGCTCCCTCAGGGTGTGCGCTCCCTTGGGGTGTCCGCTCCCTCGGGTGTCCGCTCCCTCGGGGTGTGCGCTCCCTCGCGGTGTGCGCTCCCTCGGGACGCCGGCAAGCGCAAACGAGTCTGCCGAGCACCTAGCAAGACCGGAAGGTGCTCCGGTGGCGGCGCCTGCGGTGAGGCAGGAAGCAGGCCGGCTCAGCTCGCGCTCCGCTGTCCCTCGGGCTGGGTCCTTCTGCTCCCCGAGGAAGGGGGCGGAGGGAAAGGAGCGCTCTTCCCACCTGCCCTGGCCGAGAGCCACCTGTCACTTCTGCTCGCTTCCCATTGGCCAGTGCCAGTCGCAGGCAATCGCACGCTCCCAGCCCATTGGCCAGTGCAGTCACATGTCCATCACGTGCTTCCACCCCATTGGCCAGTGCTAATCACACGCCCTCGCACGCTCCCAGCCCCGGACAGCGCAGTCCCAGGCCCTGGCCGAAGCTGCACGTGGTTCTCACCCGGCGAGACCCTGCCCAGCGCCGCGCCGCGAACACCCCTGGCCAGACCGCGCTTTCTGGCCGCCTCGCCGCCCTAAGTTCCTCTGGTGGCTCGGTACAGGCTGCAGACCCGGGACTCTGAGGACACTTGGGGTGCCCCCAGCATGGCGGGCGCCCTGGGACTGCCCGGGGGAGGTGCGGGCCGGGCTGCAGCCGGCTGCCGTCTCCATCAGCGGCAAGCGGCTGCGGCGGCTGCGCACGTCGGGAGTCGGTCTGGAGCCCCGCAGGGGGCCCGGGGCTCAGGGGCTCCCGGAGAGGGGCGCCCAGAGACGGGGCTCAGGGCCTCCCGGAGAGGGGCGCCAGACGGGGCTCCCGCAGTTCAGCCGAGCCGCGGGGAGCCAAGACTCGGCCAGCGGGCAGCTGTGTCAGCAGGACTCACCTGGTGCCCCCCGCCAGCAGGCGCTCCGGCCCCGCTGGGTGTCACCAAGGCCCTGCCGCTCCCAAGGAGCCCTCCCCCGGGGCGTTTGGGCACTCAGCCCCCCTTGCCTGGGGGTGCCCCACTTTGAAACCCGGAGGGCCATCTTTCGGCTCTGGCTCTATGTCCTGACTGTTGTCTCCTTGGGGTCTTTCGTAGTTTAAAGAAATTTGATGATTTTTTTTTGGTTCTATTTCTCAGAAAAAAAAATAGATTGAAAGGAATAGACCTTGAAAAAAATTGATTACTATTGAAATTTTTAAAATTTATTTTATTTATTTATGCATACAAGAGCTGGGGTGCAGGCTAGAGGTGTGGGGGGTGAGGAGACTCCCAGACACAGAGTGGGGAGCAGAACAGGCAGATGGACTGAAGCACACTGCTGAGGGGAGCAGCGGGGAGGCAGGAGGGGGTCTGTGCCACCCGGGGGTCCCTCCCTGGCGGATAGATCTCGCTGCAGGGGCCGCCATAGCTCACAGTGCTGAGATTTAACCCCTGCGCCCCCAGGAAGGGCCCCCACTGGGGTTTTTGACAGGGATTTTATTGAATCCGTGCATTGCTTTAGGTGAAATTGTAAACAGTGTCAATTCTTTTGATTTATAAGCATGAGGTATCTTTCCATTTCATTGTGTCTTCTACTTATTTTTAAAAATTCCTATGGTTTCATTGTACAGGTCTTCTACCTCCTTGGTTAAATTCATTCCTAGGCGGTTTCTCTTTATTTGGGTGCAATTGTAAACTGTGTTGTTTTCTTAATTTCTCTTTCTGATGGTTCAGTGAGTATCAAAATGGTTCAAATGTGTATATGGATTTTGTAGCCTTCAGTTTTCCTACCTTTATCTCTAATTTTTCAAAAATATTTTATTTATGTACGCACATAGAACTGGGGCGCAGGCCAGAGGTGCAGGGGCGGTGAGAGGATTCACCTGAGACAGAGCGGGGAGCAGGACAGGCAGGTGGACGAAGTCCACTGCTGAGGGGAGCAGTGGGGAGACAGGAGGGGTCTCCCGCGCCCTGGGGGCCACCTCCGGGGCTGGCGGGGATCGAACACGCACTGAAGCAGCTGCGGCAGCCTGCGTCCTCCCCTGATGCACCACCAGGGAGGGCCCCATCGCGCTAATATTTTTTGTGGAGTCTTAAGGTTTCCCTGAGTATAAAATTCTATCTGTCAACACTGACAGCTTTCTGCTTTTCCTGTATGAATGCCTTTTCTCATCCTTACTCTGGTTAGCACCCCAATATGTTGAGTGGTTGCTAGGATATGGACATCCTCGTCTTGTTCATGATCTCGGGGAGAAAGCTTTCAGGTTTTCACCACTGAGTATGATGTGGGCTTGTCACGTATGACTCTTGTTATGTTAAGGTGCGTCCCTTTTATAACTCATGTCATTGAAATGAGTGTTGAGTCTTGCCAAAGGCCTTTTCTGTTTCTGTGGCGATAGGAATGCAGTATTATCCGTCATTTAGTTGATGTGGCGCATCATGTTGGCTGGTTTGTATCGATCACTCGCCCTACATCCCACTTGATCATAGTAAATGATCCTTTGTATGTTGTTGGCTTTGGTTTGCTGAAATATTCATGATGGTTTTTGCATGTGTGTTCACCAGAGATACCGACCTATAGTTTTCCCTTTTTGACGCGTTGTCTGGTTTGAGAATTAGGTCATATCGTCTCATGACATAGTCAGGAAATTTCGCACCTTCACATTTTGGAAGTGTTTGGCCGTTTCCCCGATCTCCTCAGCTATTTGGGAAGTTCTCAGCTATTACTCCCTCGAATAAGTCTTACTCTCCCTTCTCCCTCTCTTCACCCTCTGGGTCACGCGTTGTCTTACGGCGTCTTTCCTAAGGGAACTGCGGAGATCTCGCCCTTGGTCTTCTTGTATGAATCTTATTTTGCTCTTTCCCCCCTGATTCATTTCTGTGTCTATCTCTGAGTTCATTCCTCCATTAGGTCTGTCTAGTACAGAAACTTTCTGTGGCATCCCTGATGTAATGTATGGTGTCGTGCACATGCCGAATCTCTGTTCATTCCTTGTTTATAGTTTCTCTGATAAGGGACTTCTGCTTGTTAATCTTATTCCTGAGCTCGTTGGATTGCTTTTCCGAGTTTTCTTGTATCTCTGAGTTTCCTCTGTTGGGGTGGTGCCTCGGTGTAGTTACAGTCTGGCCTGGGGGAGGTACCACCCTCTGGTAACTCCAGGCATTGTGATGTCCCGGCGTCTGATGGTCTGGCTCCCCCGCAGGCTGGGCAGCAGCTGGAGGTGCTGTTCTTCGTGCTGCCAGAAGGTGGTGCTGTGGCCCGAGTTGCTGGTCTGCATTTGCCCCTACGGGCGCAGTGCCTGTGGGGTGGTGGTGGGCTGACTGCCCTGCTCTGGCTCTGCAGCCACGCTGGTGGTCTGTCCATCCAGGGATCTAGCCATGGCCCTGGGCGGAGGCGGAATCTGGCGCCCCTGCACCGGCCCACTTCGCTTCCCCTCCTCCCGGAGTCCCGGGGTGGTTGCCACGGGGCAGGCTCTGACCTGCAGCACGGGGAGACGTGCCTGCTTCCTGGTGCCTTCCCGGCTGAGGCCCTCCCGGGGCTGTGGCCGGGTCGTCTCTGGCCCGCCCTCGCCTGGGCCTCTGGGCTGCTGCTGCCTTCCCTGGGGAGCGCAGACTAGCTCGGCTGCTCACAGGTCTGTCCCCAGCCCACTGCGCCTTCAGACTCGCAGCTGCTGAGTCTGTCCGGGTCCCGGCGTGACAGGCGAGCCTGCTGTGCTCTCTAGCTGATCAATTAGCTGAATCTGCAGGGGAGCTCTGTAAAGGGACATGTCTTACAGGCCGTATTGCTGGCCTCACTCCCCGAGAATCAATTTTTTATAAAGATTTATTTATTCATGCACACAGAACTGGGGGCCGGGCCAGAGGTGTGGGGGATGAGAGGACTCCCCAGAGACCGTGGGGAGTGGGACATGCGGAGTCCACGGCTGAGGGGGCAGCGGGCAGGTCAGGAGGGGTCCGCCGCGCCCTGGGCTCGCACGGAAGCCGGCGCCGCTGTGTCCTGACCGCTGCTCGCCACGCTTCGTGGTCAGCACATGGTGCTCGGCCAGTCGGGCAGGACCAGGGATGGCACGGTGGGGTCATTCGCGTGCACCGGGGGCCGCTCTCACGCTTGCAGGCCTGCGCCGTGCCCCGCTGTGGCGTGGCTGTTCCTCAGCGGCTGCTCTTTCTGTTTGAGTAGCTGACGCATTGTTCCTTCCCCGTTGTGACTGGAGAGGAATTCATCCTGTGCGTCAGAGGCGCTCTGCCGTGTTCTTGCAGTGTGGGGCTCCTTCTGGCCCAGCCTTCACCGGCCGCTTTCCCGTGCCGCCTTGTAAAGCCATTCACTCACTCACGAGGCAGAGGTTAGTTCTGTTAAAACCGAAGGGCAAAATGTGCCCAAGTAGGAACACGGTCAGCTGCGCTAGACTCGGGCGTCTCAGCTGGGCCCCCCACCGTAGAGCCCACTGCCGAGTCTTGCAACTGGCAAGCTGGCCCTGGGGGGGCCGTGAGGGCACGGGGGGGCCAGCGAGACTGAAGAGGCTGGCGGACGGCCCGGCTCTCCTGCCGAGCCGCTCACCCACTGTCCGGATGAAGGAGGCTCATGCGGCGCCCCGCCGGGCCTTGCTGGGGAGCCCTCGGGGTTTCATCGCAGAGCTGTGTGCCTGCGCGACAGCGGACAGCCTCTGGCCCTCAGCCCCGCTCCCCTTCGGTCACGGCGCGCCTGGGCACGAGCTCATGCCCTTGCAGACCGCGCCCGGCAGCCCAGGCCCAGGCAGGGTGGACGCGCCGTGCGGAGTGGCCGGCCGGAGCCGCCGCAGGGGTGGGGTCCGTCCTCGCACCAGCTGGGGGCAGAGAGTACTGAAGAGGTGTGTGGAGGCGCCCAGAAGCGCAAGCGAGCCCAGAGGAGAGTCTCGGGACCCCTCATTATTGCCGACTCTCTGCGTGCCTCCCCCACCTGGCTGTCGGGGGCTGAGACAGGAAGTTTCCTGTATTTCTTTCCTCCCCCCCCTTCCTTTTAAAACACTAGCTATAAATAGAAGTTGCAGTGGTTGGTTGTCTCACCCCAGTGGAGATTCTTTCATGCCGTATCCCTTGGGTCAGTCCACAGTTTGATGTCAGGCTGAACACTACCGATAGCTACCTACATCAGAGAGGAAATAAATTGTTACTATTGAAAAAAACCCCAAAAAACCCAAGCAGTATAATCCCAAACCAAGAAGCGTTTTGATCATTTTTCAGTGATTTTTAATCAAAAGGAATGTCCAAGACTTGGAGCAGCTGTGACCTTGCCTGGACAATGGATACAGAATTGGAAACAGTGGTCATACACATGAGCTAATCGCCGCTATTCAGACGCTCACAAATGGCAGGATAGTCGCTCTCTTGCGCCTGGGGGAGCCAGCCACAGCACGAGAGGGCAGTGTTCTGGGTTGTCTGGGTCCCCGAAGGAGCCTTTGCATAAGCAACATTCCTGGCTTTCCTGCAGGCCGAGAGCACGTGTGCGTGTGTTATCTATAGAAACGTTGGTGGTGACATCTCCATCCCACCAGCTCACACACCTCTGCTGAGGGCGGAGAAAGTCCTCTGAGGCGTCCCTGGCGTCGGCTCTACCTTCTTTCGAATGACCTCTGTGTCTGTGTGAGTGCAGTGTGCATGGGCGAAATCTGTTGCAATACAATTTTTCAGATTTATTTTTACTCATGCATGTAAGATCTGGGGTGCAGGCCAGAGGCACAGGGTACAAGAGGATTCCCCAGAGACAGAGCAGAACAGGCCGATGGACTGACACCCACTGCTGAGGAGGCAGCGGGGAGCCAGGAGGGGCCTGCTGTCTCTGTGGGTCACTCCCGGGCCGGGGATCGAACTCAGGCCATAGCGGCTGGCCATAGCTCCATAGTGCTGAGGCTTTAACCCCTCCGCCACCAGGGGAGCCCTAAATTACATTTTAATTTTATAGTCAAGGGGCAAAATCAGTCTTGAAAATTACTCTCCTTTTTGCCTGGCCACCTGCAGGTTTAGCACTAAATTTGGGGCCACCCTCTGGCTACGTCTGAGTGGCATGCATTTCAGGGCCCTGGCCCCTGTTATTAGCGGGACTTGGTGTTCCTTGATCCATTATATTTTGGAGCCAGAACGTCCTGTGTGTTGGGTCAGCCAACGCCCACCCCTCCGGTCAGCCGACCCGCAGCAGGGGCCGCCACCTGGGCTGCTGCCTACCTGTGCACAGGTGTGGCCACCATGTGGTCAGCATGTCCAAACACTTCTGTAATGGTTGGTCAGGACACGGACGCGATGCCACCACCCCCTTGGGTGTTCCCCCTACAGCGGCCCCTCACGGACTCCCCCCACAACCCCCAACATCCGGGACCTAGTATCAGAAGTTTTCAGGGCCCTCCCTGGCCGCAGTGGGGTGAAGCGCAGCACTGAGAGGCTAAAGCCGCTCCCGCGTGAGTTCGATCCCCGCCTGTCCCGGAGGTGACCACAGGGCGCGGCAGACCCCTCCTGACCAGCCCGCTGCTCCCCTCAGCAGTGGGCTTCGTCCATCTGCCTGTTCTGCTCCCCACTGTCTCTGGTGAGTCCCCTCACTGCCCCTGCACCCCTGGCCCGCACCCCAGCTCTGTGTGCGTCAATAAATACGTCTTTAAAAACAACAACAGTTTTCAAGCGTGCAGGGTCCCAGAACCTGCACCACCTGCTGACGGAAGGCCGAGCACTCGAGGACCCCGGAGTGGGCAGCCTGGAGCGTGAGCTGCTCCGCGCCAGCCCTGGGCCGAGGAGGACCAGGATCCTGAGCACTGGAGGCGCGGGGGCAGTGCGTCCTGGGGTCCCTCAGGGAGCCCGACCTGCCGGGCTGGGCCGCGCCCGGGGACAGAGGGCAGCCCCCTGCTGGTCCTGGCGGCGGGGCTGTGAGCTGTCCCCAGCTCAGTTTCGGGAACAGACGTGAGCCACCGCGGAGCTGGGGTCTGGAGGCCGTCCGTGTTGGCTGGGCACCGCAGGGATTTTGCTTTTATGGAATTGCCCTACGGAGCTGCCGCGGCCCCGAGACAGGTCGGCAGCACTGTGGTTTCCCTGCTCACCCTGAGCCAGACTGGTGAGGCTCGGGCCGCTGTCGCCCTGCCCTGGTCACTGTCTTCACCGACGACGCCCCACTCTCTGGGACAGGACCTGGCACACGGGGCTGGTAAGTGTCCTGGGCTGAAGCGCCACGTTCAGAGGTTTCTGTTTGTTCTTCTGCTCCGGAAGGAGAAATAGGCAGACACGATCGATGTATTTTCTCCATGGAAGCTTCCAGAATCCCCACCCCTTGTAACAGAAGAAACCTCGGTTGGGAGCTAGAATCCGCGGTTCCGGTCTGCAGGCTCTGTCCCCTCGGCTCTTGGCAGTAGCCTGCCATTTCCTCCTTTATCAGGGCCTCGGGGCTCGGCCCGCGGGAGCTGGTCCCACTCGGGGCTGGCAGCCGGCGGCCCCTCAGACGGTCCCACTGGGACCCTCTGGGGGTGCGCCCCGGGCAGGGCGCGCTGCGAGTCTGCTGGCCGCGTGCCTGGGGCGTCCCTGCGGGCGCCTGGCCGGGCTCTCGGGGTCCTCGAGCAGCCGGTCCCAGCTGTCGATTTCCCCCTTCTCTTTCTGATCCCACCACGGCCAAAGTCAGGGCGGCAGGAGTGCCCGCGTGGCGCTGGAGGAAGCCAGCGGCGGCCGGCACGGAGCCCCCGGCCTCTCAGCCGCAAGGGCAGTGTCCCGAGGGCAGGGCTGCAGACGCGGGCGCAGTTGGCACAGGCAGAACCGTCCCGGAACGCGCAGCAGGGAGGGGCTTCCGGCAGCGTTGGCGCGAGTGCGCCTCCCGCGTGCCAGGCTGTGGAAGCTGTGCCCCCGGGCAGCGCCCGCACCCTCGGGCTTTGGGTTTGCCTTGGGGGGGGGCGCGTGAGAAGCGGAAAGGGGTGTGAGGGCAACGTGAAGCGCTCTCTGGGTCCGCCGCTTTGTGGGGAGGCGGCTGACACCCCCTTAGCCCCAGGACGGTTCTCAGGACACCTCGATCCTGGCAGAAGTAGTGACGGCACCCCCTGCACCCTCAAAGGGCCCCACTTTGGGTGACAGATACCACGCTGCCCCTGCCCAGAAAAGAGCAGGTGGCTGGGGGCCGGGCTGGCCTGTGGGGCAGCGGGCCGGGGCACCGCGCTGCCAAGCCGCGACCAGCCTGGCGCTGCAGCTCCAGTCCCACCCCGCCCGCCCGCCGCCCCTCAGCGCGTGGTTCAGTCCGCCGGCCTGCTCTGCTCCCCGCTCTGTCTCTGGGGGGTCCTCTCACCCCTGCACCTCTGGCCTGCACCCCAGTTCTGTGTGCATAAATGAATAAATCTTTAAAAAGAGCAAAGAATCGGGCTGGTGGAGGGCGCCCTGACCCGGCCCCGCCAGCCGGCCTGCTCGGGAAGGAGCCAGTGGCTCGCGTCACGAGTTACGACTCAAGCTCGGGCCGCAGTCAGTGGGGGGCCTTGGGCTCGGCGCACGGGGTGCCCATGTCGGGGTGCCGCTCCTGCAGGCCGTCGGCCGCGCAGCACCCAGAGCGTGCGGGCAGG
>NW_004567134.1:18459155-18459866 GCF_000260355.1 Condylura cristata | reverse complement strand
CTCTGCCGGGTCGCGTCTTCCGCCCGGCCCGAATCCCGGGGCCCTGGGGCACGGTGGGACTGCGCGCGCCCAGCCAGAGGGGCTGCCTATGGCCCGGGGCTGCCAGCCTGAGCGGCCAGAACTGGCGCCGGCTCACTCCTGGCTACCACCACACCGGGAATAAAATGCCAAGCAGGGCGGCTGCGCCTGCTTCCGCTGTCCTCGCTCGCTGTCCCGGCCGGGTCGGAATGGCCCTGGCCGGGCCTCATGCTCGGGGCGGGCCCGGCCCCCGGCCTCGGGGCCTCCGTAAGCTGGTTCCCGGCGCCCCGGCTCCAGCACTGTGCGTCTCTGTGCTCTGGGCCGTGTCCCGGAGCCCCTGCGACCAGAGGCCTGCCACACTGAGCCGGGGCACAGGCCACGACGGTGGGACACCGGGGTGTCCGGAGAAGCCGCACCCCACCCCCGCCTCCGGGAGCCGCCGGAGCCCCACGGGAACCCTTCCTGCTGGCTGCGGCGTCCGTGCGCGGTGCAGGTGCGCGTGGCGCGGCTGTTCTTCCGTGGCGAGGGCCCAGCGGCAGCTGCCCGCAGAGCCGGGCTGGCCCGTCTGCCCGAGACTGGGGGCCGCCGCGCCAGCCCGGAGACGGCGCCCGCTGCCTTTTCCACGGCTGCGTAGTATTCCCGGGGGGGGTTGCTTCACCGGCTGGGCCAGACATTCTCGCGACTGCCCGCCCC
>NW_004567134.1:18458367-18458844 GCF_000260355.1 Condylura cristata | reverse complement strand
GAGGAGCCGTTGGGGTCCGGGCCGAGGCCGCCGCGTGGAAGCCGCGCCGCCCGCCGCCATCATGCTGGCGCTCATCTCCCGCCTGCTCGACTGGTTCCGCTCGCTCTTCTGGAAGGAGGAGATGGAGCTGACGCTCGTGGGGCTGCAGTACTCGGGCAAGACCACCTTCGTCAATGTCATCGCGGTGCGTGCGCGCTCCGGGCCGCAGCGCTAGGCCAGCGAGGGGCGGCGGGGAGCCGGCACCGGGCGGGGCCGGCAGCAGCGACCATGATCGCTTTGTTCAACAAGCTGCTGGACTGGTTCAAGGCCCTGTTCTGGAAGGAGGAGATGGAGCTCACGCTGGTCGGGCTGCAGTACTCGGGCAAGACCACCTTCGTCAACGTGATCGCGGTACGGGGGCGCGGGGCGCGGGCCCGGGGCGCCGGCCGAGGGTCGGGCCTGTGCCCCCGCCGCCCCCGCCCCGCGTACCTTGGATGG
>NW_004567134.1:18451961-18458168 GCF_000260355.1 Condylura cristata | reverse complement strand
CAGTTGGCGCTTTGGCCGCCTGGGGCCGGAGGCAGGGAGGCTGCGTCCGCCCGCCCGTCCCGCCGTCCGGCCGTCCGGCCCGCTCACACAGGGGCTTGCACTTGTCGCAGCCTGGGCCTGCGCGAAGGGCTGGCCGGCCCTGGCACCGTGGGCGCTGTGGAAATCCCTGTTGAGTAGGGGCGGGCTGCCCGACCGGCTGCCCGACCGGTTTGGTTGCAGGCTGACTCAAAGGCGGCTCCCGTGGGAGTGTGTCACTCGTGACTCTTAGTCCTCCCGCTCACCGAGCATCAGCACCGAGCCGCGCAGGCAGCAGTAGCGCCGAGGAGACCCCCGGAGGCCCGCCTGCGGCTGCCTGGAAGTGAAGCCGCGCACCTGGCCGATTCCCTCTGCCTTCCGCGGGCCGTGGGGTGCACGCGTGTCTCCCTTCGCCGAGGCCAGTGAGGAAGAGCTTGGGTGGAGTGTCCAGTACTTGAGCCTTTATGATATGATACGGGAAAGGCCAGCCTGAGTGCAGCTGGCAGGGAACTAAATTTTCTGATACTCCCTGGAAGCAAGGATTGACTCGGAAATCCCATCCCTCGGTAGGCTTGAGCTCGCTCATAATGGGGGTAGGTGTGTTGTGAGCCTTCTTCTCTTATTTCGGAGAAGTTGTGCTTTCGAACTCTAAAACAGTTTGGTAAATCTCCAGGGAACTTTTTGCTGGTTTTGTGCTTAGGTAGTTTGTAGACAGAGTTTCCTAATAAGATGAGCTGAGCGTGGACTTTGAGTGAGGCACCTCTGGCTTTGCCCCTGAGCCGCCCGGCACCCCCTTTCCGCCCTGGCTGCCCGCTTGGGTAGATGGCGATGCCGGCGTGTCTCGGCTGCCCCAGGAGTGAGGGCCGGCAGATGTCACAGGTCTGGCCTGCTGGCTGCAGCGGGGGGCTGCTAAGTGGGCGCTCCCGTTTCTGTCTCTGCTCTGTAGATTGTTCAGCCCAGAAACCATGTTTTGAAAATTGTTCGACGGCGGTTAGCAGGGGTTGGTTCCCTCGGCGCCCGCTGTAGCACCAGGTGCCGGTGCGGCAGCGGGTCTGGGTCCAGTAGCCACATTGGGCACCGGCCCTCCCCCACCTTTTTGCAAATTTTACTTCACAGCGACAAAACTTCTGGAAAGGGGCTGAACTCAAAGGGGACCGGTGATTTTCCTTAACGTGAGACAGTTATTTGGATGATGCTGATGTGGGTGGGTTCTTTGAGGCAAAAGTCTGGGCTGTCACTGATGGGCCTCCCAGATGCTGCAAAGAGCCCTCCGTCAGTTTCATGCCTGTTCCACCCTCAGCCGGCCTGCCTGGGTGGCATGGCATACCTGGAGAAGAGGGCTAGTCATTAGGACTTACAAGCTCAGGCAGAAACAGCGTGTCCAGGTGGCGGCTTTAACTTACCTGTCTGGCCTTCCGTTTGGCACGTCTCATTTCTAGGCTAAATACAGATGTGTGGGGCTCGGTGGTCACTTTGACTTATAGCTGGCAGCTTGGTAGGCCGGGAGGGTGTCAGGTGAGGCCAGTTTGCGTCTGGTGAAAGTTCACCTTTTCTAGTATCTAATTGCAGCGTGACCGTCTGCTGCCTCAAAGTTAGTAAGCGCTCCGTAGATGCCATTCAGCTGCCTGGAGAGGCCTGGGAAGCTGAGTCACTGACATGCCGGGTTTGGTCTCCTCTGAAGACCCTGTGCCTGTAGAGAAGATCCCCTGTGCGCTGCACCCCGTTAGGGTTTGACGACAGAAACGACAGCTCCCCGTCGTGAGTATTTTCTGCACTAAACGCCAGAACGTGGGGATCGCGTTGCAGAGAGATGCTGCCTCTAGGGCCCGCCTTTGTCTGCGACTTGAGAAAAGAGGCACAAACCGGTGACATTTCTGGCTCTTGACAGGGTGAAGGGTGCTGTCGCCAGGTTTGCCCGCCGTCGGTGCGCGCTAAGTCACGTGCTCTGTATGGGCACGGCGTGGAGTGACTGTTCTTCACCGCGACGCTCGGCGCCGGGAATGTCGTGTCCACCAGACGCTGAAGGCTGCGTTGCGCAGTGATTCAGCGGATGAGTGACCGTGTGAGGATTTACCTGCCTTTTTGTGACGTGTCGATACCTGATAGGTGAATCTGAGGGAACGTTTGTTTCTGCAAACGTGGCTGCCCCAAAGGAGCTGGAAGGCTGTAAGAATCTGAACCTGAGATGATTTTTAGGGGTTCGTGGAAACCCAAGTAGCAGATGACGAGGGCTGACGTGCCCCACAGTGGAAAAGTGGCCGGGAGGCTCTGGCAGCCCACTCGGCGGAGGTGGAGTCAGGGCGAGGGTCTGTCGCGCTCTGCGTTTCCTGGCGCCCAGGCAGACCCCGCGGGGGCTGGAGCTGCAGCGCGTGCACGGGAGAGCTGGCTCCTCAGAATCTTTGGGAGAAAACACGTTCCCAAAGCCATGGCTGCACCAGCGGGCATGGGCACTGCCCAGCAGGTGTGGCACAGTGTTGCCGAGCGCCCGCTGCCAGGCACTGCGGCCGACCGACGGCGCTCACTAATCTGAAAGTGGAGTGATTCTGCGCGGGGCCGGTGCTTACGGCCTAACTGTTTGGGGTTAGAGTGGCAAGAGCAGGTTTTAAGAAACCGTGCTGTGGTTCGAGACCAGAGGCCAGCACCCCCGAGGCCCAGGTTTTCCTGCGAGGGCCCTCCCAGCGAGGCGGTGGAGTTCGCACCCTGCGAGCCTCCTCCCCGCCAGCAGGCCTGGAATCCCTCGGCGTGCCCTGCCCAGAGCGACTGTGAGACAGCCTGAAGCGCCCCTGGGCTGGAGGTGGGCGGCCACTGCCCGCGGCACAGAGCGCACTCGCTGCCCGTGGTCACGGCGCGTGACCCGGGAGGTTCCTTTCCCCGCTCGGCAAGCACTGACAGGCCACTGAAGGCGTAGTGGACGGTGGAGAAGCCACTTCTCCCCCTTGGCTGACTTCCCGTAGAATTCCCAAATGCCGCCAGCGCTGCAGGCCAGCGCAGGCGCTTCAGCGAGCTCCATCCCCGCCCCGAGGGGACCACCGGGCCCTGGACGTCTCCTGCCCCGCCCCGTCTCTCAGCGGTGGACTTCGTCCCTTCTGCTCCGGGCTGGCTTCGTGCGGCCCGAGCCCCTGGCGCCCTGGGCACCCCTCCCGCCCGGCCGCTGCCGACTTGCCCGCTGCCGTTGGACGTCTGGGGCCCCCGGGTCTTGCCGCGGCGCTCCGGAAGGCGGCTGTGAGTTCTCCGCGTCACTCGGCCGTGTGTCTCCAGAAAGTGCTGCCCGAGAGGCCCTGCCTGCCGACTGGCGGCTTCGCCGTGACCCTGGCGCCTCCGGACGGAACGTCCTGCTGGTTGCGTGGACAAGTGAGCCAGCGGTATTTTTAGACTCTTTCTGGACCGTCACTGTTTGCAGGTTTAAGGTCTGAAGAGGCAGCTGCGTCTGTGCCCGGAGCCGCTGAGACCGGCTCCGGAGGGATTCCTCTCCTTGCCTCGGGCCGGCCGGGCTGTGCGGGGCGGCCTGACACGTCCTGCGGCCGTCCCAGCCTGGCCCCAGCCAGGCCCCAGGGCTCCTGTTTCCTTGCTGTTGCTGTTGGCGGAGGCAGGCGGCCGGGGCGAACCAAACGCCACTTTCTAGACCAGCCTGAACGCGAAGCCGGGCCATCACTTCTCCAGGCTGCGCTTTGAATTTTTAAGTTTATAACTCGAGTATTCATGATTTTAGAAAAGTGGCTTCATGTTTCTGGAGCGCGTAAACAGGAAAAGCAACCTGTTTGCTGAGTAGGTCAAATGTAATGATAATTCAAGGCTGTTAGTTTTTCTGAGATGACATAAACCAAACTGAAATCTGCCGCCGTAATTTGAGCTAGTTCCTTTCTTCAGAGTCACACCCGCAAGTCCTGCCTTCTGTGGTGCCTCTGAGGGCCGCCCTGAGGCTGGGTTCTGGACCTTGCTTTGGAGCACATGGGCCATCGCCCAGCTTCCTGCACTACGAAAGCGACATTTCCATGCCCTGGAAGGCGCTTACTGGGGAAGTTGAGCAAAGCGTCAGGGTTCACCTCGAGCTCACGTCTGAGAGTACGCCATCTTGGAGAAACGACGGCACATAATGAGGGAAGTGATTTCAGGTGTCAGAGGGCTGAGTGGTGACACTTCTGCTTCAAAACTGAGGTCTTGCAATGTTGAGTCTTTTGTTTTAAACCAGGCCAGAAAGGCAGGCAGCAGCTGGAGAAACCAGGCCCCGCGGACCGCGCCCTCCCCACCGAGTCCCTGCGCTCCGCTGCCTGGGCCCTGCCCGGCCCGCGGACGGCGTGGGAGAGCCTGTGGAGGAGCGCTGGGCCTGGGGTCTCGTCCTGCCTCAGGCCTGCCCTGCCCGGAGGGAGTGCCCACCCCGCCAGCCGGTGCTGACCCCCGCCTCCCCGCGCCCTCGGCGGCGCCCGGCCCCCGGTGTTCGGATCCAGTTTGGACGGGCAGCGTGACTGTTGCGGGCGTGAAACGACCGCGAGCGCCGCTCTGCCCGGCTGGGCCCGGCTGTCGCTGGCCCTTGGTGGCAAGTCTCATCCTGCCCGCCCAGGTGCCCCGCGAAGCGCCTCGCGGCCTGTGCCTGCAGGTACAGCAGGCCGCGCCTGGGACGCTCGAGAAGGGCGGCGGCCACGCTCGGTCCCGGCGCTGTTGACTTGTGTGTTGCTGACCTGCCAGCGCCCTCCAGGGCCCGAGGAGCTGACCCTGCTGAGTTCCAGCGACGGCAGAGGCGGGCGGCTGGGGAGTGTCGTCGCCTCGGGATCGGCTGGTGGCTGTCCGTGGGCGCTTCGTCATACACCGGCCGCTTCTCGGTGGCCTCTGAGCGCGGCACCTGCCGGAGCAGTTCCGCACAGGCCTCGAGCCAGAAGTGTCCCGTGTGGTGCCGCCTCAGCGGGGCAGGACTGGGGCTGGTCATTCAGTGTCCTTGCGGGGTGGAGCGGGAGTCCCCGCGGAGAGAAGCTGGCTGTGTGGGTGGGTGCGGCTCCTGAACAGGCCGAGCTCTCAGCCCGACGGAACAGGCCGAGGATTAAATACAGGTGTAAGGGGCCCTGGAAGGTCAGGTGCCGGTTACAGGTGCCGCCCTCTCGCCAGAAGCAAACTGGACGGCTTGTAGTTGCAGGGCAGGGGCGGGAAGGAAAGGCGGGCTCCTGGGCTCCCCGGGACAAGGGGGGGCTGGACTGCTGCTCGGGCTGGGGCGGCGGCCCCCCGGGCGGCCTGGGGTGGGTTAAGATGCTGCGCCAGGCCGGTGGGGCCTCGGCTGTTCTCTGAAGCGCGCGGCCGAGCATTCCCGGACAGTCAGGCCGCTCGCCCTCCTGCCTCTTTCACCTGCCAGCTTTAGCGGCCTTCGGGGCAGGCCGGATTAGCAGCTTTCAAACTTTCGTCAAAGGGGATGCACACTCTTTGCTTTTAAAACTAGGAAGTTGCAGACATACCCTGGGAGGCATCTTTGATAGCATTTAAATTCTTCTGTGGTAGCACGAAGCTGCCTCGTCGCCCCCCTCCCATAGTTTATTTTGACATCATTGTGCGCCTCTTCCGTCTCAGTTGTCATCCCCGTGGGTGTCCCGTCACCGAATCCCGTGGACATGGCACTCTTGAGCCCTGCTCCCCACCCAGAGGGCAGCACCTACCCTTGAAAAGCAAATCAAAGGGTGGTCCAGGCTTGATAGTGCGGTGCCGAAATGTTTGTGCCTAAGACGTCAGCTTCTGTCATTTCCTTGGGGGTTCTGGAGGGCACGCCTAGGCCCGACCCCCTGACCGCGGCTAGCCCGGGGTGGCCTGTGGGCCTGGGGTGGCCGGGCGCCCTCGCCAGCTGCGCGCTCTGCACGTCACAGGCCTGTGTGGTCTCCGCGCTTGGACGCAGAGGGTCTCTGGCCTTCGGGACCTAGCTGGGGTTGTGCTCAGGCGCCCGGGAAGCTGTCGGTGGCACCAGACCAGGTTAGTCTTCTCTCTGCCCAGGTCGCCTCACAGGTCGCCTCACTGAGAGCGCTGCGCGCGCGCTGAGGCAAATCCGCATGCCAGGCTCGGATGCCGCGCCTGCCCCAGCTGCAGCCCGAGCGGGCCCCTGCAGGCGCCTGTGTCAGCCCCTTCCCGCCTCCTCCAGCACACACAGGCCGCCCGCGGGGACCTTTTAGGCTCGCGAGAGAGCCGGCGGTGGCGGGGCACCCCCAGGCTCGCGAGGGGGGC
>NW_004567134.1:18450637-18451791 GCF_000260355.1 Condylura cristata | reverse complement strand
CGCGCTTCCAGGGCCCCAGGCCGGCGCGGTCGTGCCTCGGGCTCTCGGCCGGCGCTGCCGTCCACTTTGCCACGCTGGCGGTAGCTTCGCGCCCCGTTACCCTTCTTACCGACGCCTGCGGAGTTTGGCGTTTGGGGGCCGGCCGGGGGGAGCTGCCTTGCCGGCGACACCCAGCAGCACAGGTGGAGCAGGATGGCAGAGGCTGGCCCGAATGTGCACGCGGGCCCGCGCTGACGACGGGGTGCGACACCCCCAGAGCCGAGGCTCTTCTTGCCCGCGGCGCCCCCACGCCCAGTGCCGCCCGCGAGCCCCCCCGGCCAGGTGAGCTGGGCCTGCTCCGTCGCAGCGCTGTGATGAAGGTGGGCTTGTGCCCCTCCAGGCTGCAGCTTCCTCAGGGTCACCGCGCCTCTGAGTGGGCTCTGGCTCCCTGGTGAGTGACCTAATGGGGACTGTGGGGGCCGGCGGCTGGGCCGGCAGGGCGGGCCGGTCTGTCAGCGCTGCCACCCGGCAGCTGCACCTCCTGCGGGTGGCGCAGGGCACCGTGGCCGGCGCTCGCCATGGGGCTTGATGCGTTTCCAGGGGTCGGGGCAGGAGCCTGTGGCCCAGGTAATGGGGTGGTGAGACGGAGGCCAGATCCGAGCACCGAGTAGAAGTTGTATTTCATCAGGGGCCGGTTGTGCCCGAGTCCCGGGACGGGGGCGTCCTGGGCACGGGGACCGTCCCGTCGCGGTGACGGTTTGCCGTGACCGCGAGAACCGGAACCCAGAGGCAGCCCCGCTGGCCGAGCGGGGTGTCCGGCAGCCTGCTGGAAGGGGAGCCCCGCGCTGGCGCAAGCGGGTTTCGGCAGCTCGAGCCGTGTCGGTGAGTGACGCGGGGCCCCCTACGGCCGCGAGGTCGGCGGGAAGCAGCGCTGGCCCCGGCCCGGCGCTGTGCGCTCCCTGCCGAGGCGGCGGCGGCCCTCACGCCTGGGCACATTTTCCCACTTGTCCGAGGCACTTCCCCGGCTCTCTGCCATTTCCTCCCGGGCCCCACTGTGGTGTCAGGCTCCTGACGGGGCTGTGGGCGGGGAGCACGTCCGGCCTCCGGGGACACGGCCCACGCCGCTCTGCGCCCGCGGCCGGTTCACGGGTGGCTGCGGAGCTGAGTGGCCGGGG
>NW_004567134.1:18448500-18450132 GCF_000260355.1 Condylura cristata | reverse complement strand
CTGTGCCCACGCCGTTGGGCCTGGGTGCTCGGTGTGCCGCGGCAGCCCGTCTCTGTCGGGCGGCTTCTGCGCCTGCTTCCTCCTGGCTCGCGGCTCGCGGCTCTCCGGGCCCCGTCTTCCGCCGCGCAGGGCTGTGACGTGGTGAGCTCGTGTTCGCGTGAGTCGCTGCGTCCGTGTCGCCTGCCCCGTGTTTTCGGTCAGGTCATCCTTGCTGCTGCCCTGTTGCAGGCCTTGATACAGTACTCGGGCCCATGCCCCCGTGCCCGCGTGAGAGCCGCCAGCATGGCGGTCTCGCGCAGATGGAAGTGGGGAGCGCGCTGTGCGGAAGCAGACTGGGCCCCGCCGCGTGGGGCGAGGGGTGAGCCTCAGCTCCGCAGAGGAGAACCGCTGCGCAGAGTGCGGGGCGTGGCGCTCCGGCAGGCGGCCGTGGCTGCGGAGTCGCCGCGAGAGCCGCAGAGCCGCCTGCCAGCCCGGGCCCTGCCCGGCGGGCCTGCTACGCCCGCCCGTTGCCGCCGCGTGTCCGAGGGTCAGGCCCACCGGGAGCATACTGCTCCGTGACTGCGCAGTCGGGATGGTCACGCCCGAGGAGCGGCGTGGCCAGAAGTGGGCGGCTCGGGGGGCGCGGCGAGCCCAGCGCTGGGGGGCGGACGCCTCGGGTTTTCTGCAGTCGGGGTCAGCAGTGGAACAGGGATTATTCTCCCAAGATTGAGTCTGTGAGTGGAGACGTTTTTAAGCATTTGGTTACTTATATATATGAGAACCCCGATACAGGCCAGAGGTGGGGCTGGGGAGTGGGGCTGGGAGGCCTCACCAGGGCGGCAGGACAGGCAGACCCATGAAGCACCCTGAGGGGCGGCGGGGAGACCGGGGTCCCCCCGGCCGGGGGCCAACTCGTGCTGCGAGGCTGCGTAGCTCCTTGGTGTGGTGCGCTGGCCGTCGTGCCACCAGAAATGCCTTCTTTCGAACGGGGGACTTTACCTTGGAAAACCACGGCCGGAACAAGTGTTTTCTGGAGCAGACGCTCCCGCCCCGAGGTCCCGGGCGACGGCCGAGACGCAGCGCTGATGCGGAGGGTCACGCCACCGTGCGCGCCGGGACGAGCCCGTCAGCCTGACGCCCGTTTCTGTCCTTCAGTCAGGTCAGTTCAGCGAGGACATGATCCCCACGGTGGGCTTCAACATGAGGAAGGTCACCAAGGGCAACGTCACGATAAAGGTCAGTGCCCGCGCCGCGCCCCGCCCCCCGGCCCTGGCGCTTTCCCTGGCGCTGTGAGCTAGCGGGCGCGTTCTCGGGAGCCTGGGCCCGTCCTGTCTCTCTAAGGTCTGAAATGTCAGTAAGCACCTGCAGAGCTTAGCATGTGCAGCGCAGACCGAGGGGAGGCGGGAGCCTCTGGTCCCCCTGCGGGAGGCTGCGCCCTGGGGGAGCAGCCGCATTTCGGAGCGAAGGCCGTGCTTGCTGGTTG
This sequence comes from Condylura cristata, assembly GCF_000260355.1. Taxonomy (NCBI): domain Eukaryota; kingdom Metazoa; phylum Chordata; class Mammalia; order Eulipotyphla; family Talpidae; genus Condylura; species Condylura cristata. The sequence continues at coordinate 18,448,670 of NW_004567134.1, read as the reverse complement.
TCACTTTGCAAACTCAGCATTTTAACTGTGGCAGCAGGTCTCCTTCCGGGGTCTCCCTTTCCGGAAAGTGGCCCAGCCCAGGCCTAGGGCAGGCCCTGCAGGGGAGGCGCGTGGGGCGGCCGCCCGGCCTAAGGTCCCGCGTGACAGGGCCCCGGCGGGAGCTCGGCCGC
>NW_004567134.1:18447305-18448003 GCF_000260355.1 Condylura cristata | reverse complement strand
GTTGTCCCGGCCCTCAGCGTCGGGTGCACACGCCAGCGGCCAAGAGGTGTCCGTGTGGCCCGGCCGCAGCCTTGTCCCCAGAACTGGCTTTCTGGCGCTGTTTTGGGCGGGGGGCGGTGAGCTTTATTTTATCCAGAATTGCCTTTGGGCTAACAGTTTGGGAGTGTGACCCTTAAGCCAGTGAAGCGTCCGATTTCAGTCGTGCTCACTGACGCGCCGGGAGAACGCGTATTGACATCATTTTGCTCCTTTAAAAGTTACATGATAGATGCTGCAGATCGGGAGAAGATAGAAGCTTCGCGGAATGAGCTGCATAACCTCCTGGATAAGCCGCAGCTACAAGGGATCCCAGTGAGTATGCGCACGTGGCCGCCGGGTGACGCGGCGTCTGCTTGGGGTCGCGAGGGCCTCGGGCTGCCGGTCGGTTCCCGGCCAGGCGTCTCTGAGCCCTGCCCGGGCCGGAGAGGGAGAGCCGCACGGCCAGGCAGAACGGGCTGCGGGCCGAGCGTGGCCGTGGGAAAGCGCGGAGGCCGGCCCGGGTCTGGCGCGGCCTTGCCACCGCCGCGGCGGAGAGGGGGCTGCGGCGCCCAGAGTCAGGGCGCATTTCGCGGTTTGAGGGCAGACGGGTGACGGGACAGGAGGGTGAGTTCTCGGGCCTGGCCTAGGGCCGGGGGCCTAGGGAGGGGCTGTTGGGGAAG
>NW_004567134.1:18446041-18447178 GCF_000260355.1 Condylura cristata | reverse complement strand
CCTGCCGGGCTGGGATGACAGCGCTGTTGCTTCGGGGCCAGGCTCTGCCCCGGCTGCCAGCGGCGTCACGGCCTAGGGCGGCCACGGACACGATGGTCGGCGGGAGACAGGGCCCAGGGCCGCCAAGGGCCACCGTCCGCCAGGCTTGCGACGGAGCCCCGGGCCTGGCTCCTCCTGGGGGGGGGAGGGCGCAGCCCCCCAGCGCCATCGGCTCCTCCCACCTCGAGGCGCTCTGAGCTCGCCAGTCGGAGTGGAGGCCGGGGAGGGGCGGCAAGGAGTGGCAAGCGAGGGGTCAGGAGGGGTCAGCGCCGGGTTCTTGGGGACTGAGTCAGCTGTGCGGACTCAGCCTGTGTGCTGTGGGCAGAGGCGGCGTCCGGGAGAGGGGCTGCCTGGGAGGCGCGGCTGCCCGTCCTCTCTGCAGCGCTCACCCGGCCATCAGGGGCCCCCGGCGACTGTCTGTGCCTGGCCTGACCCCGAGGGGTGCACCACTGGGCACTGTGTCCGCGCCCGTGTGGTCGGTGGCTGGCTGGCAGTTTTAAAAAAGGTCAAGGCCCCCCGCCCCCGCCCCACCTTCAGGCGGGGCGTCGTGAGGAAAGAGGAGGTGCAGGCGCAGACGTGGGGCTGGGCCGCTGCGGGTGGGGGAGCCGAGGCGGGGCGGCGGTTCTGTCTCGCCCGGGCGCTGGGGTGCGCCTGTCCCTGGCGTGGGCGTTCACTGTCGCGCTTTCTTTTTGAAGGTGCTAGTGCTCGGAAACAAGAGGGACCTGCCGAACGCCTTGGATGAGAAACAGCTCATCGAAAAGATGTACGTCCGCAGCCGGGCCGCGGCGGCACTGTCCCGCTTCCCAGTGCCGCTGGCCCAGGCCTTGCCTGGCCCCGGCCGCTGGCAGCGCCGAGTGTGGCTTGGCTCCCAGACAGACTCGGCCCGCGGGAGGAGCGGGCCTGGAGGAGCAGCTCGCAGCTCGCCTCTTCGAAAGTGCAGGGAGGGACGGACTGACTGTCACCTCTGCTTCTTGCAGGAACCTGTCTGCTATTCAGGATAGAGAAATCTGCTGCTATTCGATTTCTTGCAAAGAAAAGGATAACATAGGTAAGAGCCCCCCGCCGGCAGCGCGGCCGTGCGCGGGCGGGGCCCGGGGC
>NW_004567134.1:18444022-18445217 GCF_000260355.1 Condylura cristata | reverse complement strand
CTGCCGGAGCCAGCCGGGCGCTGCAGTTGCGGTGGACGAGGCTTCTCCTCCGCCGGGTGGAGAGAGCGTGACCTGGCGCGTTTATTGGTTTTCTGGTGGATGTGAGCTCCGGGGCGACTTCGAGCTTGCGGACAGCTGCTCTGGCGTCGGAGCGGCCTGGCTCAGTCTGCAGTGTGCCCGGAGACGTCTGGGAGCGGCCCGCGCTGGGGCCTGCCGAGGCCGGCGCCGTGGGTGGTGCGCTGGGCTGCCTGTGCGGCCCGCGCGCTGTCTTGCTGCCGCCGCTTGACAGCAAAAGTAAAGGAGCCTCTGCAGGGAGGGGAATCTCCTGGCTCCGTCACCGGCTCGCGGCAGGTGCTGGGCGGCTCCCGAAGCCCCCGGGCACGCGGACGGGTGCGGGCCGTCGTGCGCTGCCCCGTCCAGGGCACCGCCACGGGCGTGGACGCCCAGGCCGAGCACTCGGCACCCGCGGTGTCTGCGCCCAGAGGCCACTTTCCAGGCCAGCGCAGGCCAGGACCCCGCCCTGACCCCGGCCCCTGAGTGCAGGCGGTTCGCTGACCCGCGCCACAGAGGGGCTCAGCGGACCGGTGCGCGCTTGCGGCCTCGGGGTGTGCGGCGGAGCGCCCAGGGCCAGCTCCCAGCAGCTTCCCCCTGGCTGGGGGTGAGGGCCAGCCTTCTCCGCGTCGCAGGACCGCCTCCGGTCCCAGGCCAGCCCAGTGGGCCTCAACGGTGGCGGCGGCGTGGCCGCCGGGGCGCTGGGCGGCGACTGGGCGCTGGTTCAGGTGTCTCGGAGGCGCAGACCGGGCCGCCGGAGTAGGGGAGGCCACTGCCTCCCACCGAGACTCGCCTGGCCGAGGTGAGGGCCCGGCCGCCCCTCTCCGCACCCCCTTCTGGCCACTCGGTCCTGCTGGTCCTGCTGACCAGCTCCTTGCTGCGCTCAGGGCTCCCGGGGCGGACAGGCCTTCCCTCACCCTTCACCCCTGCGCCTCGGGGGTGCCTGGTCGTTGGCCCAGCATGTGAGTGGCCAGAAGACGCCCGCTCGGGCGTCCCATGTGGCTTCTCTCCCCCCGCCCCCGCCCCGCAGGCAGCAGGCAGCAGGCAGCAGGCAGCAGGCTGCAGGCAGCAGGCTCCAGGCTCCAGGCAGCAGGCAGCAGGCTCCAGGCAGCAGGCTCCAGGCAGCAGGCAGCAGGCAGCAGGC
>NW_004567134.1:18443222-18443922 GCF_000260355.1 Condylura cristata | reverse complement strand
CCAGGCAGCAGGCAGCAGGCAGCAGGCAGCAGGCAGCAGGCAGCAGGCTCCAGGCTCCAGGCTCCAGGCTCCAGGCTCCAGGCTCCAGGCTCCAGGCTCCAGGCTGCCCCCGCCGGCCGGCGCCTGCAGTGTCGCCCGCTGGTGTGTTCCTGCGTCCTGACGCCTTGGCTTTCCCTCCACCTCTAGATATCACGCTGCAGTGGCTTATTCAGCATTCAAAATCCAGAAGAAGCTGAAGCACCTCCTGGAGTCTTCCAGCCCTCCCGGCTTTCCTCCTAGAATTGTCCGCTCCTCCCAAGCCCTTCTCGGAGCCCGGTCCTGCCTAAGCCCAAGACATCGCCTTCTCCAGACTTGACGTCTCGCGTGCGCTGCTGAAGACGCCCAGCGGCCGCTAGTCCGCTCGCTCGGAAAGGCTTCCCCACGTGTTTGTCTCAGACCGTGTAGAGCTTTTTTAAAAAACACACCTGGCCATCTTAAATCAAGAAAATTGCATATTTCTGTTCTGGTCTTTCTGGGCCGGGTTTTTATATCGGTTTTCAGTAAACGTGCCGGTGTTTGAGCGTAGAGTGCCGTCTCGCTACTGACACTGACGATGCCGCATGAATTCCCAGTGCCGCGCGCAGTGGTGGGCGCCCGCGGCCTGACTCGCGGGACTGGGCCCGGCCTTTCCGCTCACGTGCATGCGAAGCGTCCAGCCGCC
>NW_004567134.1:18437896-18442481 GCF_000260355.1 Condylura cristata | reverse complement strand
GAGCGCTGGGCCCCGACTGACGCAGGGGCGCCGGGGAGGAGGCTGGCCTGTCCTGGAGGGGCGGCGAGGGCGCCTGCCGTCGCCTCCAGCATCTCGACACCCACACACTGCGGCCACTGTCCAGCCGTTAGTGCACCTCTGCATGTGGGAACCTCACAGTTACTGAGCGTTGTAAGTACGTGACGTTTTTATTTAGATGCATTTCCGTCTGTTTACTGCTCTGCTCCGCTTTATTCAATAAACTTGCGTTTTGAGGGTTGTACCGGCAGTTTTCACCTCAGACGTGCTCTGCGGCGGCCGGCGCCTACCTGGGAGGGAACGGACAGGGTCTGAGCAGGCGTGCGCACCGCGCGCTGGAAAGGGCCAGCGCCGCTCTCGAGGAGTTGGGCCGTGGGCCAGGGAACGGAAATAAACTTCTGAAACATCGAGAACTGATACTGTGGTACGAGGGGGGTGTGGGGAGGGGGGGTGCAGTAAACTGCCCTCACAGCACGCGCTCCCTTCCGGCCCGGAGGGACCCCCAGGGCGCGGCAGGCCCCGCCTGGCCCTGAACCGTGGCCCGCCTTCACCTGGCCCACCTGCTCCCCTCAGCAGTGTGTTTCAGGAGATCTCCTGTTCTGATCCCCACTCTGGTGTCTGCTCTCAGCCCTCCCACCCCCACCTCTGGCCTGCACCCCAGTTCTTGTAGCATGAATAAATAAAAAAGTGGCAAGAGTTAGGCATTTTATTTTCCAGCTGTTTTCAAAAGTAGACACAAAGCACACGACACGCCTCCTTAGTGACTGAGTTTGGACCGAAGAGATTTAAACTGACTTCCCCTAGGAGGCACATTGTTTTTTCAAAGATTTATTTATTCTTGCATACAGGAGTTGGGGTGTGGATCAGAGGTGGGGGGATGGGAGGACACACCAGAGACAGTGGGGAGCAGCGGGGAGACAGAGTTCTGCGCCCTGTGGGTCACTCCCCGGCCGGGATGGACCCCGGCTGTAGTGGCTGCGGACACCTTGATGGCGCCGAGACGAACCCCCGCACTGCCAGGGAGGGAGCCCCGTGAGGCACGTTTTTCAAGCGAGACATCTCGGCCTCTTGCTAGTGTGTGATCTTTAGCCCCGTACACTGGACGCCGGTCTCGGAAGCTATGGAGAGATGATTTTGTGTATTTGACCCAGGCGGGTTCCACTTGGCCTTGCCTCCGCCCACCGGCCACCCTGTCCAGCCACGCCTGCTGGCACTGGCCACCCTGCCCAGCCACGCCTGCTGGCCCCTGGATGTGCAGGGTGTCCAGGATGGAGGAGCCTGGAGGTCAAGTTGAAGCTACCTGGCTGGACGGGCAGAGCAGGTGGTGAGCCGTCCGCCCTGACTTGGCACCGCCACGCTCCCACGGGGCGTGTTGAGGGGAGCGGCGGCCTGGGGGCGGCCGGAGTGGGCTTGCTGCGCCCTCGCCCGCTGAACGCGCACCCGCGGCTCTGTCGGCAACACCGCTCTGGCCGCTCGGCGTTGGCGTTCCGGCCGGGGAAGCACTGGCCTTGTACACTGCCCAGTCCAGCCCCCTGACACTAAACCCTCGGTTTGGCAATTCAGCCCGGCAACTGCGGGTGGGGAGCTGGAGGGCAATTGGGGCGCGGCCGCCGCCGTGCCGGGAGCTCGAGTGCAGGGGGCCGGCGTGGGGTGCTGGCTCTCACCAGCGGAGCCCCGCCTCTGCCTCCAGGCTGACCGAGCCGGCCCCTTCCGAGCCTGCGGGCGCGGCAGGTGCTTCCTGTTGGCGAGAGAACGGCCCCCCAGCACACACTGGCTCTGGTCACAAGCGGGTGCCCTGGTCCCTGCCCCGTGGGGCGCCGCGGCGCTGCTCGCCTGGGCGCTGCGTTCTGGCTCCCGGGGTTCCCTCCCTCCCTGGACAGCGGTGTCTCCAGCTCGGGGTTCCCAGCAGCAGCAGGGGCGGGGCTCGCAGGTCTGGGGGCCTGGAAAGACGGGGTGCTTCGGCTAAGAGCTGTGAGCTTGAAGCGTCCCAGGCCGTGGGCTCTGCCACGGGCGCTTGGCACCGGGGCGGCTGTTGACCGCCTGCGGGGAGTGGCGGGAGCCCAGGCTCCTGGCTTCCGCCCGGAAAGCGGCTGTGGCACCACTGGGGCAGCCTGGCGAGCCAGGGGCGCCAAGCAGCCGGCGCCCGGAGCCGGGAGGGCGCCCACACCCCTGCCTGCCGACAGGCTCCAGGATGACCATCCGGGTGGCGGACATCGTGCATTTTTAACACTAGTTGAGGGCCGGGGCTTTACCGAGTGGCGCAGGGCAGGAAACGGCTGTCCACACGGGTGGAAAGCCATTCGCAGCGGGACGCGCGGGCCTGGCTGCAGAGTGCCGCGGGGAAGGGCTGCGCCTGCCGCTGCACCGGTTCTGAGGCCGTGGCGGAATGTAGGATTGCTTGGGACGCAGCGCGTGGGGAGCACTTCCCTCAGAGAAGGAAGGTGGGTGGGGGAGCCCCAGCCGAAGCCCAGGGCTCCGGGTGCACACGGGCAGCAGAACACGGACAGCTGCTAGTCAGCGTCCCCTCAACAGGCCCCCGCCCAGTGCAGGCCCACGTGTGCTCGGTGACCGTGTCTTGGAGCCTCCGGTCTCTGCTGCTCCGACGCCTGCATGGTCCCCCCCCCCCCCCCCCCCCCCCCCCCCACCGACTAAGCGCAGATGCAGCTGCTGGCGCCTCTGGCCGGCTAGTTCGCGCCCTGGCGACGTGGCGGCTCCCCTCGCCCCTCCTGGCCCTTCACGGGCACCTTCGGCGTGGTTCCGATACTGGACATGCACAGCCTGGGGGCAGGGCGTGAGCGCGGGAAGGCCAGTTCCGGGGGACTGGCACTTGGGATCGTGGTTTAGCAGAGCAGGCCGGGGAGGCCACTGCTGTGTCCGAGGTCCCCGAGTCTGGCGAGGGGGTACGACACGATGCAAAGTAGAAAATGCACGAAGCCGTGAACCGGATCCCAGGACTTCATCTGAGCAGCAGCTCCTTCCCCTCCAAGGGAGAGGGGGCCTTGTCTCGGTGCTGGTCATCACTCCGGTGGCTGTTTTTAATGCAAAATACAAAGCAAATAGAAACTCGTGCTTGGAAGGTCACACTCAGATTTGAATATGGCTTGCAAAACCAAACTGGTTCCTCCTCTTGCCCGTGACTCTTTCTAGCAAGCAGCAGAGTCCCCTCCCTGCGCGGGGGGGGGGGGGGGGGGGGGCAGTGTCCCTCCTGTCTGGGTCCACAGCCGGGCGGTCATGACCCTGGCTTGTCTCCTCAGCCTGCGGAGACCCCATGACGGCGCCCGCCCCATGTCGCCCACTTCTGTGCCCATCACACAGGTGGGCGGCCATACACGCCATTCAGTTTTGAACCGGCTGCCGTGCGGCCTGTCTTCCACGCTGCAGCGACCACCCACTGCCACCTTTCTTCGGGAGGGCATGGGCGTCGGGCTGGAGTTTGCAGACCCCTGCTTTATCCAGCAAGTGCATCTCGCTTCAGAAACAGTAATTAGCTTTACAAGGCATCACGCGTGACTGACTCCGTTTTTAACAACACTGCTTTGGCCAGGAACGTGTGACTCCTCAGAGCGGGAGACCCGGCCCCGCAGGCTACTCTGACCCTGCTGCTGGTTTCGAGGTCAGCGTCCTGTGGCTTCGCTGGTTAGCACCGACTCGCCTCTCGCCTCCACAGGACAGGTCCTGGAAGCTGAGGCTGTCTCCGGTGAGGGCTGTCGTGAAAGGCCTCCGTCGGCCAGGTCGCCTCTTCCAGCCCTCAGACGCGCAGGTGGCAGCGGGCAGTCTCGTGGGGACGAATCGCAGGCCCCCACCACAGAGACCCAGGGCCTCGGTGGACTTCGGAGGACACGGCGTCAGTCCCGGGTTCCAGCGCTGCAGGTGGACCTGGGAAGTCAAAGCTTTCCAGCTGCCCCTGGGCTGTGGCGCGCTGTGGCCGCTCCTGTTTCCCCGCTGCTGAGCCGCATCTTGCCCGCACTGGCCTGGTGGCCGGAGGCGCCCAGTTCAGCTCCAACCGCTGCACAGCCCCCGAGTGCGCCCCTGGGACTGGGACGGGTCTTGGAAAGCTGGGGTTCAGAGTCACAGCAGGGGCTCACTGCCCAGCGCCCTGTGGCCAGGCCGTGTCCGGCCAGCGGGCTGGTTGGGGTGGGGGAGCGGGCGGATGTCACATCACCTGCGGGGCCGCCCCTGCCGTCTGCAGGGCCAGCACAGAGCAGGTGCTTTGCTTGGAGCTCAACTGGATTTGAGAAGGAAACCCTGAACCGCCGACCCGGCTGCGCCCGGTGGGTGCTCGTGCGGCTGTCACGGGGTGGGGCTCAGTGTGGAGTGGGGAAGCAGGTGTGCTTCTGCCTGCTGAACCCTGCGCCCCTCCCCCGCCAGAAGAGGCCTCACAGGTGTCCCTGCAGGTTGGCCGGGAGCCCCCACAAGCGAGTGGCGGCTGGCCGGGGAGCTCCCCGGGCGGTCTCCAGCGGCGCACAGCTCTCTGGGTCCCCGGGCCGCGGCTGGTGTGGGGACAGGGCCGTCGGGGGCGCGGCCCGCCGCGACGCGCAGTGGCAGCCCAGGAGGGGCCGGCGCGCTC
>NW_004567134.1:18432528-18435462 GCF_000260355.1 Condylura cristata | reverse complement strand
GCCAGCGCGGTCGGGCTTGGCAGAGGGAGCGGCCGCCCGGCCCCCTGACTCCCGCCTCCGCCCCACCCTGGGCTTGAGCCCCCCGCTTTCCGTTTTTTGTGTTGCGAAGGAAATCTGAGGGTGCGGGCAGGGACCGGGCCTGTGTTGCCCAACAGCCCTGGACTTTACACCTGTGCGATTGCTCCGCCACATTTTGTTTGAGGAGAAAAATCATTAAAATTGGAAGGCAAAAGCCTGAGGCCCCCCGCCCACAGCGGGTCCACCGCCCCACCCTCGCCTTGACCTCTGGGGTCCCCTGGGCTGACCCCGTGTGCCTGCACCTGGGGTGGGCCTCCCCGGCCCCAGGGGAGCGCGCTGGCCAGGTGGGGGTTTCCCTCTGGTTTTCCCTGGTGGGGTGACCGTGGGAAACAGGCCCTCTGGGGTTGGGGTGGTCCCGGCAGTGGCCGGGGGGTGGCCTTGCGGTGTCCGGGCCTCCTGCTTTGGCAGCCTGAAGGGCAGGCCCAGGTGGCGGCAGGCGCCCCACTGCCAGGGCGGGGCCCTGTGGAGAGCGGCCCCTGGAGGGCGGAGGGCTGGCGCCTTCCTGCCCCCCGCCCTGGGGTCAGGATGGTCCCCTGCGTGGCTTTGCGTGGGCGATAACTGCGTGGGCACACTGCGGGCAGCCGCTGGGCCCTGGCTCTGGAGGCGCCTGCTGGGGCTCCCGCTCCTGCCCCTGGAGCGCCCCTCTGGCTGGAGGGGGTGCGGGCGTTAGCCCAAGTCCGGGGAACCCGGGCATTTGAAAACCAGCGGGTCTCTGCCGCCCGCCCAGCCGTCACCCCCAGCCCACCCCAAGCCGGGTTCAGGGCCAGAGTCTCTGAGGAAGGGGATGTTCCCTCTGCCCTGTCGTGACGCTCCCTCGGCCTCACTGCCGCGGAGCCGGGAGCAGACCTGTGCCTGAGGGGCCTGGGCCCCGTACCCCAGGCCTCGTGCCTGCTCGGCCCCGGCCCTCGCCCGGAGCTGCTGGCCTCCTTGGCGCGTCGTCTCCCGTGTCCCCTCGGACACCGCAGTTCCCGCTCGGGCGCTGGGTGACGAGAGGGTGGACGCCGCGGCGGGGTGACTGCACAGCCATCAGGAGAGGCGCGGGGCTTCGTCCCCCGCCACCTGCTGGGATGCCGGACACGGAGCTGGCGGGCCTGCGGGTTTTCCAGACCTGGTTTCTTCCTTCGTCCGCCCCGGCCCTCCCCGTCCTCCCGTGGCAGCGCTGGGGAGCGGCCTCGCCCCGCGTGGAGCAGACGTGCCTGCCGCGGGCTTGGCCGGCTGGCGGGGGCCGGGCAGCAGCTCGGACCTGCGGTCTGCGTTCAGCGTGCGGCTCCTCTGGGCCGGAGGCGGCCGGGCCTGGGCCTGCCGCTGGGAACCCGAGAGGAGAAGCACAGTGGTCAGGGCCAGCCCAGCTTCCCGTGGGTCTGGGCGGCCGGAGAGGCCGGTGGACGCAGGCCAGCGGAGGTTGTGTGGTGAGGAGTGTCCGTGAGTCTGGCTCTGAGCGGCGGCCCCGGGCGCCACGACAGCCAGGCAGCGGTGTCCCGAGTGGGCAGAGCCCAGCGTGAGGACCCCGGCCGCGAGGCCCTCGGGGCGGCGTGAGCCGGGGCCGGTCTGCGGAGGCCCTGCCGGCCCTCCCTGCGCCTGGGCGAGCCGAGCGGAAGCAGCGGGTGCGTTCTGCTGCCAGCGGCCCGTCGCGTAGCTCGTTTTGTGGAGCCGGGGTCGGGCTGTCCACTCGCCCACGCTGACGTGGCGCCAGCAGCCTGGGCCAGGCCCTGGCCGAGGTCTTGGGGGCGCAGAGCCGGCCGGCGCCTCGCCTGGGGAGGTTTGTGCCGGCCAGGCCAGGGCTGAGGGGAGCGTCGGGGTCTTAGGACGGGCGCTGGGCCTTTCCCACAGGCAGGTGGCGGAGGCGACGCTGCAGGCCGTCGGGGGCTTCCTGAACCGCCCCTTCTGGCTCTTCCTGACTTTGTGGGGCACAGCGGGGCGGCACTGGTGGCCTTCCTCTCCCGGTGGCCGCCTGGCCGTCGGGGTTCGCCTGTGACAGGGCTGAGGGTCGCTTCCTGGCTGCATTGCGGGGAGGCTGCCGGGTGCAGGGTCCACTTCCAGAGCCCTCCTCGGGGTGAAGGGGGGTCGTGGAGCAGGGTGCTGGGAGGGCCAGTGACGCGCCTCCGGACAGCGGGGGTCGTGGCTGTGTTCCTGGGACGTCCACTCCGTTGGGGGCTGCGGCTGGTGACCGGGCCTTTCTCTGCCCGTGGTGCTGGATCAGGGTGTTGAAGCCGGACAGAGCGATGGCTTGTGGTGACGGAGTCTCAGGAGGGCAGAGGGCCGTCCGCTGCCCCCGGCCTCCTCTCCCCGCGCGTGTCACGCCTGCCCCCCCTGAAACCCTCGGGTGGCCCGGCGGGTGCAGACTGGCCACCCTGGCCACCCCGGCCACCCTCATTGCTCCTCTGCCTCAGCTGCTGGTGGGTGCTTCGTTTCGGGGTCCGTTTTCTCTAGTAAAATAAAGTGTCTGTCTAATTTGCATTTTATTTCTTTCTAGTTCAAACCTGAACATCAACGACGTCCTGGGGAACTACTCGCTGACCCTCGTGGACGCGCTGGACACACTGGCGGTGAGTGCTCAGCCCAGGCTTCGTGTTCTGGGCCCGCGCAGCTCCGCCCTCCGGGGTCGCCTCCTGCCCGGGCAGGGCCCCGGGAAACCTGGTGCAGCGTGGCCGCCGCCGCGAGGGCCGTGGGCCTGGCCCGTGTCCTGGCCCGTGTCCTCAGAAAGCGTGGGGGGCCGCGCGGGAGCGTGATTCCCCTTGAAGGCCGCAGGAGACGCCGCTGTTGTAGGGAACCCGCCCCGAAGCCAGAGGGGACTGGGCGGGTGCGCACGGTCAGTGCGGCTGGGCCTGGGCGCCGCCACAGCCCTCTCCGCGCCGG